>NW_009258382.1:3816-4626 GCF_000687185.1 Egretta garzetta
CGACGGGCACCCCGGGCTGCCCCGCAGCCGGGATCCGCTCAAGATCCCGTCCCCTCCTTGCCCACCCAAGGCTGGATCATCTCCATCCCCTGGGCTGTGCGTTGGGCAGGAGGTGGGGGGACAGGCAGGGACCCCTCCCAGCCAGTGCCGAGGCCATTGCCCACCCTGGCTGACCTCGGTCCCCCCCTCCCCACCGGGATGCCTCACAACCCTCCGCCTTCCCAAACCACCTCTCGGAGCTGGGGTGGGTTTGCAATCTCCAGCCCCAGCCGGAGCAGCCCAGCTGACGGTGGGAGCCATCCCAAACGGCTCTCAGGGGCTCAGGGATGTCCGCCGGCACCGTGGCAGCCCAACCTGGCAGCACCCCCTCTCGTACTTACACCCTGGACCGCTGCAGCACCTGGATGGCGTTTTGTGCCGAGAGGTTGAGCTTGGCTTTGCTGACCCAGCCCGTCATGTCGTAGCGCACGGGGTCCGTGCCCAGCTGGTGGGCGATCTCGAAGTGCAGCGCCTGCTCACACCTTCGCAGGCAGCCGTCCCCTGCGGCCGTGCCCCAGCACCACCCGAGAAGAAAAGCCCAGGGAGATACTCAATTTGCTGCAGGGTTTCTTGAATTCCCAAAGCTAAATGGCGATGCCAAAGGACGGGTGGCCGAGCTGACCCGGACTTACCCTCCTGGTCAGGTCCCTTGGTGGCAAAGTAGGAGCACAGGCGGTCGAAGGCAGCACTGTCCCCGGAGCCTGGGATCAGCACCTCTTCATCCAGGATCCACAGCAGCCCCCTGCCATCGGCCCCCGGGCTGCCGGGCAG
>NW_009258382.1:4762-5350 GCF_000687185.1 Egretta garzetta
AGCAGGGACAGGAATCTCCCAAGGCCGCATCCAGCTCTGGACACCACCCTTGGGCCCCCGCAGCCACATGGTGTCCCAGAGGGACCGGTCATCCCAGCTCTGCAGATGGGCTGGGAGGGGTACCCAGGCACAGGGCTTCACCAGGAAGGGTGCTTGTATTTTAAAAAAGCCAAAAAGGTCCTGGTTGATGCTAAGCCCTCCCCTGCAATGCCCCAGGCTGCTCTGTGCGAACCACTCGGCGAGGTCCCACCGTCCCACCCTGCCTCTGAAATCCTCGCTCCTCTGAGCCTCAAGATGCCAGCGATGCCTCAAGCATGGCCAGAGCAACCAGCTCCCACCGCGGCCACGGGGACGGGTACCTGCGAGCAGCTCAGGTCGATGAGGGACAGCGTGGCCAGTGGCGAGCACTCTGGAAGATCAAAAGACACCTCAACATTTTCCTGGAAAACATTATTTAAAAGCTTGCTTCAGTCATGGTCTGGCATCTGAAAGCCAAGAGGAGGTCTGTTTGCACGGAGCGGGAGGAGGATGGCGTGGGCCCCGCTCCCGCTCGGCTTTGCGGGGATCCAGCGCCGGCGGAGCGGGGGC
>NW_009258382.1:6137-9697 GCF_000687185.1 Egretta garzetta
CCCCCACCCCCCCCTCCCCGGGGCTCCCCCCCCCCCCCCCCCCCAGCCGCTCCCCAGCAGCCTGGGGCTCCAGACCCCTCCCCAGCATCTGAAATGCCTTGCACCGGGGCAGCCGTCCGTAGGCAGCAGCAAAGCCACGGCGAGGCGAGCCTGCCGAGCCCGCTGCCGTTTTGAGCTCAGCCAGTAACTTATCCATCGCTAGTGAAGAGCGCGTATAAACTCGCTCGGCACAAGTGATGTGTGAATATTAAGTCATGGGAAGTCAACTGTTTTCCCAGGGCTGGAGGTATTGAAGTAACTTCTGCAAGCCTAATAAGTTCATCTCTGCTTGTAGGTTTTTCAGCAGCTTTTTTCTGCAATAATTTATCATTTTCTTGTCTATTCGCTATTATTCAGCACCTGAGGAAAAACTTGGCTGCACCAACTGAAGCTTGGGAAGCCTCCTGAGCTGGAACAAGCCTGCCCAAAGAGGTGCCCGGACAGCCTGGCATTTCGAAGCACGTCAGAAGCACCCAAGAGGATCCATGAGCGGGGCAGCAGGGGGGGGTGGGAGACCCGGCTCAAGGCTACCGGGGTACAGACCCCTCATTTGTGCAACGCTCCTCCCGTTACAGCTGCTGGAGTCTCACACCATGGCAGGGGACAGGGACCCATGGGGGCCCAGGCAGCCCCGTCCCAGGTGCTGGGAAGCGGCTCCCCGGGGTGCTCCTCACCTCTCTGTACCTCTCCATTTCCGAAACAAAGGTTTTCTCGTAGAAAAGGGCCTGCAACCGCTCGTGCATGTAGTTGTGGCAGAGCTCTTCAAAAGTTGCCGCCCGCTCGCCCCGCCAGTGCCGGGGGTTGTGGAAGCCCGGAGTGTCCACCACGGCGATGGAGGCCATGGAGAGGTGCTGGGAGGAGAAAGACCTGGGGAAAGAGCCACACATACCGCAGGGTTTTACCCAGACGTGTCTCAGCTCTGCCCTCAGAGGCGACCCTGCCACCTGCCCCCCAAGGCGCACAGCCCCGGGTGGGCACCTTCCCATGCAGCAGGGGCCAGCCCCACGCTTCCCGCCTCCCCTTCTCCCAGTATCTCCAGTCAGGGGCAGCCCCCACCTCCTGGCACGGCGCCTTTGCTTCCCCCTTACGCTTCACCCACTTCTTCTTTGATCTGCTCAAGCCAGTGTCTCCCCCCAGCCTGGATGGAGACATGTGGCGTGGGCTGCTCCCAACCCGCCCTAATGAGCACTTAACGATGGCGTGGGATGAGATGCTGCCCTTCCCACACTTGGCCCCATCCTGGCACTCCTGTTATTTAAAGTACCACATATCCATCCAAAGGGGTTAAGTTTGATGGACCAGTTATCATAGAATCATAGAATCGTTTAGGTTGGAAAAGACCTTTAAGATCATCAAGTCCAACCATTAACCTAACCCTGCCATCCCCACCACTAAACCCTGTCCCTAAGCAATAGAATCGATTCTATCGTCCTCAGTTGATTTGAAAAACAGCTAAACTGGCACGTGACGCCGGCACCGAGGACACCGGGAGCGTCCGGGGCCGCGGCTGCCATGGCACGCTGCGCCGGCTGCGGGGGTTTTCAAGGACTGCTGACGTTCTGCTCCTGAACAAATCTCTAACAGGAACCGTAGCCCCTAACACGCCTGGCCTGTGAAGCAGACAGCAAGGGGCTTTCTGGGAGAAACAGAGGTGTGGTTTGCTTCTTAAAATGTTGCTCGCAGCCGTTTCCAGTGTGTCAGATCAGGACGGCGGGGGAGGCTGACCCTGAGAAACCTCTGGGACCGTTTTCAACGCCTATTTCTGAAAGAGCCGTTGCGTTGTGCTGCGTCGCCCAGGGCAGTGCTGCCCCCTCCCCAGCAGCCCCGCCGGCAGGGCAGCTCGGCGGGATTAAAGGAGATGCAGGGCACCAAGGGTGCCGTGAAAGCCCAGGGTTGAATGAAGGAACAAAAGTGTATTTTAGGGCTTGCAGAAAATCACAGCAGCACCCTCCTGCCACCAGAGTTGAAAAGAGTCACTTTTGCCATCAGCTCGCGGAGGAAATGGCATTTGGGTGATGCTCTGAAACACGCCCCCTCCCCGGGGCACGGCTGGGATGGCCTAACTGGCTTTGCTGGGCTGGAGCAGAAAATCAAGGTGGGCAAAGCAAGGCTGCCCTCAAAGGGAAGAGGGGACCCGGAGCACGCCCTGAGCTAATGCTGTTATTCAGGAGCATCAGCAACATTTCCCTCTTCTGCCGGCCCTTAGAGCACCATCAGCAATTTCCCTTTGGAATGTGGTTGCTAGGAATGACAATAAAACCACTCAGCTGCAGGTTAAAATAAACCTGCAGCGACAACACGGGGCATTTCTGGGCACCAGCTTTTATGCGGATGCTGACTTCAACAAACCTGGTTGTGCATCAGAACCGAGACAGCGGAAGGGTTCAGGGGCCTGATCCTTACCCCAGTGTTAAATTATTCCATTTATCTAAAGAGATGATTTCAGATTTACACCAACAGAGGATGTCCTTTCCGGGTAGAAATGGGCACAGTGAGGACAAGCCCCCGGGGCAGAGGAAGGTGCCGCCTGCTCGGCCGCACCGGCACCCAGCAGCGGGACACGGACGCAGCCTCCCCGGGCCCCTCGGCAGCTCCTCCGCTGCCAGAGCCTCTCACTCCTGACATCCCCACCCCCTCCTGCGACCAAGCTTCCACCACGAAGCGACTCCTACCGCACATCTGCAGGGCTGGCTGTGGGGTCTCCTAGCTGGATTATTGCTCTGCCTCTTCTAGTAGCCTTGATTTCAGGATGCAAAGTCACATCTAGTACTAACAGATGCTCTGTTGGGCCCTTCGTCCCTGGTGCCAGCTCGCACGGGCTCATGGAAGGTCCCAAGTGCCAGCGTGCTCTCCCAGATGGAGATTTCAGATAGCTTTGTTCATGCTCCATGCCTCCCTCTGGGCAGCCCCCAGCAAAGGTTCCTTCTCTGCAGCCCCGGGAGAAGAAACCATCGCCCAAGGACGCCCTCAGCGCAGCACCCGGCAAGCTCCGTACCTGTTGATCAGCGAGACGACGGCAGCGAAGAGCTCTTCGTAGAGACCCGAAGCCATCCCCTCCACGCACTCCACACCCGTCATCTTCGGCCCTGGCACAGGCAGAGAGAAGAGCAAAGACATGTCATTTATTTCCAGCTGAGTTCAGCCTCCGTGGATTCCCTTGCTCTCCGGGCAGGATAACCCATCCCGCTCCCAGCCTCTGCCTGCCGGGCACAGTGTCGCGCCGGTTACACAGCAGAGCACATCCACCCGCCCACCTTCGGCTCCCCTAGGGCCTCCTGCCTAACATATATTTAAGAAATAAAACTATTGCCATGTCAAAGGCCAGTTCTGCAAGTTCCTGCCTTTGTTGGGATAGTTTTGCAAGTTCTGCCTTTATTGGGATAGTTCTGCAAGTTCTGCCTTTGTTGGGATAGTTTTGCAAGTTCCTGCCTTTGTCGGGATAGTCCTGCAAGTTCTGCCTTTGTTGGGATAGTTCTGCAAGTTCCTGCCTTTGTTGGGATAGTCCTGCAAGTTCTGCCTTT
>NW_009258382.1:10456-10940 GCF_000687185.1 Egretta garzetta
ACTGAAACCCGCCCCCTCCCCGGGTCACAGCCGCGATGGCCTAACCGGCTTTGCTGGGCTGGAGCAGAAAATCAAGGTGGGCAAAGCAAGGCTGCCCTCAAAGGGAAGAGGGGACCCGGAGCACGCCCCGAGCTAATGCTGTTATTCAGGAGCATCAGCAACATTTCCCTCTTCTGCCGGCCCTTAGAGCACCATCAGCAATTTCCCTTTGGAATGTGGTTGCTAGGAATGACAATAAAACCACTCAGCTGCAGGTTAAAATAAACCTGCAGCGACAACACGGGGCATTTCTGGGCACCAGCTTTTATGCGGATGCTGACTTCAACAAACCCGGTTGTGCATCAGAACCGAGACAGCGGAAGGGTTCAGGGGCCTGATCCTTACCCCAGTGTTAAATTATTCCATTTATCTAAAGAGATGATTTCAGATTTACACCAACAGAGGATGTCCTTTCCGGGTAGAAATGGGACAAGGGAGGACAAGG
>NW_009258382.1:11326-12011 GCF_000687185.1 Egretta garzetta
AGCAGGCAGTGGGTGCCTGCTCCATGCCTCCCTCTGGGCAGCCCCCAGCAAAGGTTCCTTCTCTGCAGCCCCGGGAGAAGAAACCATCGCCCAAGGACGCCCTCAGCGCAGCACCCGGCAAGCTCCGTACCTGTTGATCAGCGAGACGACGGCAGCGAAGAGCTCTTCGTAGAGACCCGAAGCCATCCCCTCCACGCACTCCACACCCGTCATCTTCGGCCCTGGCACAGGCAGAGAGAAGAGCAAAGACATGTCATTTATTTCCAGCTGAGTTCAGCCTCCGTGGATTCCCTTGCTCTCCGGGCAGGATAACCCATCCCGCTCCCAGCCTCTGCCTGCCGGGCACGGCGTCGTGCCGGTTACACAGCAGAGCACATCCACCCGCCCACCTTCGGCTCCCCTAGGGCCTCCTGCCTAACATATATTTAAGAAATAAAACTATTGCCATGTCAAAGGCCAGTTCTGCAAGTTCCTGCCTTTGTTGGTATAGTTTTGCAAGTTCTGCCTTTATCGGGATAGTTGTGCAAGTTCTGCCTTTGTTGGGATAGTCCTGCAAGTTCTGCCTTTGTTGGGATAGTCCTGCAAGTTCTGCCTTTGTTGGGATAGTTCTGCAAGTTCCTGCCTTTATCGGGATAGTTCTGCAAGTTCTGCCTTTATCGGGATAGTTCTGCAAGTTCCTGCCTTT
>NW_009258382.1:12175-12844 GCF_000687185.1 Egretta garzetta
GCAGCAGCCCCACCCCCCGCCGTCGCCAGGTCTCCTCGCAGCACGTGGGCGCACGCAGCGCAGCGCCGGGGCGGCCTCGCTGGTGGGCACGGGGGAGGATGCCCACCCCGCTGCCCTCCTGGTTTGGGGGGGTTTTTTTCCTCCTCTGCCTTTCTGGGGAGAGCTCGCGCAGCGTTTAAGCCACGTCCCCCATCTGTCAGTGGCACCCCCCGAATTCACCTGATCTTCGGGTGTCCCTGAGGAGCGACAGGCAGTCAGTGAGCGCTGAGGGTAGCTACGTGACAGAGCACGGTTAATAATTTAATTAATATGAGCATACTTAAATGGCCCTCTCTGCCTGAAAAGAAAAGTCCGGAGCGGCACAGAGCACAGCATTTCCCTGTCACCCGTAAATCCAGGAGAAGGGGATGCAGCATCCCGGTACCTGCCGGGCTCTCCTCCGCCGGGGGCGGCCGGCTGCCGCGTGCCGTGACCTGTGCCAGGATCTGCTTCAGGTGGTGCTTGAAGGCAGCGGTGGTGAGCTCCTCCAGGTCGCAGCCCAGCACCTCCCCGGCGTTGCTTGCACACTCGAACTTCATGAACTGCTTCCTGCCAACTGGGGAGGGGGGCACGGGGGGGGCACGAACCCGTCAGGCAGAGCCACCCCAAGCGGAGCTCGGCGCCTCCAGC
>NW_009258382.1:12998-14636 GCF_000687185.1 Egretta garzetta
TAACGGGCAGCTTCAGACCAAGAATTGCCCTCGCCCACCCGCTCTGAGCAGAGACCCTGCAGCCTGGAAACGCCCGGTGGGCAAAGAGCAGGAGCCCTGTGGGTGGGCAGGGGGGCCTCTCCCCCCCCCGCATCACGGGGTGCGGGGATCCAGGACGGCTCTCAGCCAACCCACATCGGAAGACGGATTCCACCTTGATGGCTGCTAGGAAGTGTTGGCATTGCCTCCCTCCCCATCTGTGTAACATCGCTAACGGAGCCAAAAAGCTTTTTCCTCCTCAAAGCCCAGCCGCCTCCTCCCGCAGTCCCTTCTCCTTCCTCCCGTATCTCTGCCTCGCTGCCCCCCCCGGCTCCTGCAGCGCGCAGTAACGGGGTTGCGCTCCCCGCGTGCACGGCTTCTGCTAACAGCAGCTGTACGGATTTTTGCAGCTTTGCAAGATACTTATCGTATTAAAGGCTGGCTGACAGATTTGTCCCTTGGGCAATCGTTTAGCGCCGGAGGACCTTGGGTTTTTTTGGTCAGGAGATAGTTCAAAACTTTCAGGATCTCAAATCAATGCTTTTCAACCTCTTTTCCCCACTATAGCGCTCCCCGGGTGCCCAGAGCATCCCACCTGCCCAGCAAGACCAGGCCGAGATGATACCTGCTCCACGGAGATGCTCTGAGGGAATTCGGAGCAAGCCAAGGACCAGGCGGACCACGCGACCCGCCCAGGCTGCCGCTGCGAGCACAGCATCCCTAACATCGTGCATTTCCAGAGCTTCAGTGGAGCAAACCAGCAGATGTGCTTATGAAAGGTGATGGGATTACGAACCAATCCCTCAAAATCCCGGATCACCTTCCTCAGCCCCAGCGATGTTTGCTGTCCCCGTCAGCTCGAGAGCGGCGCTCGTCCGGAGCAGCGCCGCCAGCAAACAGAGCCGCCACGCGTTATTTGCATCCAGCAAGAGCAACTCCAGCTTAACGATTAAAATCAATAGGGAAGCAACCTGCAGGACAAATCCTTTCACAAATCCAGGAAGGAAAGGTGCTGCGGAGGCAGCCGGCTGGCGCACGCTCAGGGGCACAGGGTGAGCAGAATCGGGAGCAGACGAGCAAAGTCGCCCAGAGCCCCCCGGGCAGCGCCTTTAGGGGGTGCCGGATGAGGAGCCGGCCCACGGGCTCCCGGATAAGAGGAGCCCTTAAAGCAGAGCGAGCAGCTGGCGGCAGGGGAGAGGGTTTGGGATGGAGTGGGGGAGATGGCCGCATCCTGGCCAGCCCCATGGGCGACCGGGGTCCCCTGCTCCTGGCTGAGCTGCTGCACAAAGCAGCAAAAGGCCACGTGCCCCAGGGCCGGGGGTGAGGGGTGCTTGGCAGCACCCACAAGAGGCAGCCCCCCCTTTGATCTTTTCCCATTATTTTTTATTCTGACTGAAGGACTCCAACATCAAGGGCTGTGCTGGAGCAGACAAAGGAATTGCCTCAACAATCCAGGCTTTGATTTATTCTGTTTTCACTTGTTTTCCTCTGAGCTGGCTGGGCAGAGGCTGATCCCCATCAGGTAGAAATCTCTGCACGCTGCTGCGCGCCGGGGAGCAGAGGGGCTGCGGGGCCAGGGCTGCACAGACCTGCCCGGGCTCCCACGGCCAGCATCCCACG
>NW_009258382.1:15491-15844 GCF_000687185.1 Egretta garzetta
CCCGCCTGCAGATCTGCCCACCCGCAGCCGCCGGCACCCCCCCAGCCCAGGGGAGGCCGGGCACCATTTCACACTTCATAAAATATAAAGAGCGGCAGCGGCGTGCAGCCCTCCTGGGCATAATGTGACCATTGTAAAACACGCCGGCTTTAACACCTAAGAGGTAATTACTTCGGCCCATTTAATATTTAAGAGAAGCAGCAGGAAAATACAGGGTCAGCACCGGCTTCGTCTCGCTCGCCTGCCCACCTGTCCTGCCCGGGAGGCAGCAGGGATTCTGGGTTTTATTTCAGGTCGGGAAGCACAGGGAGCAGAAGGGATGCCCTGAGGGGCTGGAACCCGGCCCCCCCATC
>NW_009258382.1:15881-17379 GCF_000687185.1 Egretta garzetta
ATCCCCATCCCCATCCCTGCTCACTGCTGGGACGGGGCAGCTCAGCCTCACCACCAGCGCCGTCCCGTGCAAGCCCTGCAGGTCGGGGGCCCCCACGTCTGCCTTCCCAAGCCCCCTGGGCTGCTCAGGGTGCACTTGTCAGCCTGTCCTTTTTCTTCCACTTATTTTGCCATTAAAACGTTTGCACTGCTAATGGGACAAATAAAAAAGCCCATTTGTTCCTCTTTATTACCCTGGGAGGGGACAGGGAGAGAGAGGAGGCTCCTCCTGGCTTGAATGGTTAATCTATTTGTCCTGCACTAAATTCTCCAGTCTATTCTCTGTTGACCCATTGCCTGATGCACGGCACATTAAAGCCTGTATATAACAGAGGGAAGAGCTGTGTAATAGCAGGATTAAAGAAATCTGCCGTTCTGGCTGCATTTCCCCGACTGTTTGCAATAAAGACGTCAGGGTGCTGAACAGATAGTGCCATAACGCGGCGTGCGGGGAGACAGCCCACCGGGGCCAGGAGCCACAGTGGTGATGGTAAAAACCTGCACGAAGGAGAGGCAATGGTGGTCCCTTCCAACCCTAAACATTCTATGATTCTAGGAGCCCCCGAGCCACCCCCCCCAGGCTCCCGACGTGCCAGCCGGGCTCCAGCCAGGACTCTGACCATTCCCAGGGTTTTCTGTTCCTGCTCCCCTGGCTCCGAACCCCAGCCCAGAGCCAGGACACAGAAGAAAGCTGGCTCCCACCTGAGCAGGGATGCGCCGGGGTGCAGCCGCCCTCCTGCTCCCTGCACGGGGCTCCCGCTGCCCAAAGCACCGCTTCCAGCAAACCGCCTCTTGCCGACCCAGGCAGCGCCGCTCAGTTTGTGCTCCAAACCAGGGTCCCCCTGCCCTGAGGGGGACACATCATTCTGCCTAAATCCGCCTGCCTGGGGAAAAGAAATCCCAAGGACACCCTCTGGCTGGTGGCTGGACGGTCACTGCGCCACGGTCCAGCCCCTGAAGGCTGCGTCACCTTGGCTTCAGTCTTTCCCATGACGGGCAAAGCTATTGCTCCCGAGGGTTGCAAGTCAAGAAGCAGGGAGAGCCACCATCCTGCCGAAAACAAAACGTGCGCTGACCTCTACAGCAAGAAAACGTGGGTGCCAAAGAGAAGAAGGCTTTAACAGAGAGAGAGAAAAACTGGCAAGATGGAGAGGCCAGCCCTAACGCGATCTTTTCCAAGAAGCATTCTGATGAACGAGGCAGGAGAGCAGAGGAGCCCTTCCCATCAGCAGCGAGGGGGCCTTTCGCTCACCCCCAGCCCAGAGCTACAGCAAAGCCGGGGATTTAACTGCACCCACGGCACCGCTGGGCACCACCCCCGGCACAGGGGCTCGGCAAAGGAAAAGCCAAGCTAAAGCAGGGCAGAGCCGCCCTGCGCTGGATCCTGTTTGCTCCCCCTCCCCTCTGATGCCGGCACGGCCGTCGCAGCCGCTGCCCGGGCATATACACGCCGCACACAA
>NW_009258382.1:17625-18177 GCF_000687185.1 Egretta garzetta
GCTGGGCTGCGCCCCCACCCCCCCCCGCGCTGCAGCCACCGGCGCGTTTTGCCTGCTGCAGCGGCCACCACCCCGGGGACAGATAGATTTGTCACAAAAGGGAAACTCCGGCGCGGTGCTAATTAGGGATACGCTGCTCCCTCTTCCTTTTAGTGACAGGCAGCAATAAAAAATGAGGGTGGACCTGGGCATTGAGCTTGGGTGGAACTGAGAACCAAGTGTCGTCTCTGCATCAATTAAGGGAAGGTCACTACATCTCGGGGGCTGTAAAACAGCAGCGATAATGCAGGTTTAAGGCTTTTTTTCCCAGCTCTGGTGAGAAAGCAATAAGTCACCCGAGTCTGCTTCTGACTGACATCTGCGCTCAGGAAGCTGCGGAATTAATGCCCTTCGGATCCTGCCAGGTGCTCTCCCTCGGACGTTTTGATGGATGTCCCCATCACTTCCATTTCACAGAGCTAAAAGGGCGTTCGAGGGGGTTTCACCCCTGCTGCTCCCACCAGCCCCGCCTGCCTGCAGACCCTGGAGAGACACGGCAGGGCGCCGGTCACC
>NW_009258382.1:18238-18603 GCF_000687185.1 Egretta garzetta
GACAAACCGCGCGGTGCCTCGGGTTCCTAAACAGGGATGCTCATTCTCCTGCTTCCCGAGGGAGCGATGCTGCAGCCGTGGGGCGGTGCAGGACCCTGCCTGCACCCTGCCAGCCCTCAGCTCCCAGCAGCCTGGGCCTTGTCCCCTTGCTACTTGCTGGGGGTCTCCCCTCCCAGACCACCAAAATCCCCCCCAGCAGCCCGGGCACTCCCATCCCTCCGCCGCTGGGGCTGCGGGGAACCAGCCCCATCCGCAGGGCAATGCGGGAGGGCGGCGGATGCAGGATCATATCATATCATAGAATCATATCATAGAATGTTTTGGGTTGGAAGGGACCCCTAGAGGTCATCTAGTCCAACCCCCCC
>NW_009258382.1:18733-26248 GCF_000687185.1 Egretta garzetta
GCCGGGGGACTTCAGCCACTTGCAGCCGCTGGAAACCCCGGTGCCCCGATTCAAGGCATGCGATGGGAAGCCCACAGAAAGCAGGGAGCCACGGTGCTTTCTTTTTTATAACAGCCAGAAAAACGGACAGCTTGAGAGCGAGCTGAATGCCGGCCCCCAGCTGCGCCCGAAACCTCCCTCCCGGTTAAAGAGGCAATGAATAAATGAAAATATGAAATCGTCTGCAGCCCACAAAGGGGATGGGAAGCACTTAGGTAAATGGGTACCCAGGGTGCCCCGCTGGCCTCTGGCTGCCGGGCTGCTTTCCCACAAAAAGAGCTGCTCTAACACGTCTCGAAGGCAGCGGGGAACGCGGACACCGGGACGGAGCAGGCTTTTGAAATTCAGCCTTTTCTTCTCGGTGTTTTTCTGGCTGCAAAGGTATTTTTCACTCTCAGCCAGAGCGAGGCGGTGCCGTTTGCTCCTGCTTCATCCCTGGGCAAAGGGAATTGGTGGCGAGGTGACAGCCGTCAGCAGAAGGACTAAAAAGGGGGATTTAACCTGCGCGGGGGCCCGGCGGCCGGAGCACGGCCACGTGCTCGGGCCACCATTGTGGGGATGGCGGTGGCCACGCTGGCAGGCGCGGTGCCTGGCCGCGCTCCTGAATGCGGGAGGAAAACCAGCAGCGAGGCTCCCTTTGGGGAGATTTCAAGGCGAGGATTTTGAACATACGACTTCAAAGGGCATGAAAGGGGAAGGAAGCGATGGCTATCAGGAGACGGGTTTAACCACATTAAAAGAGTCATCGCCCCCACTGAGACTTTGGCTCCATCCAGCTTTGATCCATTTTTTATCCATATTTCCTTTCATTTCTCCCCTTTTGTTGGCGCACGATGAGGGAATCGATACCGGAGCGAGCGATGCGGAGGCATGCTCTGCTTGTTAATCCCGTCCCCGAGCCCGCTCCGAAGCCGCGCGCCCTGCCTGGCCCTGCCGCTCCCGTTCCTGATCACGCTGAGAACTGCGACGAGAGCTGCTGAACGCAGCCCGTGATCGCTCCCAGCCCGACCCGCGGGGCGGTTGGGACACGAAGTCCCGGCGGTTTGAGCAACCCAGCTCGGCTCGCCCAGCAAAGCCCCCGCGGCCAGCGCAGCCCCCGTCCCTTCGCCACCTTTCAGCTGCCTGCTCCCAAATGAGCCACGTCTCCAAAATCTGATCTCCCAAAAGCTCTCAAGGCAGAAGGACTTTGGGTTGGCGTTTTTTTTTTTCTTTTTGCCAAGAGCCTTATCCCACGCTTCGGCCCGAGACAGCAGGGACATTTTTGTAAGGGTTGGATGGACGTTAGGGGAGGTGGCAGCAGGGAAAGGGAACACCAGAGAGAAGGAGAACTCGCTGTACGTGACGAGAGCATTCATCCTCTTAAAATAATTAATAAATGATTAACAGCATAAATTACCATAAGATGTGTTATGACATATTGCAGAGACATTTATAAATGTCTATGGCTGAGTTTATAGCAGCCTTTACGCAGCCCTCATAAACTGAGGCGTGTAAATCAATGTGGCTGTCTCTAAATAGGTTAGAACACATCTTAAAATAATTTATAAGGGATAAGGCAATTTCTGTATGCCTGTATTAACAAAGTCTTTATAAATACAGTCTTCACCCAGGCTCATCCTAGTATAACTCAGTTACTGCATTAGACCCCCGAGAGACGATAAAATCGTTGTCCCTTCGCGGTGTCATTGGGGACACGGTGCCAACAAACCGGTTACCTGCCCCGGCCCTTCCCAGAGAGCAGGCGCTTGGCGACGCCTCGAGCATCGCCCGGCTTGGGGCAGCTCATCCACGTGCAAGGGAGAGCGCGGAGCAACCGGCGGTGCCACAGCCTCTGGGCGAGCATCGCTCCCAAACACCTCTTGGTGTGCAACGCGCCCAAGCACCCATCGCCGCCGGGATGTGCTTCCCCACCCCCTCTAGCCCCCGGCGCCCAGACGAGATATAAGGAAAGGAGAGGCAGGAGCCCCCCTTACCTTTACAGGCCCCGGCGGCTCCCAGGTGGTAGATGCCAGCCAAGATGCGCCAGATGGCCGCCTGCTCCTCCGCCGTGATGCCCAGCGTGCCCAGGGCAGCCCGGAGCTGGGCAAAAGCCGCCGAGGCTTTCTGCTTCTCCTCGGGCTGCAGGCGGGAAGAGATGGGAGAGGAAACGTCATTGCCGAGGCCAGAGCATCCCGGGCGCCGGCACAGGGATACACACAGGGGGAGGCAACAAGGCCTGTGGAAACCATATGGCCGGCAAGGAGAAGGCAATAAGAGACTCCAGGAACAGTTTGGACAGCAGCAGGAGAAGCCCCCGGCAGGTTCCCCAAGAGCCTGGTATCAGGAGCAAGCCTGGGTGCATCCCGCTGTACACCACCACGCAATTCCCACTTCAGCAGCCTCCAGGGAAAGGTTAAGCAGCAGCTGGAGGTCGATGTTTTATATCTTCTCGCTAAATGCACCCACCCACAGGCATGCTGGGGCCGGCTGAGCAGCTCCCAGCCACCAGCAGGACCTCATCTGTCCACCTCCAACACCGCGGCCCCCTCCACGATGCCGGCAATGTTTTTTGCACGTGCAGCCCCACTGCAAAATTAGGGTTTTTTTTCCCCTGAATTGAGGATTTTCAATGCAGGCGTGTGCAGCCCTGGGGCCAGACACCGCAGCCGGGCTCCAGCGGGCAGCATCCCTGTCTTGGCAAGGACCAGCCCACCAGGTCTAAAGGATTTTGGCTCCTGCCGGGGCAGGTACTAATAAGAAAACACAGCTGAGCTCTGCGATTTCTCCAGCCTCAGGTACCCCAAATACGTGTGACACCGGTGCCACAGCAGGGGTTATCCACCCCCACCACTGCAGGGATGAAGGCTGGGATGCCACCAGTCAGCATCCAGAGCACTCTTCAGAAAGGAAAATCGGCCAGATCTCCCCCAAACTCCAAGCCAAACCAGATGCAGCACATCACCACTCAGGATTTCACCCCCCTGGGGAGCTTTTGGGTGGTTCACCCTTCCACGCTCCTGTCCCCAGTGTCCTGGGGGATGGACAACCCATGCTGAACCAAATGGCCAAGCCTGGCTTTCCAGGGACACATGTGTGCCATGGGGAATGTCACTGGTAAGGAGAAGTGCTGGCGGGGACAGTGCCTGCCCCCTTCGCAGGGCGTGCGCGAGGTGCTGCCCAGCTCCCACCGCCCCTCTGCATCCCAACGGGAAAAACCCTCCCTGCTGGGATGGGGAACCCACAGGAATCGGGGGTTGCAAAAAGAGAGTAAAACCCCATCTCTGAACCCACATCTGCTGCTGCATGGGCAGGGCGAGGACCCACAGCACCTCGCGGCTCATAGGCATCCGCCGCATCTTTGCAAACGGCTCAGGCTAATGAGGAGCCAGTGCTGGAAATCAAATGCAATACTTTTAGTCCCTAAAAATTGCATTCTGGGCTCTCCAAAGGATGCACTCGCCCCCCAGGAGCTGCTTCCACAGGGAAACAGCAGGGGTTGTTGGCCCCGGAGCAGCAGGCTCTGTCCGCGGGGTGGACGGGGGTGTCCGAAACCCAAGCACGGACACCAGGAGGCAGCAGCCCGGGTGCCCGCAGCTCCCCTGCTCCCGCGGGGCTGTCGGAGGGGTGCTGGAGGTGGTTGGGCAGACCCTTCCTCACACCCCAACACTCGCTCCCACCCTCCATGCACCTCCCGAGTCACCCAGCAGCCCAGGACCCCAACGTCTCCTCCAACCGGGGGTGACGATGGGCGTGCGCTGCAGCGTCCCGGGGCGGGCGGCTGCCCGGCTCTATCATTTCTCCCTACCTTCGAGAAGGGCTGGATCCCGAAGGAATTGCTCTCAGCCGCCTGGTGCAAGTGCAGCGTCGTCCTGGAAGTCGTTACAGAAAATGTGACTCCAACTCCCTCCTGTCCCCGGCACTCCCAAGCCCCTGCCCACTCCAACACCCGCAGAGCCCCTTTGCCTTTACGGCGACATCCAAGGGGCCTCGTCGGGAAAGGCTCCGGTGGCTCTGCCCCGGGCAGGGGGACAGAGCTGGCACCAGACAGGCCAGGAGCCTTCGCCCAAGGCAGCCTGGGGACATGCAGTTTGTGGGGAAAGGCAAGAGTGAGCAGGGAAAGGGCCCTCTGCCTCGCCTGATCAGCCCAATTTCAGTTTCAGTGAAGGGGCAAAAAAAAGCACCAGAAGATGCCCCCATTTCCTAGAAAATCTCCACTACATCAGCGCATAAAAAGCCCTGCAGCATCACTAATGCGATCACCCTCAGGACCTCTTTCTTATCAGAGAGGTCTCAAAAGCCACATTGCTGGAGCAAACATGGGCATAAATCAGGCAGGAGCCCCTCGGCGATGGGGGTACCTCTCAGCTGAGCACCAGGCAAGGAGCGGAGCCGCCCGGTGCCATGGGACCCCCACACCCACCTCTGCGCCGCAGCCAGCCCCGCCAGCATCAGGGGGAAGATGTTGAAGCTGCTCTCTCCGTGGGGCTGCAGGGCGACGCGGCCCTTCTCCAGCAGCATGGTCTGGGGGAGGGAGCGGAGGCAGGCGTGAGCGGCGGCCCCCAGCCCCCCCGTGCAGGCAGGGACAGCCTCCCCATGCAGGCAGGGTGCCCAGGCAAGCCGGGCACACTGGCAAAAGAGGGGACAGTGGTACCCAGAGACAGGGAGATGCTGCTGGGGGCTGTCAGGGAGGGGCTGGGTTTCTCCTCGCCAGGCCATGGCTGGCTGGGGAGGAGCCATGTCCTGCAGGTGTGCAAGCAAGAGCCGAATCGCGCCCCAGGTGTGCACCAAGGGGCAACATTTCAGCGCATGGGTGCAACACCCACAGTCCCCCCACCTGCAGAGGTCTGGGCAATGCGATGGCCCTGGCAGGGATGCTGCAGTCCCTGTGTCCCAGCAATGGATAAGCTATTGCCTGGGCTTGAGACAAGTCTAGATCTGCCTCCCGCCTTGCCAAGGTTGTTCAATGCCAGCACGAGGACCCCCCCAAGTTGTCCTGCCCTCCCACAAGCACCCCAGGAAGGTACTAATGGCCCGGAGACTGAATGCTCCCAGGGGCACGATCCTGCTCTGGTTCAAGGACGGCCACGACGGGCCATCAGCTCCCTGCCGGTACCTGGGGCAGAGGAGGGCCAGCAATGGGGCAGCACTGGGAAGCCCTGGTGTTCCCCATGAGCAGACACCAGCTCAAGCTCTCTCCTCCATCAGATGGGGCGCAGGGCTGCGGGCAGCTCAGATTAAAATGCCTTTGCAAACAGCCCTGACGGTGAGAAAAGCCCTCAGAGGCTTCTGCTCAAGGCAGATGAGGAAGGTGCTGCTAATGAAATGCTGAATTATGCATTTCCCAATAAATGTTTCACTCCAGCACTGTTCTGTGCTCCCTGCCGGGGGGGGAGGACAGGGGGGGACAGACCCCACAGCCCTGCTGACAGAGCTCCTGCTCAGCTGCGATCTGGGGGCACCTCTGGTCCAGGGGAGAAGCAGAGCAGAGCATCGCTCCTCTAGCACCAGCCAGGCTGGGAAGCGGCACAAGGGCTGCTCGCCCCCGTCCCAGGGACCTCCGGGCTCAGCCACAGCCCCCCAACCCGGCCAGGCGACAGGGCCCGTGGGGTACCTGGAGGTGGGCAGCGGTTATCCGGCCGGTGGCGCTGAAATCCAGAGACAGGACCATGGAGAAGCGCGTGGAGCTGCTGCTGTGGCCGGTGGTCACTGACCCAAAGGCTCCCAGGACTGTGAACATCGCCTGGATCTTCTCCACTGCAAAACCAGCACCAGCAGCCCCCTGAGCCACCCTGCAATGGCTGTAGCCCTGCATCGCTCTGGTGCCCGCTGGGGGGGAGCCAAACCACGCCACTGCTGCACCAGAGCAGCCTCAGGGCTGCAAACAAGTGCTGGAGGAGGCTTCTCCTCCTGGCTGCACCTCTGCTGGCTCCTCCCGGGGCTCTGACCCAGCGCACAGGGACCTGGGCACCAGGGTTGTGCATGGGCTTAGCATCCCGCACCCCGAGAGCACGCGTGTCGGCAGCAAGGGCACGTGCCAGCCTGCCCACACCTCCACCCTGCTCCAGGCCGCTCATCAGCCCTTGGCAAGAGCTTGGTGTACCCAGAGCTCGCTCCGAAATCCAAACCTGCCCTCTAAGGCTACTCCTTGCTTAACAGAGCTTCCTCTCACATCACCAGTAACCTGATCAGATGTGACAAGTGCTGCCCCAAACACGCAAGTAATTCCTGTCTGGTGCTTACTCGGGTGGTTATCAAAATAGCAAATCTGTTGGGTCTGGGACAGGTAAGAGGCAGGGGCACTCACAGCCCCGCTGCTCGCCTGCCCCCCCGGGCTGCAGCCCCGCGGCCCCGCCAGCCCCTGCTGCAGTGGCACAGCCGCATGGAGCCACCCCAACGGAGCACGAGTCAGACCAGGAACGCATCAGATGGAGGCCGTTGGATGGAAAGAGCATCACCTTCGTGCTTGCGTGCACTCCCTGGCCTGCACGGGCACGCTCTGTGCACTGACGCTGCCCAGCACCAAGCACCCCGCAGCCCCAATGCCAGTGCTCGGTGCATCGCTGCCGGGGCTCGGAGCTTGCAGTGGCTGCCCAGCCCCATCCCTGAGACCCTGCCATCCACCCTGCCCCCCCTGCCCCATCCCTCACTGCCCACCCTGCCCCATCCCTGAGACCCTGCCATCCACACTGCCCACCCTGCCCCATCCCTGAGACCCTGCCATCCTCACTGCCCACTGTTCCCCGTACCTGAGACCTTGCCATCCACGCTGCCTGCCATTCCCACCAGGTACTCCAGGGCGCTCTGGCAGCACGTGGTCTTCCCAGCCCCGCTGCGCCCCAGGGGCACGATGGCCTGATCCTGCCGCTGCATCAGCAGGTTCCTGTAGGCTCTCTGTGCCACCGAGAAGATGTGCGGGGGCATGCTGTCCCGCTTCCCCTTGAACGCCTGTGGGCAGGACAGTGGGAGGGCACATCCCAAACAACCCTTAGAGGTTCTCTCCTTGTGGAGAAAATCCTGAAGACATGTCATGCTCATGGCGATGGTTTCTCCCCAGGGTGCAGATCCCACCCCCCCAGTTCCCAGGGAAAGGGGAAACACTGCCCGGCCTGGCCAGCCAAGCCTTGCTTGCACCAGCACCAGAGGGAGGGTTGGGGATGGATGCAGGGAACCCGCAGCAGGACCTGCTCCAGATTGTCTGTGAGCAAGAGCTCTGCCAAGCGCCACCCCAGGCACTGCACCCCGAGCCCATTCCCTCCCCAGCCCTGGCACCCCTGAACCACTCGGGGGCTGCATTCACAGCAACACAGCTATTTTCTTCTGGAAACCAGGAAAACTGTGCTAGGAGCTGTGCCCAGCTGCAAGCACCCCTGGCCCTGAGCATCCCCAGCCCTAAGTGTCCTCAGAGCATCCCTGGCCCTGAGCATCCCTGGCTCCGAGTGTCCTCAGAGCATCCCTAGCCCCCAGCATCCCCCAGAGCATCCCCAGCCCCCAGCATCC
>NW_009258382.1:27307-28303 GCF_000687185.1 Egretta garzetta
AGGGGCCACCTCCAACCACGGCCCCACTGGTGGGGAACGGTGCTGGAGCAGCACCCAGCACCCACCCTGCGCCCAACCCACAGCCAGGCTGAAGACAGCTCTTAGCTTTGGCACCGGAAAGCAAGGGCAGAGGAAGGCAAGTTACCGAGTGTGAATCCATCCTGCTGGACAAGCCAGACCTTCTCCGCTTCGTACCAAACGTCCCTCGGAGCCTGCGGGGAGGAGAGAGGGCAACAGTGCAGGCACCAGTGGAAAACTGAGCTGGGCAAACTGCACTCGCCCCACGGACAGCAACGCTTCCAGCCAGAACCTCTGCCCCTCCTCTGCCCTCCTGGCCAGCCCCAGCGGCACCTTCCCCCAGCCCCAAGCCCAGCCCATGCAATTGGGAAGAGCTGCATGAAACCAGAAAATGGCATCAGTGCCCCCCGAGATGGGGTAACCACCCGGCAGGGCTGCGGACACCTTACCTGGTCCTTGTCCATGTCCTCGCCCATCTCTTCTTTGCTCTCTCCTGGCGCCTCTTTACCCTCTCCCGGCTCTTCCTTCACCTTCCCCACCTCCTTGGCCACATCTTCTGACTTTTCTTGGGTCCCTCCAAGCTCCCCCTTGGGCCCCTCTGACTTGTCCGTAGTTTTTCCAGGCTTTTTGATCTCCCTCAGCTCCTTCTTGCCACCTCCAACATCTTTCTTCATCTTCTCTGGCTCTTTCCCGGCCGGCCCCTTGCCGCTCGCCTTGGCTGGGTTCTTTTCGTGGCTCAGGGGTGCCCCCTTCTCCTTCTTGGTGCTCTCGGGGCCTGTCCCCTTGGGTGCGTCCCCCTCCTTCGCTGGGACTTTGCTGCAGTGCTGGAGGCACTGGCTGGGTGCGGGGGCTGGAGCCGTGGGGCTGCCCCCCAGGCCGAGGTCCCTGGGGCTCTTCTCCAGGCAGGACAGCTTGGCTGCCTTGGGAGCCTCCGGGCCAGGGGTCTCCGCTGGTTTGGGGGCAGCCGCTGCCAGGCAG
>NW_009258382.1:28940-29321 GCF_000687185.1 Egretta garzetta
AAAAAGCTCAGGCTCCGGGCTGGGGCCGGCGCCGTGGGGCCCTGCAGCCCCCTGGCCCCCGAGGTGGGGGCTGGCAGCACCGCAGCAACCCCGGCTGCTGCCTTGGATGGGAACCACTTTGGGCTGGGGGCAGACGGGGCCACCCCGCCAGCGCAAGGCAGGACGCCCTGGCGCCGCGTGGGGTTCCTCACTGCTCACCTCCTCTTTCGCGCTCGCCTTGGTTTCCTTCTTCAGTTTCGCCGCCTTGGCCTCCTTCTCCGTCTCCCGCACGAGCTGCTTGATGAACCCCCCGGGGATGACCGACAGGAGCAGGGGAGGGGCGGACGGGGGTGGCCCCCGGTCCTCGTCCCGGATCTGTTCGAGGAGCAGAGGCTGGGTTAC
>NW_009258382.1:31033-31634 GCF_000687185.1 Egretta garzetta
GGAGCCGGCTCAGGAATGTCACTTGCCTTCTCGGGCAGCAGCCCCGGGCGCCACGTGCCCTCTCTCCTGTCGGGGACCGGTGCTGCCCCCACGCCGTCCCCCCAGGCAGGGCTCTGTGGCCATGGGGGAGATGGCCCCAAACAGCACAGCCAGAGCCCTGAGCCCCGAGGGTGCCCGCAGAGGGCAACCCCGCCAGCCCGAGCTGGATCTCAGTCCTGCTCTGCACATGGGGAAACTGAGGCACGGAGGGGGCTGTGCCTCGACCAAGCACGCAGCGTGGCACGAACGAGGGCTGGGGACCACCATCACCACCGCTCCGGCTCCCCCCCTCCCGGGGAAAAAAAATGCAGCCCCATTTGGGACACAGCCACGTGGGTCTGGTCCCCAAGCCAGGACCCGCTGCCATCCCGGTGGGTGCCAAGGACTGAGGCCATCGAGGGGTCCCCAGCTGCCACCCTGCACCAGGCAGGGAGCACCCTCCCCGACCCCGCTCCCATTGCAGCCCTCCCAGGCACCTCTCCCCAGCACAGACCGGTGGCTGGAAGCCGCCCCCGAAGCCGGGGCTGCCGCTAACCCCCTCCATTCCCCCCCAAAAATTGCC
>NW_009258382.1:33044-34524 GCF_000687185.1 Egretta garzetta
AGCAGCACCCCACGGGCGGCCCGGCGCGGCCGCGGGAGGGGGCAGGCGAGACCCGAAAGAACCAGGCGGCAGCGCACAGGCAAAGGACGGTTTTTATTGGGGTTCTCGTCGTACGAGCGCAGTTGTACTGACCAACACACAGAAGCAGCTTAGCTGTGCCAAAAGAATCCTTTAAAAAAAAAAAAAATAAAAAAAATAAAAAAATAACGGCGGAAGGAAGGAAGTGTGGCACGCCAGTCACACACCAGTCACAAAGCGCCGAGGATGGCACGCTCAGCAGGCGGTCCCGGTGGGAAAAACCCCCGGGGGGCACGGCGGCAGCACACACCGGCGCGGGGCACCCCCTCCTCGGCACAATAAATATGGAAAGAGCCAAGTACAGAAAACAAGGAATGGTTCTCATAGGTACAATATCTCAGGTTATTTACAGATACTGGCTTTTCTTACCATGAAATTACACATTGAAAACACGTCGTCTTCCAATAGATTTCTTTAAATCACTTGTAGCTGTTCAGGTCAATCTGCTCCTCTTTTTCCCGGCCCCACCCCGGACCGAACGCAGTCACTGAAACAGTGCTCGTACAAACGCCTCTCCTAGGATGCTCTCGCTTTATTCTGTTTTTCAGACTCATTTTTATTTGCCACCTCACCTGCTCTCTCACCTCCCGCTTTCCTTCGGGAAAAGCTGCCCACTACAGCCGGGAAAGCCTCTGCCCAGCGCCGCAGCCAGGCGAGCCCGCAGCTACCCCTGCTCCGGCTCCTCTCCCAGCCCGCCAGAGCAGCGGGGAACTGCACGGAGCTGGATAAATCCTGCCCCCGGACGAACAACCAGCTTCCTCATCCTGCCCCCAGCTTTCCTATCAAATCCCTGCCTGGGCACGTGTCGGGTCTGCGGCGCCAGGCTCGGCACGATCCCGATCCCGGCACGGTTCTGGCGGGTGACGCCGAGAAACCGCGCGAAAACAGCTCAAGGCTACAGCTCGCTCCTCAGCCGCACGACGAGCACACGCGAGAAGGGGGAAAATGGGAAACAAGGCAAGAACAACCACGGGGCGGGGGGGGGGGGGGAGGGAGGCCACCCCCCCCCCACCCCGAGTCAGCGGCACGGCTGGCAAAAGCCAGGTTTCACCCTCAAAATGCTGTTTGGCTAAGCCCCGGAGCGCACGTACTTCAGGCTCCGCCGCAGTGGAAATGAAAAGCACGTGCTTCGATACCGGGAGTATTCCTCAAACCGCAGAGGCCACGGCTGCAACTGGAATTATTTTTAGCGAATGAGTTCTCTGATGAATTTGGTGCTATTTTTGCACCGTGCACGGGGAGGAGGTGGCGCCCGGTTTGGGTCTCTACAGATGTGCCCAGGGGTGGCAGCACCCCCGCAAACGCTGCTGGCCACGGCGCGGGGGGTGGCGGCAGGGCTGGGCCCCGCCCCCCGCCAGCGAGGCAGATTTGGGGAGCGTGGGCTCACCTTGCCGGCACCCCC
>NW_009258382.1:35027-36657 GCF_000687185.1 Egretta garzetta
GTCCCGACAGCGCCTGCGAGTCACCGTGCTCGAAACAGAAGGGTGAGCTGGACGGGCCGGCGGAAACTATTTTCGACTTTATTATGAAAAACAGAATAAAGCTGACCGATCCTGCTCGGAAGGAACTGCCGGCTCTGGACACAGACGGAGCAGAAATTCTGTGGAATGTCAGAAGTTGGAGAAACATGTGTTTAATAAATAATATAAAATGCTTTCTTTGTTAAAATAGAATTCTTGGGTTTATACCTACATAGCATAGCAACCTTTACATAACCAAAATAAAGCCGAGTCTGTGATGATTAGTTTAACACAAAATAAAAATACAATTTAACAACAGTATTAAAGCAGCCGAGGTTCGATCCACACAATATGTACACCAGGGCATAGAAACCAACAGAAAACAAAAGGAGACGATCTCGAAATTCCTCAGACACGTGGCTATACATAAGTTCTCTGTATATTTTAGATATTTTCCTTTTTCTTTTTTACAATATTAAAATTAATACTATGCTTTTCCAAAATACGCTTTTCAGATATTTTCATTTGCAGAATTGACTCACGTTAATCAACGCAACTACAATTATTTACGTTCTACTGTACACGTCAAAATAGTCCTTCCCCCATATACATTTCAGAGTTAAATTCACTGCGCCATCGCCACCAGCTGCGTGGGGAGCAGCAGCCCCAGCGCGCGACGGCCGACGCCTGCAGCGCGCAGGTACGTACGCGGCGTTAGAACGCGCAAGTCACCGCGCGCGCCGGGGGCCCAATCCTGCCGCTGGCAGCAGCGCCGCCGTTGAGCTCAGCCGCGCAAAATCAGCGCCCCGAGCAGCTCTACCTGGGTGACCAGGCGTGGGTTTAGCACCAACCACTCTACGTGTCCCATCGCCTGCGCGCGGGGCCGCAGACACCTGCGTTTGTATCAAAACCAAAACCAACCCCGTGACCCTATTTCCTTCTTTTTCCCCCCCCCCACGCAAATGTGGGGGAAGAAAAACTTGGGCTGCGTTTCTAGAGGAGGAGTTGTTGGAATGAAGGGAACTCGGAACGCGACTGAGCTGAGGTCCGTCCCCCGGAGCCGCGCGCCGTCGCCCTCGCACAGCCCTCTCCCTACCTGCCAGGTTTCCCACCCGCACGCCCAACTATTATTAGCGCGGAGTCGTTGTTTTTGAAGCCTAAAGGGGGGGGACGGACATACCGGGAATGTCATGGCAAGCGGGATGGGCGCCAGGATCGACAGCAGCAGGGCTTATCTCACAGCAGCAGTGACTCTCGACTCGCGAGGCTGCAGCCAGCGACGCGGCCCGAAGCTCAACCGTAACCCAAAGAGCTCAGACACAGCGGATGCGAGGAAGCTTTTGTACTCGGGAAGCTGGGCAGCCTACAGGCGGATGAAGGGTTTGAAAAAAAAAATTAGTGAATGGTCCTTTAACGGCTCCGTGAATTTGCAAAGTAATTACCAAATAAATTTGACTAACAAAAATTGCCCGATGTAATAAAAATCGCCTGATGTAATAAAAATTGCCTAACGTACACCTGCCATGAGGGGACATCTCAGCCAGTGCCCAGGGACACGTCGCAGCACCGGCCAAGCTCGTGCCCGGCTCCCGCGGCCCCCCCCCCCCGCCTC
>NW_009258382.1:36828-37749 GCF_000687185.1 Egretta garzetta
CCCCCCCGCGCCGGGCCTTCCCCCCGCCCAACCGCCGCCGGGACCCCCCCAGCCCACGCCCTGCAGATCCGCACCTCGGTCCCCAGCGGCGCCGCTCCCGCGCTTGCTTTTCCAGGATCAGCCCTACGGCGTTTGTCTGCTTGTACGTCAGAGACGGGGAATAATCAGGAAATAATCCCCACGGAACCGAAGGCATGTGGATGTGTCAGGGGAGCGTTTAATAGGGCTCCACCTGGCACGTCATCCGCTAGTTTGAAATGGTAGAAACAACTTCCCTACATGCTCAAATCTTGGGTACAGCTGACTTTTTTTTTTTTTCTTTTTAAAGGATTTTCAGATAATTTGTTTAAAAAAAAAGAAAAAAAAATAAATCTGTGTTTAATCATTCACTCAGCCCCGTTGCTGCCCCAAGCTCTCATTTCTTTTATCTTTACTTCCCTGAACATTAAAAAAAAAAAAAAAAGTCCAATAAATGCGGTCAAAACACGTAGAAGACACCACCAGGCCTTACGTTCTCTGCGCTCCACAAAATTTTCTAGGCATACAGCTACCGACCCCCCTGTCGAATTAGGCCATCAAGAATCTTCGTCCAAGAAAAAACGGCAGAGCATTTCGTACCTAAGCCAGGAACGAGCAGTTGGGAGCAGTTCCTAATATTTCGCTCTGGAGGGCGGAATTCCAGCTCTCCCTCCACACCCGAAGATCCAGTCCCTTCCGCCCAGAACCCCACTTGTTACTGGGATCCCAGCTTCCCCCCCACGTCTTTCTCTCCTAACAGCACAGGCCTACGCAAGTCACAAATATAAAGCTTTTACAAATTGTGGACAAACCAGCTGCCTAAAGGAAAACAAATCCCTTGCGGTGCCGCTCCCATCCGCCACCGGCGAGCGGTGCCACCGGCGGCCGCGCGCCGCTGCCCGC
>NW_009258382.1:37770-47402 GCF_000687185.1 Egretta garzetta
GGGCGGCAGGGACCACGCTAACGAGCGCGTTCTAGGGCCACCCCAGCCCCCATACGCTTCACGACCCCCGTAAGCCGACACACAGCCTTCGTTCCGTACAACATCTCTGGGCTTGAGGCGCAATTTCCCACTGAGGGATCTGTCCCTCCCCTCCTCGCAGACACCGGCGTCGGAACCTACGGCGCGCCGCATCGCAAACTGCAAAGCTCTGCCAGGAAGGATCTCGCGCAAAAAGCAACGGTGGAAAGTACTGAAAGGGAAGAATGGAGCTGCTACCGAAGGAAGGAAGCACGAACAAGTTACGTGAGAACGAAGAGCGGGTTTTATCACAATCTGAGGGTTTTTTTTCCAAATCAAGACGAAAAAAATCAGAGCATCGCTTATTGGAGGGACTGCTTAGCAGCAGCCCGTGCCCAGTCAGCGCCAGCAAAGAGCGGGTTTTATCACAATCTGAGGGGTTTTTTTCCAAATCAAGACAAAAAAAAATCAGAGCATCGCTTATTAGAGGGACCGCTTAGCAGCAGCCCGTGCCCAGTCAGCGCCAGCGGGATGAGGCGTCCCCCGTGCCGCACCTCAGCAAGTACCACGGCTGCTCCCTAGGGAGATGCCGAGAGGCTGGGCGCCACTTACCAGTGAGAATGGGAAATGGGAAAAATAAACGGGAATAAACGGGGGAAAAAAAACCCATTAAAAAGATACCACCTGACTCTTCCAAAACGCATTTTTCCGCTCCTGCTGCAGCCCAGGGTAAGACAGAGCGCGCCCGCGTGCGGAAGCGCGTGCGACGCAGAGTAAAGCCGCTCCCGCTCCTAGAAGCGAGTACATCCAATTGTCTGACAAGCGTGCTCAGGATAAACGAATGCTTTCAAATTAATTCTCCTGGTTTTGCCAATTTGTACTTTTCTACGAGGGCCTGGGCCTGGAACTCGGTGGTCCTCTGTTAGCGGCACAAGGCACACGAGCCCCGCGCCCCCGCTGGGCAGAGCGGGCTGGGGCTGGAACTTCTGCTCCCATTTACGAAGACGCAGCCCCCCACCGCCTTTAGGGATGGTGAGAGCTGTACCACCGTAATTAGGCAGCAAATGTTCTCGAAGGTGTTTACTGAATCAGAAAAAAAGCTTAAATTAAGCCCTGACCCATCTCTTACAAAACCTCGCCTTAGCCAGGAGAAGGCCGACTTCGCATGCCTGAAGTTAAACAGTGAAGAGATCATATCTTCACTTTAGCAAGCGTTTCCACATGACACGGCCTATGTCCCAAGCAGAATTAATACAAATCTGGCATTTGATCAGCTCACTTTGTCCGTCCCATCCTCAGCATTCTCAGCCTGATTTCAACGCGGACCGTCCGAACTCTCTAGAAAAGAAAATTAAAAACTCCTTTTGCAAGCCGAGCCACGCGATGTGCGCACGAACCTCCTGAGCTGGGCTACAGGGCAAAGTCTGGGGCACCTACGCTATGAGTGGGCCTGGAACTCGGTGGTCCTCTGTTAGCGGCACAAGGCACACGAGCCCCGCGCCCCCGCTGGGCAGAGCGGGCTGGGGCTGGAACTTCTGCTCCCATTTACGAAGACGCAGCCCCCCACCGCCTTTAGGGATGGTGAGAGCTGTACCACCGTAATTAGGCAGCAAATGTTCTCGAAGGTGTTTACTGAATCAGAAAAAAAGCTTAAATTAAGCCCTGACCCATCTCTTACAAAACCTCGCCTTAGCCAGGAGAAGGCCGACTTCGCATGCCTGAAGTTAAACAGTGAAGAGATCATATCTTCACTTTAGCAAGCGTTTCCACATGACACGGCCTATGTCCCAAGCAGAATTAATACAAATCTGGCATTTGATCAGCTCACTTTGTCCGTCCCATCCTCAGCATTCTCAGCCTGATTTCAACGCGGACCGTCCGAACTCTCTAGAAAAGAAAATTAAAAACTCCTTTTGCAAGCCGAGCCACGCGATGTGCGCACGAACCTCCTGAGCTGGGCTACAGGGCAAAGTCTGGGGCACCTACGCTATGAGACCACGCTCGCTTCGTGGCTTTGTGTGCAACAGGGAAGGATCCACAAGCCCCGTAACAGCAGAGTGCTCCAGGATACGTACCGAGGCACCCAGGCATTTAACCCAGGACATGCACTAGGATGCAGTGGATTGGAGTAATTTCTCTTTAATTTTTAAAAAGTGCGCTTGACCTGAAATGGAAAAGAACTGTCTTTATGTTCGCTGTAAACTTGTCAGAAGGAATCTGCTCTTTAAAAACTGTGCTAAAACAGTCAATTTATACAACAGAGCACTAGATGAAGCTACCATAAATTCCTCTTCACCAATTATTACTCTATTGTGTCAGTTATAGGACTGCATATACGTAAGAAGAAGCGAAACGGTGGTAGCTACTACCAGTGAGTACAACAAACTAAGTGAGTAATTCGAGTTCAACGTTTCCATGAAGTAGCAATAACATTTAAACCACAGGACAGTTAGAATTCAGTACTTTGAAGTGCATAAGAGTCACGCTGTTGATCATCAGCAGTATGGAGAAAGGTTATCATCAAGTCAGCAGTAATGGTCGGAAAGGACATGGCAACACGACAGATTAAAGGTGATCCACCGGGGCAAGTCTGCAGCTCCTTCCGCAGCCGAGGGGTCGGTCGGTGTCGCGCACAGGCGTGCGATCCCAGCCAGCAGCGACCGTTTCAAGTCTCCAGGCTCGGGACGCACCAAACGAGGGTATTGCGGAGAAACCAGCATCTTCCTTCCGTCAGCAGTTGCAGAGCAATGGACCACGGTTTAGACACCGCCAGGGTGTGGGAATGCATGGGAGCAACATCCAGCCTCTAGGCTCGGTCATTTCCACCGCTGCTAGGAGCACGAATTCACTTGCCATTGTTCCAGGCTTCACAACCTCCAGAGACAGAGTTCCGACATCATCCCACGCTGTAAACATCTAATTTCTTCCTCTTCTAAGCACATCCCGCATCCAGGATTGCACAAAGTAATTCATAAGGATTCTGTGAAACTCGACATGTTCACAAAGTAGCTTCCCCTACGTGAGCTTTGCTCCCCGTGTCTCCTACAGACCATTGCTATTCCTGTGGCTGAGCGGTGGTTTTGAAAGCTCTACGACTGCTGAGCGAGATTTATTGAGAAACTTTGGGGCCCGACGCAGCAACCTCTGTGCCTCAGTGAAAGCTTCTGTCAGCTCTTTTTTCCACTGAACAAATTCTGGGTCACTCTGAAAGAGATACAGAAGTGGTTTGGCACTTCACAGTAAACGCCCAAGAGCGCCTTCTCGCTTAGATAGCACTTTTAAAGCGACTTATTGTCATTTTCCAGAGGAATGAGTAACTTTGGATATGGAAAACGCGCAGCCCTTTGCCCCTCCGTCACCCTGCCGAAGCCAGGCGAGGCAGCAGCCACTGGTCAAGATGCAGAGGGGACTGGTGCACCAGACTGGTGTACCTCCTCCCTCGCAAGCACACCACCTACCATGGACTAACTGCGCTGAGACACGTGCCAACAGGGCCTTCGAAGCCCGTGCAGGCTGAGGAGTTTGGATGGTTTTAGCTATTTATTAAACTGAACTCATTTGCGGCCCAAACACCATTGAAATCCGTGACAGAACCTGGCATAGCTGCAGCTTTCCCACTTTCAAAACTCAAGCGTGATAAAAACTTCCCAGCGTCGCTTGGGTTCAGCTTTGCCTCGTCAGGTACGCTTAGTTAATACGTAAGGGGAGGACCCGAAAAGATTTCTCAGTTGTTTTAGCGTACGATTAACAGCTACCGAAACCCAAGCGTCTCACCTCGCACTGCAGGACAAACTGTTTTCCTCCTTTAATTCTCAGCAAGATGCATTTCTTATCTTTAATTTGCGTTTCTTCCACCGATACGATTTGTTCCATTGTCAGTAGGTTTTGCTGTAGCGTTTGCAAAGATAAAGCAGAGAGATGATTCAAAAAAAACCCCTGTTGCCCATCAAATAAAGCCGTTATCTAATTTTTCGGGACTACCCACAAAAGTCAAGTTAGGAACAGTGACACTCGTTACACAAACATTTCTTGATTCGCACAGACTGGGTCATGAGCTAAAGATAGATGATAAGGTAAGAGAGGGATTGAACCAGGAGCTCGGCTGCTTCCAGAGGGGCAGCGAAACACGAGCTAGGAAAGGCAGCAATGACAGCATGAACTAAGAATCTACAAATAGGTGTGCCTACAAACAAAATACTCATCATTCTCCCACAAGAGCTGCATATAATTGTATCCATTTTCCAAATATTACTGCTGCTGTTAAAAAAAAAGGGGGGGGGGCAAAAAAGGGGCAACCTTGCTATTTCAGAGAGCTGAAAGGGAATATTTAAGCACAATATACTTACAAAGAAGCAAAGCTACACAACAGTTTGCAGAAAAGCTTTCCCTGCCAGCTGTCAGAGGAGAACAACGTTTTGAAATTCCCAACCCTGACTGAACTAAATGTACAAATGATCTGCCTAGCACATGATCACAGCTGGACTAAGTCCCTATAGCATTTTCTTTGAAACAAAATGCTATAGCATCTAGGACCTTACCGGTTTATGTTTTTTTGTATAAATAGTCCAGAGGTCCTAAATGAAAAACAACACCGTGAACTACCAAATTCCTTTAAACACGTAACAAACCAAAGCAAACCCGTTTCTCAGGTCAACGCCACGTTGCCCCAGCGCGGCATAGCTACCCACTAGCTACAGCGACACTCAAGGTAAGTTACTCCAACCCACTGGTCGTTTATTTGGGCAGAACTCTGCTTCCATGGGGGTTTTTGGCTGAATCCTCAGAGACCCCTCAGCACCCACCCGCCTTGCACGCCCCGGGACGCTGCTGCTCCCCCGAGCAACCCCGCTTACCCGTGACTCTCCTTCTCCTCGCCATTCCAGTCGGTTTGGGAAGAGGTAAAAGTAACGCCGCTGCCACTGAGTCAGGAACGGGTTCCCCAATTTCAGCATGTACCCGTGCATAATACAATCCTTCCCGAGCGCATAGTCTGTAAGAGGAGGAAACATTAGCATGCAGAACGAGGTACTGCCTAAAAGCACCGTGCGCGGGCGCTGCGCCGAGGGCGGACACGGCCCTGAGCACGGCGGGCCTGGGGGTGCTCCCCCGGAGCCTGCAGCGGCGCTCGATGTGCACGGGCACACCCAGAGCCAATTCTGCCTTAATTATAGGAGCTGATGCGGCTGCAGCGGGGGAACTGAGAACAAAATTTGGTTGTTAAAAAAGTACCTTATTATCATAGAATCATGGAATGGTTTGGGTGGGAAGGGACCCCCAGAGGTCACCCAGCCCAACCCCCCTGCAGGAGCAGGGACACCTTGAACCACATCAGGGTGCTCACAGCCCCGGCCAACCTGGCCTGGAATGTTCCCAGGGATGGGGCCTCCACCCCCTCTCTGGGCAACCCCTGCCAGGGTTTCACCACCCTCACTGGAAAGAATTTCTTCCTTAGATCCAGTCCAAATCTACCCTGTTTTAGTTTAAAGCCATCACCCCTTGTCCTATTATTAACTGTTAAAGGAATTGGATATTGCTAGCCAAAGTTTGGAGCTTATGGTGCAACATCCCCGTGCAAACAGGGGAAGTTTGCTGCAAAGGCCCCCCTGTGTTCTCCCCCAGCTTCTTCATCATGAAATCAAACCCCACGTACCCTTTTCTGAGCGTAGACCACAAACAAAAAAAATGATGAAAGGCTGTACATGATAATCTTTAGAAGAGAGTACAAAAAAAGGTTTTCCAAAACATTATGTCATACGGCATTTCAAAACATTAAGAAAGGTCTTCAGAAACACGACACTGCCTAAATGAATCCTCACAATGACTGGTGAGTGACAGTAATGTGAGAGTCTGCTGCGTGGAACTTCAAACACAGGAACTGCTACCTCGCAGCAAAAGATGCAGAGAAGTGCATTTGACAGTGTGTTACCTTCCTCGTGGCCGAGCTGCTTATTTTTAGCCCTTTTTCTGGCCTCAATTTTATCTGTGTCTGCATTTACTGCATCGTAAACAGTTTCTGCTACTTCTTGCTGCCAACGCTCCGATATCACCAGGGGGAAGTTCTTGTACAGTTCCTGGTCACTATCGAGCAACTGGCAAGAGAAAAACAACACAAACCCCCAACATTTTAATAACTTTTATTATTCTTATCCCCCACAGTTAACAGTTACCCATATAACAGTATTCCTTTGAAAGTTGTATTGAGCTCTAACCTTACCGGGACAGACGGTGCAAGCAGGAGAGAACACAGACACTAATTAAGCACAGACATTCACTTGTATACAGAGAGCAGGCCACCTTTGCTTTGATAGCTCCATAATCCATTCGCTGCACAATCAGTGTTAACAAAATGCCTACTCGTGTTAAAAACCTCCTCTGCACAAAAATCCCATGAATAAATGAGACGATACCTTCTACGCGCCGCCGCCTTCCACGCTTCCACAGCTTAATTTTGCATTCTTAATAATTAACCTTCCCTATTCAGCAGCGCATGCTGCAGACCTCGATTTTCCTGTTACTTGGATTCTTTTCTCCCCTAATCCTTAGCTACCGTTCTGGAGTTGAATCCTACTGAAGGAAACCAAAACCAGTGGGTCTGCCCGAAGCCGTGCTGCTTGACACAGCCGTGTTCTGGGTTTAGCCGCAAGGCGCTCGGACGCAGTACAAAAAGCGCTCGATGTTCACCCTATAGCTTTAGTGAAGGTTTTCATTTGGGGGTGAGTTTAAACACTCCCCTCGTTGTTTCAGTTTCCATCCAGAAGTAGAGGAACCTTCCTTTCAGAGAAAGCCCCGCAGACCTTTCCCTGTGAGAGCAGCGCCCCTTGCCGCGTTCCGAACGCAGGACGCCCGCCGGGCAGGGACGCAGCAGTTGCAGGAGCAGGATAGGGACAGCCTTGCTCAATTCGCCTTCCGCAGCCAGGCCAGGCACTCCCAGAACAGATATTCCCCTCCTTTTCGGAGATCCATCGCCGTATCGCAGGAGAACACACGCTGGATCTGACGGCAGAAAGCTTCTCTGCAATTCGGCACAAGTGGCTTACAGGGATTTCTTAGGGCATCTGAGAAAGAGGGGAAAGGCACGGGCGTCCACTGTTGGCTTTCCAGCTTGTAACCTCGAAGAACACGTGTTCTTCTCGGTGTCACAGGACACCCTGCAGCATAAATATAATCCGCAGGGGCAAGGGAGGGGAGCAAGGCGCTCAAAACTGGCGTCCTCGCGGGCAGAGATGGCTCCTGACACCTTCGTGGAAGCTCCGGCCGCAGCTGACTCAGGGGCACGGATTATTCAGTCCCTCCTAAAAGACGGTGACATCCCAGTGGAAGCGCAGAGCGGAGCAGCTGTATGTGATATCCCTCGCTGACTCAGGACTAAGAATAAATTTACCTTATAGGCAGCCTGAACAAAGATGACATGGACGTGATCTGGCCATACAGTTTACGGGCCTTGCTGAGAATATCCGATCCCCTCAATAAATCAAAAGACCACCTGGTTTCTCCTTGCAGAATGTCCCTCCAAGTTATGGCATCCCAGAACTGCAGGAAATCGGAATCCCGTTAGACTAGCGCCGATGCCGAAGCTGCGGAGCTTTCTGGGATAAAGAACATCTTGGGTTCTTGCATTTGCCTTTAAACACGTAAAATCTTTCCTGTGCCAACTTCTGTAATTACAGTGGGTGACACTGACAGACAAGTTCCTTTTAGGCACAGCGCGTACTTAACAGGTTTTTTTGCTTATAAAGTTTAGAGCAATTAAGCTTCTCTCCTGACTCACTTCTGTAATAACAAGACTAAAGTCTGATCTCTTGAAGAACTGTACGAGAAAACCAGTGAAGGGGACAGACCCGAGACAAGCACCGCTTCCCCTCTTGCCTCAAAGCACCAGGGAGGCTCCAGGAGCGGGGCCGCACACACAGGGTACGTCCCACCACCTCCGCGCAAGGCAGAGCCGGGCCAGCAGCTTCAGCTTCTCATTCTTCCCTTTACATTGTTTTCATTCGATTTTGGATAATATCAGAAACCAAAAGTTTCTTTTAGCGCTTTTCTAACCGATAAAGTTGCTACCCTTAGCACGCAGTTTGTCACTTGGCAGAGTTTTCCAACGCGCCCTCGGACCATGAGGTAATACTGTTAAAATAGGGTTTAGTTCCATTCATTCAAGCTACCAGGAACAAATTACATGTTATGAAACTACAAACCATTACTTGTTCCTGAAAACCTGAGGATTTCCCAGAAGCTGTCTGCCCATGTGAAATATTTGCTTTATCACAGAAAGCTTTTGCTAGGAAGGCAGATTTCCATCAATCTAAAAAATAAAACGAAAGGCCTTGACAAGCTAGAATGAACCAGCCAACCAGCCCAAGTTCTTTCCTCATGGCACGGATTAAGTTTCCAAACCTGAAAGCAATTCCTTACACATTCAGTAGCCCCCGAAGCACACGAACGGCACGCACGCATGGCCAGTCAAGCACAGCACCCGCAGCGCCGTTCCCTGCCTATCCTTTAACGTTGTGTACCTTAATGCCTTTAGTGTCCTCTTCATCAAACGACCCAATATCAAATGCGTCCGCTGCGTTTACTTCTCCCCGGGGAGGAATCAATGGTGGAGGATACTAGAAATTAAAAGCAGCATAATTAGAGACAAATTAATGGGCGTTATTTCAATGCATTCTGTAGCTGTATACAGCCTTTTTATTTTTTGCACAAGCTACACAGGACTGTGCAAAAATATGGCTCTTGAAATTAAACTTCAGCGCAACAAAGTTCTCCACTCCTTTAACAAACAGTCCTCCAAAAATTGGGGCTGGGGGGGAACCCTACAGCTTAGAGACAGCTCAGCAGAAGAAACCATGCAGTCATTTGACCCTGAAAAAGTAGTAATTCAGTACTATGGATCAGCTAGGCTTGTAGTAACGAATATACATCGGTTTTCATCAACAGTCCTCCTGGCATTCGTGCAAATGAGTGCGTGTACTGGGGACTGGAACCCTGAAGGTTTCTGCCCGTTACCTGTTCAGGCTTATTTTCTTTTTACTGCTTTACCAAGTCAGCTAAGGTTGCTCTCTTAATCCTTTACCTTTTGTAAATAGACTTGCTGCCAATCGATGCCCTTGAAGAAAGGATGTTCTTTTACTTCTTGTGCACTGCAAAATACAAGTAACTGAAAGTCAACAGAGTGAAGGGGCTTTTCAAATCTATCTGAGAAATACAAAGCCTTCGAAGGCCACGTTTCTGTCACTTGAAAACATCGGTAAAATGCATAAGTAAACAACAGAAGACTTTCCTGTGGAAAGGCTGGGAATGGCACTGCAGGTCTGGCAAGCACTCGCTCCCGTTTAGCTGTGGTGTCCCATCATTTCAAACCACGACCAGTACCCGTCTGTTGTCAAACCCCATACACTACGTGTAAGTAACAGGCTTACGCCACTCACAGAATCCCAGCCTGGCCGGGGCTGGCAGGGCCCTCAGAGCTCACCCATCCCACCCCCCTGCCCAAGCAGGCTCACCCAGAGCAGGGGGCACAGGACAGCGGCCAGGCGGGGGTTGAAGATCTCCAGAGAAGGAGACTCCACAGCCCCCCTGGGCAGCCTGGGCCAGGGCTCGGGCACCCTCACAGTCAA
>NW_009258382.1:47471-57754 GCF_000687185.1 Egretta garzetta
GAAGAGTCTGGCTCCATCCTCATGACCCCCACCCTTGAGATATTTGTCCGTGTTGATGAGATCCCCTCTCAGCCTTCTCTTCTCCAGGCTGAACAAGCCCAGCTCCCTCAGCCTTTCCTCCTAGGGGAGATGCTCCAGTCCCCCCATCATCCTTGTTGCCCTCCTCTGGACTCTCTCCAGGAATTCCTCATCTGTCTTGAATCGGGGAGCCCAGAACTGGACACAGAGCTCCAGGTGGGGTCTCACCAGGGCAGAGTAGAGGGGGAGGAGAACCTCCCTCGCCCTGCTGGCCACGCTCCTCTTAGTATCAAACTCCATTTGATATTACATATATTTCATGGCAAAATAAGCAACTACTCCTGCGAGGCCCGAGGCTGAAAAGCAATCTCAGGTCCTTATCAGAGGGCTCCATGACAAAACCCTGCTGAATATCTCACTGGAATTGGTGCCAGCCCCGGTCTCGGGTGCGACTCTCAACCAACAGGCATCACCCATCACCACCGGTTTCTCAACAGTTATTTACTCCTCTCAGCATTTTCTCTCCCAGGCTCACGCAAGGCACACACCGGCCTTTTCAGTCGGTAACAACAACAACTCCAGCTAACAGCTCTAAGCAAGGGAAGCGGGGCAGGAGCATGCAGCCATTTGTAGGCAATAAACAAGAAAAAAAATGCCGGTTTCCTTACAATCATGGAATGAAACACGTACAGCTGGAAACAGAGGCAACCCAAAATGAAGCCAGTATTCACAGCTTCCTGTGCCTGGGGGCTTGGGGGGTCATTTTTTGTGTGTGTGTAACATGCTCATATTATTACAGCTACAATATGAGCAATACATTTTAGCTATCGATATGTCTGAATCAAGGAACATGACCTCATGCCAAAACAGATCAGGCAAAACCAGAAAAACACCACAGGGATGAACACTGTGAACGCCATCCAATGTGAGCACGACTGCAGAGAACTCGGGGGAAGTCTTTAATGACAGAAATGGTCCAAAAATTTGTCCAAACCAAAGGAAACTGAAACGTAATCCCATGCAACAGCACTTTTAGAAGTTCTCTTTCCAAAATGAAAATCATCACAACAGGAAGCAGATTTTTTTATTTGAAACGAATTCATTCATTTACAGAGAAGTGGAAATTTTTCAAGGCAGTGGTCCAAGGAGGAGACAGCACCCACCTTCTTCCTTGGCATCCAAGTCTCTTGCTAACGTCCCGTTGCAGGAGCCCTTCCAAGAGGGACTTCAGTTCAGGAGAAAACGAATCTGGTAGCTCCACATTCTATGAAAGAAAGAAGTGCAAAAAGAGACATTTAATTACAGAAGTAGTGTGAGCTGCTGTCCCCGCACAGGAGAGCAGCTTTTCTTTGTAAACAGCTCCTCCATGTGCAAACGGAGCTTTCTCAGAAAGCAGGCTACAGGGTTCCCGTTTTCGGAGAAAACAGGAGTTCACTCAACAGGAGGGATGGAACCGCGACCGCCAGCAGGCCCCTTACCACGGTGAGCGTCATCCGGTCAATCTCATGCTTGTCTTTGGTTTTGTGCTGTCTGAAAGGACTATGACTGTAGAAAAAAGAAAAGGCACCATTAAATGTAAAGCCATAACGTATCAGGTTATTTCAGCTGCGGCAGCCCCAGGAAGGAGTGTAGCATCCTTTTAGTACCATTCCTCCACCTCATCAATCCCGTCCTGCAGAACGCTAAAATGAGCAGTTTAGCATTTACAACAGAAAATGAGACTTTGCACACCAGCATCCTGTGGCTCCTGGCTACCTCAAAGCCATCAATGTTTGAGCTCTCACAACTTTGTTTTCCTTTCTTACTGCAGAGAGCCTCCCCACTTCGCAAGAAAGTTCATCCCTTCTGTTTCCCATACAATTGCACGTGGTGGGGATCAAAATCAAATTCAGAGAAAAGCAACCACTCCTTTCCTTTAAAGACTACGCACAGGCCTCCCTGAGAATTGCCAGACTCGTGGGCATCCGAGCTAGCTACTCCACGACAGGCGTGCAGAGGGTTAGCTTAGTCCTCAATGCACCGATCCGTCCGTGAAGACGGCGTTTCCAACGCCCCACCACCCACACCTGTGTCTCCCCAAGAGCAGCACAGGTTCATCTAACAAGAAAACCCTGAGCAGCGCTCACACAGATATTGAAAGACATGGATCTAAGCACAGAAATTGAGTAAGACCTACAGAACTTACCACTCCTCTCTACAGGAAGGATGAAGCAAGACCTTAATGTTAAGCAGATGGAACACAGATAATCACAGATATATTACCATCTTTATCCCTTCCCTGCTTTATAATTCTGAGTTTGAATTTTTCCTTTTATCATAGAATGGTTTGGGTTGGAAGGGACCTTAAAGATCATCTGGTTCTGACCCTAAGCTGTAGAAGACGTTGGATATTACAGATTTACCATGCAGTACTTAGAAAACAGCATGAAAGAAAGCAGGAACATTTTAGTACAGGATTTTTTAATTAGATTTAGGATATATCGCCTGTTTCTCAGGTCTCTTAAAAACCTTCAGGGAATGATATTTTTCAAAATTAGAATGTTATTTACTTCCCAAAGCATGAACTAGCTATTATAAAGCATTCGGTCTTGCCCATGGCAGTGTGGACTAGCTTGTTTCAACTGGGGACCTCCAGAGTTATTTCCCTTTTATCCTCAGAACTATTTCTGACGAATTGATCTGATGGACAGACCAGGACGTCTTGTTTCTCTGGCTCTAAGCACGATTGGTAAGAAGGCAGGAGTGAACGGCTGACAGACAGCCTCGTCTACTTGGACAACGAGGCTCCGTGTAGAGCAGGGAAGCAAATGATTCACTGCAAACTTATGGGCAGATTTGATGCCAGACTCAATTTACTAAACACCAAGAAATGGCACCATGTGCCCAACCCTTCTTTTGGGCTGTGAGTTGTTTAATTGGCTTCAGAACAGATGAGGAAGGATCGTTCACAGTGAATAATGCTTTGGCTTCTGGCCGACCACCGATACCACCCCACACATCTCTGTCAGGAAGAATCACAGCCCACAAAGACTGAGATCTCCCTGTGAGTTTCTGTGGTAAATGGGACCATTTGCCCCTAGGTTGGTGGTTCTTTCATCACACAGCTTCAGTCCCGTGAAGGATGAACCATGCCAGAGCCAGTCGGGCACCCTCATCCTCTGCGCCCAAGTGGCTTGGAAGGAAAAGGTCTTGGAAGAACAGGCGAGGGGCCCACAGCGGTCCTGCATGTGAAGGATGCTCGGCGCCCTCCTCCCGGCCAACCCAAACTGTTCCGAGTCTTTCTGCCTACAGAATCCTTCGGTGCATGATCAGAGATGGAGCGCTGTTCACAGCCGCCCATGCTTCGAAATACTTTTTCCTTTTGCAGTTGGAGCCACCATTTCTTTCTTTATTTGCACCTCACATTGAGTCTGTTTTGTGAACAATTAATGTTAAATCGATAGCGCTCTATGCTTCAACTCAGAACTCACACCTTTACCTTCCCTTGTACAGTGCCTGCGACAGAGGTAGGAGCTTACCGTTAGTCGTGTGCGGGGACACAGGAGATCTCACTAATGATCAATCTTTGCAGAGAAACACGATGAAAAGCTTAGAAGATGTTTTCTCTTTTGCGATTAACACTGAGGCTGCTATTTTCACCAAATGCTTGCCCAAGTCAGTGCTTATCGACCGCTCGGATAAATCCCTTTGTCTTAATAAATCCTACATCGCCACCTAAGTTTACCGAGAAGGTAATAACTGACAAAGCTCTAATTATCATCCGCTTCTGTACACCGATATGGTGACAGGCCAGGGTCAGCTCGTGGAAGCATCCGCACATCACAACTCACCCAAACACTGCGTATCGTGGAAAAAGGGAGCAACGCAGCGAGGAGTTTCACCGTAACAGCAGGGCTTAAGCATGAAGTCTGTAATTTAACAGGGCTGCTAGCATATTTGAGCAACAAATAACTTCGTATCGTTTAAAATACTAATAAGTGCCAAGAGATGAGTGCATTGCCCACCAGCAGAAGTCAAAAGAGCAGGCAGAGCATCTGCCTGCCCCACCGCCCCACACCTGTACCCACTAAGGGAAGCAGGGCTTGTGTTTGGTTTGCTTTGGAAGCAAAAAAAGCCTGGTTTAGGCTCACAGGCAGACGTGGTCTAAGCTGCAGAGATGGCAGCAAGATAATAGTTTTAGATAATATGTAATATGTTACATATTAATATTTCAGGGGACGGGCAATGGTGAGGCCCAGGCTAAAAAAAAAAAGGAAAGAAAAAAAGCAGACGGGACGTTTGACTTCACTCACCCTCTCAGAAGTTTGAAAAGCATGCAGCCTAAGGAGAACCAGTCCGCACTGCTATCGTACGCTGTTCCCTTCTGGAGCACCTCCGGAGCCATGTATCCATGGGTACCTCTGCAAAGCGGAAAGGGACAAAATCTCGATGACCACAAAACTATCATTAGGGAAATAAATAAATACATTTACATTTAAAGAAAAAACATTTAAAAAAATCGGTTTTCTCAATAAGATAGCCTAATTTAAAAAGAATTTTAAACTTGGTTTTATTTTGACCATACATCCGTACTTGTGTTTCCTGTTTGTATACATCCACTGAGGAAATACCTTAGAACAACCGACAGAGCCACAGAAATGGTGAGGCAAAATGAAGCAGCTACGGCAAGATTTGGCAGAATCAGTGCAGGGGCCAGTAAGCAGCCTCGGGTCTAAGTGGAACACAAGAGAGAAGTGGGAAAGTTGCGTGCTCTGTCTGCTCGGTTTACGGGACAGACGGACAACAGGGCACAGTCAGGGCTCCCGAGATTTCGGGCCACATCGCCCCAGCCCCAGACCCTGCAAAATCGAGAGCTGCTCCTACGCCCGGCGCATCTCACGTCCTTCCTTCCAGCAAACACCCGCGCGCGAGGTTTAACACCAGGACGCCTCCTCCCCCAGACATCGCTGGTCACCTCCAGGAAGCGGTCGCCACGTACGGCTTTCACCCTTGACGTAATTGGAACGTATGAACTTTTTCAAGGAGCTACTGAATTGCAAATCTTTTAAGATACGGCAGGATGAAGCTTTCCTTTTTGCATAAATTCTAAATCAGGGCAAATGAGGACCTAAGAATAAAATGTGCCAGATGAGATGCGGAATCCACACACAACCCAGCTCAGATCCCAGTTACGACCTGATGCCAAGAGGCAGATGATAGGAACACAATTTGCCTCCAGTTCTACAACGATCCAGAGAGACACAATAAATCCTGTTTTTCAGTCCATTTCGGAATATTTAATTATCCATGTAGGACAATTAAAACAATCTGGTTCTTTAACTCAAGTCAGGTTCTTATCTCCTCCGAACAGTGAATCATCTCGAAATCATGTGTCATCTTCCAGCCATGCCTACACATCAGCTGCTACAACAGTGCAGGAAAACAGAGAGGAGACTGAAAAACCTCACCGGAGTGTCCGGCTCAGCTGGGCTAGCTTAGCCCGTGCCACCCAAGCGTTATCTTTTTTCCCTTAGGCAAAGTTAAATTATAAAGACACATAAAGGACTTATTTCGCAGTAATTCTACGTGCGGCACAGCTACCGTAAGTAATACTTACACACTAGCGTGTGGCTTCTTTTTGGAGAAATCACAAGCCAGCCCGAGGTCAGATATCCTCACGTGCCCGTGCTCATCCAACAAGATATTTGCCGGCTAGGAATGCACACAGGAAGGTTACTGCTTGGTATTTTTCAGTTGACAGAACTACGCATTCTCAGAACGCAGTCACTCAAACATCAATACTCTCTGGTAACAGGTAATTGCCTTTTTTTTTCTTCCACTTCAATATAACAGACACTTTCTAGATAAAATCTACATTCTAATGGAGCACTACCCTCAGCTCCGGGGAAGGTTATGAAATACCGACACGGAACAGAAGAGAAAAAACAGGGCAAGATTTGAAACCAAAAGCTCAGGACAGAATAAATCCATCTTGGCCTCAAGTCCACGTTGCTTTCGGTTCCTTTGGTTCTTTTGCAGAAGGGTCTGCGTGCGGCTCTTGCATCCTTTACTCACACCCTGAGCTCTCTCTGCAGAATTTTCCACGCTTTTGTTGTCACCTGGCTCACAGACACCTCTCTCGGAGCACTCCTCGACCTCCTGATTGCCAGCAAAACACCCTGAGCAACTTCTGTTCCTCTTGGCGTCCCATCACACGCACCCCTCTCTCAGGGCTCTCCGTAACACAGGGCACCCTCTAAATCAACAGCATCACTGAGGGGGCAGGCGAGGTGGAATAGCACTGCGCAGGGTTTATCATAGAATCACAGAAGGTTTTGGGTGGGAAGGGACCCCCAGAGGTCACCCAGCCCAACCCCCCTGCAGGAGCAGGGACACCTTGAACCACATCAGGTTGCTCACAGCCCCGGCCAACCTGGCCTGGAATGTTCCCAGGGATGGGGCCTCCACCCCCTCTCTGGGCAACCCCTGCCAGGGTTTCACCACCCTCATGTAAAGAATTTCTTCCTTAGATCCAGTCTAAACCTCCCCTGCTTCAGTTTAAAGCCATCCCCCCTTGTCCTGTCCCAGCTGGCCCTACTAAAAAGCTTGTCCCCCCCTTTCCTCTGGGCCCCCTTGAAGCCCTGACCGGCCGCACTCAGCTCTGCCCGCAGCCTTCTCTTCTCCAGGCTGAATCCTGACCCCAGGGAAGCATCTCCCGCTTACTCTCGATCAACAGCACAGATTGCAACTGTGCTGAAAAATTACCAGAAAAAATCAGCCAAAGATAAGCAAATGAGCTGTATTCTTCCCAAGACAAGGCTTCAGGTAAGCCACTTCATTAGCGTATCGGTGTCTCTGGCCGTTTGCTGCTATCTGACAACGCCCGTGACGTTAGCCATTACCTTTAGGTCTCGGTATACTACAAAGCGGTTGTGCATGTGTTCTAAACCCAGGATGATTTCAGTAGCATAAAACCTCATTTCTTTTTCCGAAAACACGCCGTGTTGGGAGAGGTGGTAGTGCAGATCTCCTCCTAAAATCAGAAGAATTGAGATGCAATTAAAAGAACAGCAAAATCCTGCCTCGGAGGCAGACAGCACGGTGGAGGGGGGAAGAGCACAGCGTCTGCAGGTTCTTACAGCCTGCGGAGCATGCAGGAACCCAGGCGCACACCCTGCAAGTGCATGGTGGCAAAACACCCGAGAAAGCTCATAATAAATAAATCTCATGGATCCAAAACTCCGTTTTGAAAACGCATTTGCTTCATACACATTCGCACCCAGTGACCAATCCAGCAACCGAGTCTTAATGCAAAGGATTTCCCCAGCAAGCGAAACGCAGCGACGCGCACAGGCCGCTGGAGAGCTGCAGAAACCCGCGTACGGAACAGCCCCGGGTGGGGTGGCCCTCAAAAGGTCACCTGGGCCAAAATACTTAAATATCCATCCTGGGGATGTCTTCAATGCTTTCCTAACGAAAGGACAGGCACAACACAGTGCCACTCTGTGAGCTAATCCAACCATCAAAACATCAAATGGGGAATATTCCCAGAAAACCGTTTCCAACTAAGCTATGGATTTAAAATAATCAAGCAGTTACTTGGCTTTGACTTACAGCTTAGATTTTAACGAGAATCTTCGCTTGCAAGGCACCAAAGCCAGTCTCCATGACCTATGGGATACGAGCTCTGTCTCGCAATTAAACTTCCAGCTTTGCGACAGGGCAGGCGCGGATGCGCCCCAGCACCTTTGGTGCTCCCCGCAGGACCGCAGTCAGGGTTCGAGCCCGAGCCCCAGGGGTGCTGAGCATCCTCAGCACAGAGGGGCACGGCAGCAACTTCCCTCCCTCAACTCTGCCCATTCCCCTCTCTCTGTGTTCTCCTAACAGTTACGCCAAGGCTTCCAGGTGGAATTCCTTGCCTCTGCAGAATGCTTCCCCCACCCCTTTTCTTTGCAGAGCTCTTTGTAGTGGCCCTTTTCTTTTTATTCTGAATGGTGTCCCCCCGGCCTCCTCATACATTTCTCCACGTGACCATCATTTCCTTAAGCTTCCAGCCTAGCAGGCCCTTTGGTATCTTTATTTAGATATGTTAATGCTCTAAGGGATCAGAGATTCCTCAGTCTGTTCCATACGTTCTGTGCACTCCCTGCTTTACACCCCTCCTGCTCGCAGGCCAATGCTTTGGTTTTCCCTCGCTCTCCTTTTGACCTCAGCAAGTCCCCCTGCCAATATTTCTCTAATATTACCAGGACCTGCAGGAGCCTTGCTTACCATTCATCAGGTCCAGAATGAAGCAGAGCTTGTCCGGGGTGTGGAAGGCGTAGGTCATGCAGACTATGAAAGGACAGTCCTAGAAGGAAAGAGGCAGAGAGTTCATCTCAGGCAACAAGCAAAATGCAACTTAGAGAAGCCAAAAATACGCGTGATATTTTTCCTATGATACTTCCCAATATTCATAGTAATTTTCTAAGGCAATTTGTGTATTAATCTACATATTCTGATGTTTCGCTTACAGTTTAGAGACCTTAGATTTTGCCACCTCCTTTCAATATCAAAATTAAAAAAGCTATGACAAGCCAAAGGCTTAAAAAACCCAGGTAGCATCACCATCTTCTAAAGACTTTCAGCTACAGCGTATTATAAAGATATTTACCTGAGTTTGCACTAGACTTATGTGAAAGGTCCGTTCATGCTAACAAGCTTTAGGCCAGCTTAGAAAAAACCCAAAGCTGTTCCCAAGAAGTGTGAAGGACACGCGCTATTGCCCACGACTGCCTGGAGGACGTTCTGCTGTCGGGAGCACTGACCGAGACGCTGCGTCACAGCACGTGCAAGACCCCAAAGGGAAAAACGTTTTCTCTTCACCTATACATTAAATGCAGCTACACGGGTAACGGCCCTGTCCGCGCCGCCGCACCCCCCCTCCGCAGAGCCGCAGAAAGGCGGGAGCGAGGCGTTCTGCCTCTCGCTGCCGCCCTTCAGCTCCCCAGCAGCATTTGCAAGCCGTGATTAAGAGGAAGATAAATACAGTAGGAAGGAAGTCGCAACTCCTGACGTGCGTGCAGTGCACGGGAAGCAAGACCTGCAAGGTCCAGGCTCTGCAAGCCCCAGAGAACAAGGACGGTGGGCGCAGGCTGAAGAAGGTCGCTGCAGAGCGGCCACGCGCAGGGATGGATGGCGTGGCATACGTCCCCACTTCGTGGTGTGCTTTAACCTCGATTCAAACGGATGTTTAAGACAAGCAGCCATAAAAAAAAATACAGCTGGAAAATCATCTCTTTACTGCAAATGATCTGTTCGGTGCGCTGGCACCTCTATAACACACACAAATGGAAAGATGCCATGGTGGGAAGTTGGCAGACCTTCCTCTCTTCGTTAGGCCTAGGTTGGGTGTAAGTGGCTAATTAATAGGGGGTGGCCATTACCTTGTTGAACCCTTCTCCAAAGCCATGTGAAACCAGGGCTGTTTGGGTTCGTCTGCAAGGCAAACGGGAGGGGTGGTTGCGCCGTCGAAGCAGACTGGACTGCGCCGTAACGCCAACGGGCGAAGGGCTGACCCCAACGCGCGGAGGCGGACAGGATCACGAGCCAAGGCGAGCGTAACTGCTGCCGAGCCAGGACACCACCACGCAGGAAGCACGAGCGCGACCCGACGTGACCTGAACAATGTGTTCATTACTGCTGTATTGATAGTGAAAGCTCTGGGAATCCCAAGCAGGAACAACTTGCCTTCCCAATTTAGCAGCAGCAAAACACGGCGGCCTTGGGCAGAGCGGGGGCCATGGAGGGTGACTCGGGGCGCCGCCTCGCCAGCCAGCCGAGCAGGAAAGGGAGGGAATGGCAACGCTGGCCGGCCGGGACAGCTCGAGTCGGTTCATCCTTCCGCAAGGCAAAACCACGTAAGGTTGAAATACAAAGCTCTATATACTCGCCTGGAATCCCAAATGATTCCCACACCCTGTGGACCGATCCCGCAGTAACGCTCAAGCCTAACTGCATTTTACTGCACACTGTGCAGTACGAGTCCCTAAGACACCTCTGCGGAAGGCAGGCACGCTTCTGGAACAACATGCTTGAAAAATGTCCAACTGCTACATGGTCCCAGAAATGAGGAGGCCATAGGCAAGGCAATACCGCATCCAAGAATCACAGGATGTTTCGGGTTGGAAGGGACCCCTAGAGGTCATCTAGGCCAACCCCCAAAGATACTCCCTCTCCCTCTCCTGACAAACCTTAGATTCACAGAATCGTTGAGGTTGGCAAAGCCCTTTCAGCTCCCCCAGTCC
>NW_009258382.1:57811-71808 GCF_000687185.1 Egretta garzetta
ACCCCAAACCTCCCCTGGCACAACTTGAGGCCGTTTCCCCTCGTCCCATCGCCCCTTCCCTGGGAGCCCGACTCCCACCTCCCTGCACCCTCTTTTCAGGCAGTTGTAGGGATCAATAAGGTCTCCCCTCAGCCTCCTTTTTTTCCAGGCTAAACAACCCCAGCTCCTTTTTTTTATTTCCTCTTAACAGAAAGTAAAGTATTTTCCCTACTATGCTATCTTCTAAGAATTTCAAAATGCCCCTCCAGCCCAAACACCTCTATGGGAGGGGCAGGCAGGGCCTTGCATCTTGTGGAAGAGGAAACACAAACCTCAGCAACAGCTTGTCCATGTCACCCCGGTGGTTGGGGACAAAGCAAAGACACCAGCAGAGAGCCCCAGCGACGCGGAGCCCGCGTGCCCCACAGAGGCGTCCGTCACACCGCAGCCCTGCGCCGATGGGAAACGCCGCCCTGGAAAAGCCTCTCGGCCAGCCCGGCCACTGTGAACTCAAACCTCGGAGCTCCCCATTCAAGTAATAGTTGTGAATGCCAAAATTTTAGGTGGATTAGCAAAAATGATCGCACAAACGTATGTGTAACCTGCACAGCTGCTGTTACGCATTTTGCAGAGCCATCTGGATTCCCAGTTAAATGACCAATTGTGCTGTGATGAACTTCCCAGCTCCACTTTGCTCCGGGCAGCACATAAATCCTGCCGCTGGGGACGGCACGCGCCATTCGAACCTAACAGCTCACAGCCAGGACTTAAATTAATTGCCTTACTCTACTGTTTTCAGACCTACTTAATTCCATGTATTCAAGATGCTCCAGTACCTCCTGCACCTGCGGGTGCGTCCAACCCAAACGGGTGGCATTTTGTACAAAATCTCCCTTTGCAAATTCTCTTTCCCATTTCTGAGAACCTGAAGAAGTTGCGCTCTAATGAGCTGATAATCCTTAACACACACACACCCCCAACAGTTTGTCTTGCTTTTCCATCACTCAATGACTAGCTCTGCGCCGTCATGCAAGAGAACCAGCTCCACCATTGGCGGCCTCGTGAGCGATTTTCTTTTTGAAAGGCTTGCCATGAAAATTCACATGCGGTACTGGAGCAACAGAATCACAATTTAAAGCTAATAGGACAATTATTACTAATTTGCCTAAATTTCTTGCCTAGTCTCCGCTGCAGAACTTCACCCCCAAGGCTCTCAAGGCTCCTGATGCTTCTGGATGAGCCACAATTTATCTTTGGTGAAAACGGTCAACTCGATTAAGAAGTCTCACCGATAAATCCCAATGGTTAATTTCACAGATAAAATAATAAAAAATAAATCCTTTCTAGTCCTTTGTCTCTCTCTATGTTCAAGCCAAAGGTGAATGCAGTCCCGTGTGAAAGGAAACTTGCTGGCCTGAGGTTCAGCACATGCCTGCCCCTCTCCAGAAGGCCACAAGAAGAAACGCCTCGTCCTTCCTTTGGAGCACTGCAGTGAGGAAAAAGTTAAACTTCATGGTAACATCTTGATGTGCAGCTTCCCTAATTCTAGTTTAGGATTTGCCTTACCAGGATATTCCTAACAGCAGAGGGAAGCAAAGTGATGGGCAGCAAGTTCAGAATCTTCCAGGACCAAAACTGGAGCTTTGCCGCTCCAGCAATCGGCACAAGGGAGCACCTGCACGCCTACCGTGAGGATGAAGAGTCCCAAGCGCTGGCTGACTCACGACGTACTCACTCGACAGCACAGGGCACTGTTTAGCAATTCTAACTCCATTTTTATACGTCAGCCCTCAAAACCACGTCTCCGTTATTTAAGCCGAGCGTGCAGAAGTGCACAGCCCCAGACCACCTGCAGTTGGAGGGCAGCCCATCGTGAAGCCCCGTCGGACTGACGGGTCCCCGAACAACGGAGGACAGCAAGGATGCTGCACGCATGCTGAAAGGACAAAACCATGCTAAACGCATCACGAGTGAGAGATTTTTTTAAAAAAGATATCAAGTATTTAGGAATGCAGACCCAAGCCCAGGATTTACCTCATCTCTGCAAGATCCAGACCGCGTCTCGGAGTGCAGGACAGGGTTTGCCCTCTGCCACCTCGCAAGCCGAAGCAGCCACCCCCTGCGCTGCAGGCACTTGCACTCCTTGCTGTACAAGCCCAGAACCCACCCAGTTCCTTCCCGGGCTTCACTTGGGCTGGCGAAAGAGGATGCTGCAAACCGAATGCTTCATTCGTACACCACACCCGTCACAAGGAAAATTAACCTTTTCGCCAGCATCGCACGTAACCATGGTGATGCGAGCACGTTGCAGGTTTTAGGGAGGCCGGTGTGCTCGGAAGGCTCTGGCACTCCACAGCCCGCCGCCCGAGCGCAGCGCTCCCCGGCCGCTGCCCAGCTTCTCTTCCGCAGGCAACAGGACACGAAACCAGCGCCCGCCGGGTGGCTTTTCGTGTACATCAGTGATCCTGCTAACCCGAAAGAGGCTTGCAGCTAGGTGGGCAGATTTACTTGGTACAGCTTGAAAGGGACTCAGCTGAAGCACATAGAAAAATTGGATTTTCACGGGAAAAGGAGGACGAGCAGGAAACTCAAGTTTGTGTCTGAAATCGCATCTCAAATTCTACAAAAGTACTCTGTAGCTGTGGCAGAAAAGGAATTGTTTTTGTAAGACAGAATAAGGTTTTGGAAAAGTTTCAAATAGAAATACTTGAAAAATGAATATTTAAAAAATCACAAGGGGGGGGAGACAGAACGAGTTGCCCAGGGAACGGAAAGCTCCTCAAGCCTCTTTAGCTGCGACGCTCGTTTCTGTGAGCACCCAGACCAGAAAGCAAGCTCGCTTTTCCATTCCTACTCCAGCCACATTGCTAGAAGGAAGGGGGAAGATTCCAGAGGGGTTTAACTTTGGCATGTCACCCAATGGCACTGGGTGCCTATCTCTATCATATATAAAAGCTGTGATAATATATGCAAAAAAAAAAAAGTAAGAATAACAAATCAATGATACTTACTCCCGTACTGACAAGAGACAGCATAATTCTTTCATTTAAGGCTAACGTTTCTCCTTGCTTCATCTTGATTCTCTTCTTATCTAAACATTTCATTGCATACCTGAAAATATCAACCATTCAGAAAAAGCAGCAGCAAACATTTCTTCCTATATCAGCGGCATTCACTAGCGGTTATGCCACGTGCATTTACAGTATCCTGTAAGCAAGCTCCTGAAAGATTTAAATCTGGTACTAAAGGCATCGTTACATGACTAAACAAGAAAACCTCCAAAATCTCAGAGAATTAAAGCATTTTTCAACAGGAGCCTCCTAACGGAGGAACGTGCTTTAACAAATTATTTCGTGTCCAAACCACCCCAGTGACCCAGGAATTACATACCATACGTCGAATTTTCAGTACCTACAAGCAAGGATCTGCAGTATGAATTAAAGAACAGAGACCCCACCACGGTTCCATTCCGTTCTAACAGCTTCAACTCCAGCAGGAAAGTAATATATTGAGCACACGCTGAGTTTTGTATGGCTTTAAGTTTTTAAGAAAGGTCAGGCATACACTAGAAAGCTTTTTTAATCTTCTACCATCTGTATTACACAAATTAATAATGTTTTGCTCAAAAAAAGAATGTTACCCTAACAACCATCGAAGGAGAGCAGGATATAACACAGTCTGGGGATATTTTTTCGAGACGTTAGGTGAGCCTACTACTAGAGAACAGCCGAGAAGGACACGTGTGCTCCTCCACGCAAGGTTCCAGACGTGGGCAGCCGTGGATTTTTGGGCCATTCGTTTTAAAACATGCTGAGGAAAACACCACGTTACAGCCCTGCACCGATGCTGATCGACCACCTACGCTGTGACAGCTCCGTACAGAAACGGGGCCTCGTATCACCTTCGCTTTGCACTCCCGAAAAGAGCCACGTCATTCCTCGCCATGCATGTGTTGCGAGTGGGGGAAGAGCGAGCGTGAACATGCTGGAATTTTAAGTTTCCAAACCAAGGAATACATTCGCAGCACGTGCTCTTGCTGAGAAGTCTGCACACGGGGACTAGAAATAACATTTCCACGCGCTACCCCTTATTACTGCTTGGACATCGCTGATCAGAGGGAACGACGGGGGCCGCTTACGGCTGATCCAAATCAAGTCGCTCATTCTTGGGGCGAGTTAAGGTGCTCGGAAAGCACTGCTACCCTCCCCCTTCGGGCTGCTTTCTGCATCCTACTTCTGGCCCCTACTGAGATGCCCTTGAAGGAGGTGATGCGGAAGAAGCCTCGGGTGTATCTTTGTGGGTTAGTGAAACACCGATGGCATTTACCTTAGAGGGGCGGCTTCCCAAGCTCCTTGCAGGCAGTAAGTGCAGCAGAGGCAGCCATCTAGAGTGGACGGGATCTGGATTAGGGATGGGTAAACAGGTTTGGATTAAGAAAGAACTAAACCAAACCTCTACCCAGAAACTGAGCCTAACCTAAAGTTTTGCTTCCAATTTGAAAAAGGTCGGTTCTCCCACATTTCACTTCTCTTTACTCTATCAGAGGAAAACTGACCTTCGCTTCCCTCGCTAGTCCCATGGTTTATCCACCTCCTGCCAGAGCAAAACTCAAGACATGAAAATGAGGGGGAATCTGAGCACTACCTCTCCAGGGCAGACACCTGCTCGGTGTGGCTCAAGCTAAATAAAATGTTTATTTTTGTGCATGGACAAATTAATGAATTGTACGTGGACAAAAAGGTACCAAAGCAAGAATCAAGGCAGTACTGTTAGTAACAGTATTAACATAAATACTTGAGGTCACTGCAAAAATACCGAGCACGACAGCAACATTAAGGGGCCTTCCACTTGTTAAGAGCTCGAAGGTTTATTGTTATCGAGGACGCCGAGTGCACACAAGTGCCAGCGAAGCCAGTGGCCGTGGCAGAGACTTGGCACTTCAGACATGCCATGCTTGCTTAGAAGAGAAATGTGTAAGGATGGTCCCTGGACTGAAGTTGTTAGGAGAAAAGCAAGATGAGAGGGGGTGGAGGGGGGTGGGGGTGGTGTAAATAAATAAATAAGTAGCTATCGAGAACGATTTTTTGCATCAATGCCCAGATGTTCCAAAACAGGACATAACGGGACAGCTATGCCTCGAGATTGAAATCTGTGGATTAGGAGAAGCGTGTGAATGGTAAGACCAGAAAAAGAAAACAAAATCCACACGGGTTGGTCTTGGAGTTCCCACCAAGAGCTCTGTTAAATGGAATTTCAACGCTGGAACTGTATTCTTCCAAACGTAAGCAAGGATCACTGCTTTTGCCAGCGAAACGTGCTCATCGGGGCAGAAACGTATGCAGTTACCCAGCTCTGGAACAGCGTATTCAGAACCTGCCCAGGCACGACCCCCGGGGCTGAACGGCCCTGAGGTCGCGTTCCTGCGTCATCCTCCAAGCCTCTGTCAGCACCGGCTACGTCGCGCGCTGCGCTGCGAGAAGAGCGGCCTCCATCAGAGGGGAGGTAACACCTCACACCGCCACCACGGCCTCCGCCAGAGCACCGTGCCGCACCGGCGGACTCCGAGCCAGGGAAGCATTTAAGCACACGCTTGATTTTAAACACATGTGCCGCCTCCCTTCATTTTGAGAAGACCATTTAAACGAAGGATGCGCTTAAGAGCTCTGCTAGGCTGAAGCCCCACCGCACGGCACCTAACGGGATCAAATAGCAAACTGAGCTTAAAGATGATCCAGAAATCAGAACCTCTTGGGATAAAAATTAATTACAAAGAACTATACAGCAATGCGACGCTGCTTTCCAGTGATTTTGTAAGCAACGACTGGAAGGATTTCCTTACGAGTTCAGGGTTTATAATTACCTCTAAAATGAAGTGTGTATATACTCACATTTTTCCAGTGTCTGCTTTTCTGCAACCGTACACTTCACCAAATCCCCCTCTTCCTATTATTCTATGTACACTAAAGTCATTCATGGTCAGCTGTAAATGCAAACAAAAACAAAACAAAACCAGGCTTCATTTTTCAGTCCCAAAAAACTTCCTGTAAAAACATCTGAATAATCTATTAGCGTGTTAAGACGCTTAACTATTGTAACCCATAGAGCATTTTACGTTTTGGGAAAAGGAGCCCCTTATTGTTGTTATGTCAAGGCACTTGCAAGCACTCCAGCCCGAAGCACAAGCGAGACGATGGGACTGTCGGTGGCCAAGGCCGACAGCCCCGTCCGCGCTGCCGCCTGCGGAAAGGGAGGCCGGATTCACAGACAAAGTGGTGAAAGAGCAGTGCAGAGGGACAAAAGGTTGGGGTGCTGGGGAGAGCGTTGGAACCGGCGTGGGAAAGGGAGACAGAGGGGGCCGGGGCTGTTAAAGAGCAGCAGTGCTGGCAGGTCAGCCCCTTTCAGCTATTATAAAAACCAACAAGCTGTTATCTCAGGACAGGCAGAAGGGACGTGCAGAAAGGCATCGTTAGGGCTGTACATCTAACAGGAGAGCGGCTCAGTAACATCCCCCGTGCCCTTACTAAGGCCTTTGCAGAAGGCAGCAGTCAGAACTGAACATTTTCTTTCCCGGATCGGCCTTTGACAAGATCAATGTACCCGTAAGTACTTACGTGAATATTTAGTTCTACGTTTTTCCATTGGCAAAATCTAGTAAACTTGTCACTGCAGAGAAAAAAAAGTTTAAAAGTAGTCAGAGACGACTGGGTGAAGTACTACAGAGAGTGTCACGACTCTGGTATTTAAAATGAAGTTTGCGCTAGGGTGTGTTGTGCTATGTAGCAAATGACAGCCTTCCTTCCAACAGCCCAAACCTCACCCCCCGAGAAAAACAGCTCCTAGGCACTGCACACTTAATATTTGACATCCTTGTAAGAGATTGATGTCAGATAACCTTATCCCTGTCATTGTGAGTGCTCGCCGTGTCCTCACATCTCTCTCGCAGACAGCTTTTCATTTCTAAAAAGAACTAAGTTCGGACCTAACAAACTAACAAAAAACTGCATAAAAAAGAAGGTCAGCTGTAAGAAAAGAGAGGCAGCTCGGGTTATGTTAACAAAGCTCCGTATACCCCAAGGAACATTTTAAGCTCATTTTATCTGAAAATAGGCAAAACATCAACAATACCACAAGCTCCTGCCAGAAAAAAAGAAATAAAACCCCCCAAAACCCCCCCCCCCCCGTGTCTCATTTCGACAGAAATCATTAGTATTTCCTTTCAGAGTGAGAAATAATGGTTCCATGGAGGCAGTTTTGCACTTCTTTCAGTGCCAGCAGCACACCGCCGTACGGTTTGGTGCGGTGGATCTGGCTGCGGCTGGGGGCGCAGCGCCTGCGGGCAGGAGCAGCTCCAGCTCCGCGCCGTCAGGAGGGCTGCTCAGCTGAAGCAGGGCTATGCCTGGCATCCTTTGTTGGACCTGTTCTGCTGAATTCCAAGGTGTCCCAATACAAACCAGAACACCTGGGTCTTTGAGTCACCCACGGGAGATGGTTACTTGTCATCCCACAAGAGCACAGCTCTGCATTTTTAAACCCTTAGGATCAAACTGCAATCCGGTATTCCTGCTCCATGGAGCCACAGAAAAACCTATCACCTTTACAGTTCTTCCCCGCGTGCATCTTGGCATTAATCACGATATATGGCAAAGCAAGTCATCTGCAGAAGCTTGCTGATAATACACTATTAATTAAATAAAGCTTATTAAACATTTTCAGCCTTATTTTACAGCGATACTTAAGGGACCTGGCTTCCCGCTGTGTTAGGTAGAAAGTCCAGGTAATGCGTCGCGTTCGTACCTTTCCATAAATTTTTGAAATATTTTGCCTCGGAGACTATCACAAATTTCTTCTATATATGGCTAAAAAGGGTTAAGAAACACAATTAGCATTGAACGTACGACAAGCAGATCACGCAACACCCCCCACTCCTTCTAACTCACGCTGGCCCTCTGTAACTGCAGCATTTACTGCGCTCTCCTCGAAGAAGGCTCAGCCAAGCCTTCAAGCTTCCTTTAGTTCTTGGAACCTGCGCGGGTGCCCTGAAGCCAAACGCTCAATGTTTTCATGAGCTAGAAAACCTTAAACGCTTGCCTGGGGGGGGGTGGGTTTGTAGGGAACCTGTGTAAAGCACCTGCCTCCGGACAACCGGTTTGGCAAAACGATCTCAGGACGGTTCCTTCATCCAAATAAAGGCAATACGGGGTCATTGCTGCGGAGCACGGCTTCCCCGAGCCGCTGCCACGCTCCGCCTTCCCGGCACTTCTCTCCTCTCCGGCCGTGCCAAGCAAGCAGCACCTTCAATGCCCGAGTGACTTTTTCCTGGAGAAATACTTTCTCCTGATGTGCGATGGGCGCAGCGATGTCGAGTCCCAGCCCGGTTAGGGGTGAGAGACGACTCGAGCGACGTAGTTATCGATTTGTCGGTTCACCTCATCGCGCCGCTAAGAACAGTTCACTGGGCAGCAAGGCATGCCGGGCAAGGGCAACTTTCCCATTTTTGCAATATATAAAAATACATAAGATTTACATCAAAGACATTTAAGCTTATGAACACTCCCATGACTGACGAGGTTCATCGTGTGCAAGCCCACACCGCTCTGATGCGCCTCGCTATAGAAGTTAGCCTAAATCTGAATTTCTCACCTTGTGCCAACGTGTATTAGAGCTGTAACAAGAAATATTTCACATCTCATCCATTTTCTAAAGCAAATTAAAAATATAGAAGATGTGTAATTTCGCAGATGAGCCAGGATACCATTTATATTTACATTCAATTATACCATTCATATTTATATGGGGGTTGGACTAGATGACCTCTAGGGGTCCCTTCCAACCCAAAACATTCTATGATTCAAATGCAGGATAGGCAAATCCCACACTTTCTTTTGACAACTCAGAATTTGGGAGAGTTTTGATTTGAATGGTAACTTCTGTCTAGAAAGGTAATTTTTGATTGGATTTTGTCCTGTGGAGAGACAGGGAAACGTGCGAAATGGTACGCACGCTTAATTCCTCACCGACATCAACCAGGAATTCATATACCTTAAAATTAAAGAAAAAGGACAAGTGCTTTCCAAGGCCTCACATGACAAACACTACACAGTCTGGTTTGTCCTGGTAGGACGCGTGCCTTCCTGCTGTACGGGGATTTACTCTAAATCATTTAATGGCTTAAAATGACATAGACTTAGAAACCACTCCGTTCATACGCCGAGGTGTAGTCTGCCTTTGTAAACATGCTTAAAAATATTTTAGGTAAGAGTAGTAATTTGTAATTTTTATTTGACTGAGAAAAGCACTCTACTATCACCAGTTCAGCAAGGAATATTTACCAGCAGCGTTTTATTCTGTCTCCTTAAACAAGAAGTACAAAGTCACTCACTGTCAAACACGCGAAGCAAACTACAACGAGGGTGGTGAAACCCTGGCAGGGGTTGCCCAGAGAGGGGGTGGAGGCCCCATCCCTGGGAACATTCCAGGCCAGGTTGGCCGGGGCTGTGAGCAACCTGATGTGGTTCAAGGTGTCCCTGCTCCTGCAGGGGGGTTGGGCTGGGTGACCTCTGGGGGTCCCTTCCCACCCAAAGCATTCTATGATTCTATAACTGGAACGTTCCAATGGTCTTAACCTCACCTGAAAAAGGCTGGCTGGCACTTGCTTCTTGGCTAGATGTGTTTGGACGTGATCCACAGCTTGTTTTGAGAAAGGCTTTTGTAAAAAGAGAAAGAAATAGTTGACAGTTAGGAATGGACGAAGTTTCATTTCAGGTCTGCAGCACCGTCGTTCCCTGAACGGTACAAAAACCGCCCGCACCTCAGCAAGAGCGCGACACAGCGTCCTCCGAGCGCGCTACTGTGAAGCGTGCCTAAGGACGCAGTAAAACCGTTATGCCAAAGCAGGAAGGCAGGAGAGGGGGAGAGGAGGAGGAGGGTGAAGATCAGAAGGGCTAGATGGTGCTCCTTGAACAAATCCATGAGCAATCCCGTACACAGGGCCAGCTCCAGCCCCAGCAGCTGGCGCAGACTTTGCACCACTGCAGAGCCAGCGACACACGCCTAACGAAAACCTGCTGAGACCCCTCAACCAAAGAAACCACACCACTCAGGTCCGACACGCGGCCAATTTTTCTTTCAAATAAGAGCAAATGGAACTGTTAACACAGAGTGATGGGTCAAAACTTCAGCGGGAGGACGTGTGTGCTTTCAGTGACTTTAGCAACGCTGCATCTGCCTCAACACGGCCCCAGACTTTCCCTTACCATGCAGGAGAGACCGCCTTACGACCAACAAAATAATAATAATAATAATAATAATAATAATAATAAAATCTCTGTGTGATCCGTTTTAGAGAAAAACCTCAAACCTTACTCTGAGCTTTCAGGGATACCAATGTTCACCATCCAAACCGTCCCGCAAAGCCCCTGACAGCTCCCATTTCTTTTGAGTTTTTGGGGGCAGGGTTGTTGCTGGGTTGGAGGGGTTGGTTAACGTGTATGCGTGCATGTATATATACACGTACAGCCTGCCCCCGTCGTATTTTAAAAGAGTGATTTAGCGTAAAGAAATAGAAAACAGCTAAATCTCCAAATACTGTGTTTGTGCACTGAGTTTAATACAAATTGGCATGCACCACCAATCTTTATACCTCATTGCTTAAAATAAAATAAAATAAAATAAGGCACTCTGAATTCAGCCAAACCCAGTCCCGCAGACTTCAAACTGACATCCCCAATACTACAAATATCTGTAGCAACGGTTCCTTCAGCAATGGTCTTGACTGTTCTCCGCATGAAGCAGCAATCATTTGGAATTATCGCTGCTCTCGGGCTACTCCAGTAAGGCCAAGAGGGGTGTGAAGGCCGGGTGATACCCACGTGCGAACAGGACAGGAGCTCCTTCATTATGTACATGTCGTAAATCTGCCGACTTCGGGTCAGACGCTCGTCCTCAGAGTTCAGCTTCTCGTATTCTTTTATCTGCAAGAGAGGAGAGAAGGATCCATCAGATGAGCACATTTCGAATGATTCTTCACTCATCTGGTAAAAACAAGACTTTGGCTGAAGTTTTATTTTACTTTATTCTTTTCTTAATTAAGACAAAGAAAAACCACCTGCAACACCGGAGTTACAGCTGGCCTCAGATTGCCCTCATCTTAGAATTTTTATGCAACTTTTGCTTAAAATCGCTACAAAGCTTCAATTTCTAAAATTCGGAAAGAGCCGAGCTGAAGCAGCATCTCTCCCATGAATCTGCGCGGGGGAAGCCAGAAGCAAACGGCGCGAGAGGACCGGACCGTGCAAGGAACGCGGGCGAGCAAACGCGCACGGCGACGTTCCCGAAGGCTTTTCCTCCCCTCCGCTCAGCTCTCCGACGGACAGCACCAACCTCGCTCCTCCAACACTCAAGAGCTTGACCCCTTCCTCGGATTATTTCACTGGAAACGTGCCCTTTTCCAAGGTATTACAGGGGCAGCACAACCATCGCCAGCCCCGGCTGCCAGCGCGGCGCCCGAGCTCTGCCCCAGGGCGACGGCAGCACGCTAAGTGCAGGCGTCCAAGAGGGAAGAGGAAGCACATTTCCAAACGTTCATGTAGTTCAGCTACGAGTTGAATTCGACTCCTGAAGGTGGCTAGAAAGACAGTTTCGCAAAACAGATGACGATTCTTCAGGTGTGATACAGGGGGTCAGTGTGTTCCAGAATTTACAGAACAAAACCAGAAAATCAGTTCCAGAAGAAAAAAACCTCACCAACTCCAAGGGTCCTTTGGAAGGTATTTAGGCAAAGAGTTCTTCCAGGACTGACAGAATGCAAAACCCATACAAGCTCTTTGGGGAAAAGCCTGAGCTCTGAGCTGCTGGACCCTCCCAGCACCAGCCTGTGAGGTCCCGGGGTCCAAACAAGCGTAGGTGCGCAGCCTCGCTCCGCGTCCCTACACCGACTCAAGAAACCCAAAGCAGAGTAAGACCCAGCTGGATTTGATTCAGCATCTCTCGGGGAAGGAACCGGCTGTGTCAGAGCTGTCTGTGCTCTCAGCCCAGGGGACAAACCCCGCGCTGGCCGTGTACCGGGCAGGAGTGCCCCGGGGACAGCCAGCGCCGCGCCACCCGCCGGCCACGCTTTAACCGTGGGAGCAGCACCAGGGTTAACACAAAGCACGTTGCTGAGGACTTTTAAAAGTAAAGATCTTAAAAACACATCTTCTGTCTCTATTTCACAATACAATTGCTCCCCCCCCCCCCCCATTTGGAAGCTGCTCCTTTTACAGGATGAGCTGCACTTGTCGGCTCTCAAACAGTCTCCACGTGACCGACCCAGGCCAATCTATCTTTGAAGGTGGAACACCGTAATTAAACTCGGGTCTTTTTCTAGCTATAATCCTCTTGTTTGCCGACTACGATAAGGCAACAGTTCCACCACCATTTGCCATCTGTGACTACTTCCCCCTTGGTAGCAATTTATAATTAAAATGATGCAAAACATCTTTGCCAAAGAAACGTTTTTTAATTAACGCAATGCCGCAAAATAATTAGAAGCACAGGAGAAAGCCTGATGCATGTCATATGGTCTTACTTGAATGCAAGCCCCTGCCCTCCAATGTTGATTTTTTTAACCCCCCCGGCTCCGCACCCGAAGCAGGGGGCTCTCCGGCAGCCCCCCAGCCCTGCTGGCAGTGGGGTCAGCGCCTCTCTCCCCCCCTGCCCTTATCCCAGGGGGATTTTTATCCATTCAAAGCGCCTCGGTTTGTAAAGGTTTGGAGGAAAGGGCCGTGGGGGCGGCTCAGCCTGCTCCCCCCGCGCACGCTGCCCGACGCCTCCCATCACACCGGCGCTGCCATGAGAGCCCTCTACTGCCATCACGGCGTGCCCGACGCATTCCCAAGCTCACATCACGTGTTCATTCCATCAACCATTACTGTACCTTGCCAAAAGCCCCCGGCGACAGGCAGAGCCGGGGGTGTCACCGTTTTATCGGCGTAACCCGCCCCTGCCAGCGGCAGCTTCCTCGGCGTCGCTCCTGACCCGGGGGTAACGTACCGTGCCGTCACCCACTCCAACGTTTCCCTGGCAAACTTCAGCTCGCCTCGAGAAAAGCGTCTGGCAAAGTATCTCCAGAAGCTGCCATCAGAACGCATTCGTTTTCAAGCACCTAGAGGTTCTTTTTCTTTTTCTTTTCCCTTTTTCGAAACCGATCTGGATGAATCACTCATCCCGTTAAATGCTCGATCGTGACTTAGGCTGCAGTAATATGAAATCCCTGGAGTACGGAGCCCTTCTACATCAAGCGATTTTTAATGTGGCGATGTGCTCAAATTATTCTACACGTAATAGATGCAGTAAGTAAATCAAATATATTAAAAAAAAAAAAAAGAGAAAAGCTTCTGAACCTGGGATGTCACAGAAGAAAACACAATGAACCTCTCTTTAAGTGTCTTTAATGGGATTTTTCGAGAAGTACATGACAAAGCATTTAAATCCTTTTCAGGCAACACTTCGCTAATAACCTAAAAATACAATTTCAAATTGTTTCAGAGATAAAAGAGGCAGCTAAAAATATCTCGCTAAACAATCTGTTACAACCTGCCTTCTTGATTACTTATGACAGTGCTATCTCCAGTACATAAAAAAGATGAAAACCCTAAAAAAAAAAAAAAATAAAATAAAAAAGATTCGTTATTGACAGCGCGTACCTACTTCGCGTGGGGGAACCGCACCTTGCTAAGGATTTAGCTCCGGACCGATAATGAGCCTATTTTGTGCTGTGAGCCCACTAGCAAGAAAAATTTTAAACCGTCAGCTTAGGAGTAATCCAGGTTATCCCAGGCAGCGCTCCCGATTAACACGGAGCAACGCGGGCTGCCGTGTAAAAGCGCGTGTGCGTGCCTTAACTGGAACCAGCACCGACGGTAGGATCAGCTCCGGGTTTATATTTAGACCATCACAAATATAGCGAGGAGTGAAGGGAGGGGTAAGGCTCCTCAGGTGCCCCGGGCGGGCCCTGCAGAAGGGCTGACAGAGCCCTGGCA
>NW_009258382.1:71867-72310 GCF_000687185.1 Egretta garzetta
ATACTAATCCTTCGGCACGCGTGCCTGCCTGCGGCGCGATGCCCGTTAAGTTTCATCGTTGATTATCTCGTGCCAGTGAAGTCCAACTCCCCTTACCCATCTCAAGCCCCCTCTGGAATCACTCCCTGGAGGATCTCGCTCATCTGCAGCATCCGACGGGGCTTTGCTGCAGCCGGATCCCCGGAAAGCTCAGCAGCCAGCACCAGCCTCGGCCGTGTCCCTCGGGCACGCTGCTGCTGCTTCTCCAGGTGCAAGGGTGTTAGAGAAAGGCACGGAGCACACGATCCAAGCACCGGTAACGTCAGTCGTACCTCCTCCTTTTCTGCAAGCCCAGGCAGCTGCTCGAGATCAGCTACAGACAGGGCAGGGGTCTCCCTCTGCGGGGGTGCTATGGAGAAAAAGATGCCTGAGACCGAGGGTGCGGTGTCTGGGCACCCCACTGA
>NW_009258382.1:72398-81120 GCF_000687185.1 Egretta garzetta
AGCCACGCCAGGGACAAACCCGCGGACTGCACCGGGGAGCCACACGCCACCCTCCATGTTTGCTCTCTGGGACAGTATAGGATAAATTTGCTTATTTTAGGCTTTCTGCCTTTAAGGAGAACCTTCACCGTGCGCAACAGATCTGAACCCCTGTCCCACATCAGCTCTAATAGTAAAAAGCCCTGGGTTTGCTTTCAGGTCTTTTAGCAAGAAGGAATCCACTGCTGCAGTTCCACGGAGAGCTGGCAAACGTTACTTTAACTTCATCTCTAGTTAGTAGCAGAACTAAGATTTATCATCATCTTCGCAAGACCAAGAGCTTATCCCATTTCTCCAGAACATACTTGCCTTGACGGAAGGTGTCAGAGAGATTTAGCAAGCAGAGACTGAGATGAACCCAATTTCAACTCGTTTCTTACAAGTATCTCAAATGAACCACGGTCAAAGAGCGCACCTTATGATAAAAACCATCAATAATAAACCGAAAGATGTTTTGATCTCTGTTAGTATCTTCCCCTGTCCACCATTCTCTCAGCATTTTCCAAGTGATCTTTTGACACACCCATGTGGAGGACGAACCCTCGGGTCAGCGGCCGCTCGGGTAACCTTCCGCCACTGTTTTGGTTTTGACACGTTAGGCCTTAAACCAAAACATACTTCGCTCTTGAAGGACAAAAACTGCAACAGCAGCCTTTAAAACGCTTTGTTAGCTTGTGTTTAATGACGACACCGTTTTAGGATAAGCAAATCAAAGCGCCGTTAGAAGCCCTATGCAGGTTTTTCCTGCGAGCAGTCCATTTGCCGAGCGCCCTGCGTGCCTCAGCACCCCCTGCCCGGTCCCCAAACGCCACCAGCGGCCGCTTACCTCTTCATAAAACTTCAGCTGAGGGACGGCTTCATCAATCTCGTTCAGGCAATAGTCTTTAAACAGCAAAAATCCTGGGGAGAAAAAAAAGCAAGAAAAAAAAAAACGGTTTCAGAAAAAAAAAAAAATGCATCATTCCTATGATAACTTGTGAAAAGGGACACAGAAACCCCCGGGGGGCGTCCTGGGTTGTACGCACCCGTGTGAGCATCCCAAACTGCCAGGGCTGGGCAGCGCTGGTTACCCAGCAGCTCTACAGCATTCGGAACGGGCAAGGCCCGCAAACCCCACTCACCTCCCACGGACACATTGAGCATATTCCAATTGCTACCTGCGAGAATTTTGTGAGAGGTTTATGCCAGGCACCGGAATATCCCATTCCTCTTCACGGATCAGATTTTGTTTCTGCTTTTCAGAGTAAAAAAAAAAATAGATTCTCTTCCCAAGTTTTGGTCTTTTGAAATGGATTTACCCACTTTTTATTGGTAAGACGCAACCCCTTCTGCATTCGATGGCAGAACTACTGGTTGGTGTTACCTCTAATAGGCTTTACAGCACAATAAATTACAGCAGGATCTTTACAGTTCCTTTGCAAGCAATTTAAAGCATGACCTCTGCAGCCTGCGGAGAAGTATTTTCCACGGAAAGCACTTTAACGCGCCGTTCCAGGCGTCCCCCCATGGAAGCGCTGCCTTTGCTGCCCCTGTCCGTGGGCATCGTCCCCGTTACCCGCAGGCCCCTCGGAGCTGCGTGGGACGGGGCTCTCGGCTCAGCGCAGCAGGCAACGCCTTCCCTTGTGTAGAATGACCGCACGCTTACCGAAATCACACCCAGGCCACGGAAGCGTAAACTAAAATAACAAGGCGAGCGAGAGAAGGCAGAGGGGCGAAGTGGAGGGAGGGCCGGCGCCGGCTGGGAACCGCTCCACCCCGCTCCATCCCACCCGGCTCCTCTCCCAATGGGGCAGCACATTGAGATATAAAACACCCCTCGAGATATAAAACACCCCTTTCCAACTTAAAAAAAAATATATATATACACACACACGTCAGAGACCTATTTTTTTAATTAAAATGTAACTGCAATTTGAACTTACAGCAAGATTATTTTATATAATACAGCAGAATTATATTGCTCAAGGAGCACGCAGCCCCTGACACCGGGTCACCTTTGCCAGAGTGCCCCATCTTAAAAAAAAAAAAAAAAAAGCAAAACCTGCCTCATGTACAAGATATTAATTTCACTGTAATGCGTACAGGACAGCATTTAAGTGCCAGTTATGAACAGCGTGTCCTTTCAACTCACTACCATCTAATCTTATCAAAGAGCTAAATAAGAAAAAAAACCAACAAACCCCAACCACCAAGCTCTGGGAAGCAAACCCATTAGTCTCAGCAGACCAAGCAACGCTCATCGGGCAAACAAAAGCTTTAATTTATGTATCATGAAAATATTTATCAGCTTCTGGTAGCCCCCCTAGCTCTACCTGGCTGCCACATTAAATTTCCTGTCGGAAAAGCATTTTTTCCCAGGGCGCCCTGCATGGATTTGGTCACAACCGCAATACTCGGAAAGGGATTAGGAGCGGACAACTCGGGCGCTTGGCTCGACTCCTTTAGCTCACTAGGATGCTATTTCGAAGATTAGACCAACTGGGTTGCGTTCTCTAAATAAGGGCAGAACTCTAACGAAGCGATCCTCTTACGAGATTCTCCAAACTTTCTCATTATCCTCAAGAAGAAGAATCGTTCTTGAAACACTGGATAAACAAATGCGCTTTTCTGAAAACAAACCAACCAACACCACCACCCCCCCCCCCATCTTCTATTCCTTAAAAGCACTTTGCAAGTTGAGTGCTTTTTTAGTTTCTGGGTGGTTTTTTCCTAAGGGCTCATCCTAGTTCCCAGGTTACCAGATTCATTCTCCCTAAGTTGCCTTCCCCTGCGGCACAGGAGGACGCAGAGAAGCTCCGTGCCGCCCCAGCAGCCCCCACGCCTCGGACGAAGGCCGGAGCTCCCAGCCAGGCGGGCAAAAGCCACCAGGCCACCGCAGGCCACCAGGGCGGGGGACAGTGGTGCCCTCCCGGGCAGGCACCCCGAGCAAGTCCCAAAGTGTCCCCACCACTGCCACCCCCCCAGAGCGGCTCAGCCCCGGGAGCAGACCCCATCCCACGTTCCCCCGCTCCCAGAACAAAACCTGCTGCTTGCGGAACTGAACCCCGTTCCGTATCTTACCCATGGTGGCAACGGCAGCAGATCCCGAGCAAATAATGCTGAACTGACTGAACTTTTTATTTGGACAACGAACCCAAGAAGCTTACAGCCATGTAATTAAGAGACGAAAGAGTGGCACAAACAGCGCTGAATGCAGTGAAAGAAAAATCCCTGGCGCCGTCCCAGCTACTGGCCCTTTCCCAAAAAAACCCACAAACAACAACAAAAAAACCAAAACCAAACCACCAAGACAACTGGGGGAGGAGTGTGAAAATATACCAACACAAATTTTCAACAATGCTGTGCCAAACATTTTAGCCCTGTTTAATAATTTCCCAAACTTTTTAATTCAATTATCGTAGAAAAATCAAAGGCTCCCACGGCCGGCGACCGAGGCACAAGAGCAGCTCCTGCTGCCCGCGCCGTACAGCCGCTCCTCGTCCCCTCTCTCTTCTGAGCTGCACCGCCGTGCAAAAAAACAACCCTAGAGACATACACATCAAGAAGTTAGAAACTTTTATGGGTGATTAATAAAGTCCTAAGAAGTTACGGCCATACGAATCAATACTGAGAAATCGCTGCTGGTCAGGTTCCAGTGCAGATGAGTGCAATTATTGCAGCAGTGTGTTAGAGTGTACCGTAAAAAAAAAAAATATATATATATTTTTTTAAAGTAGTGTAGTAAAATAAATTACAGCATGAAACAGCTCTTCTCCGTGAAGTTACCAACACTGCAATCGCTCAGGAGCAGGACACCCGAGATACCTGCACGCCTGTTGGGGACGAAGCCCCCCGGGGGCTCTCGCAGCCCCGCAGCACCCTGAGCAGCAGCAGGGCGGTGGGGAGCTGGGGGGAGCCGGGGCAGCCCCTCGGCCCGGCCCCCCCCATGCCCCTGTCTGTTACAGTAGGAGGTGACACTGAAATTCTCTTGTGGTCTGAAAAAAAATGGTTAAGATCTTCTTTTAATTGTTGTTTTTTACAAGTTAGAAGGGGGGCCAGAAAAAAAAACCTGCTTGAAAAGGCCAGCAGCATCCAAGGAGAACATTATTCTCGCACTTGGGGAGTGTTTAACAGATCAATTACAGCATCAGCTTTCATCAGCTCTTCACCATCGTCTTCTCAGGAAAAAAATAAATACATTCCCTGTTAAGGAAATGCTGTTTGATACCGGCTACACTGAAATAAAACCAGGTATTTCGAGTTTCCTTTGAAGAACCGATGGGCTTGGGAGCATGGATGTGCACGTATTAAGATATTGCTTAGGGCCAGGGTTGTGGTGGGACGGCAGGGTTAGGGGAATGGTTGGGCTTGGTGATCTTAAAGGGCTTTTCCAACCTAAACGATTCTGTGATTCTATATCCCGCCTATATCCATGCAGCTTATCTGCTCATCAAAACCCGGGATGTCGCACAGACCAGCTTCCCTTGACAGAAGAGTTCCTAGATTATTTTTTAGCAGACATGCTCCAACCAAGCCATAAGGATTATGTACCATAAGCCTTCCAAGCAACAGTTCAGAAGCGGGCGACACGCACTGCTCTCCAAGGAAGTCCTGGGTTACTTCATCCTCGGGGCTGTTAGTCCAGATCCCCATGGTACAACCAGAACCTACGCACTCTGCACACCTCCAGCAATACATTTCCAACGACCGCGTGACGGTGCCTGCACCCCTCACCCAAAGACTGCCTGCTGGCTTCAGCACTGGAAAAACTCCTCTGGAACGGCGGGCGGATAGCCAGCAGCAGAATCCATCACTGCTCCTGCGGTGGCAACGAACACAGCAATCGCTCGTCCCGCATGGCCACCGGCGAAGAGGTCCAGCCCCCTCCCTGCACCGGGGAAACGAACTTCCTCCCCACTACAGTCTTTCACACATGATTGATGAGAATCAAGATTCTTTCAGAGGTTTGGGGGTTTTTTTTTGGTTTTTGGTTTGTTTTTTTTTTTTTTTAAGTACATCCTAACGCTTGGCTTACATCAGGCAACCCCCAGGGCTGCTCTTAAAATCAGCAGCAACGCAGACATGGGAGACGATTTGTGGGTGGCTGGCACAACCTGTTTCTGCAGCAGGTTGTATATGGGGAAGGGTAAGCCGGGTGATGGAGTTGTTCTTAATTAATCGGGAATCTCATGATTAATGAGGTTTGGGGTTTTTTTCCACTTGCCTCGTGAGAAGAGGGGGGGAAGGTGACAACTCTGGCGTTTTCTCGGTCAAAATGACAGTGATGTCAGGGAGCAAAACACATCCCTCCTCGCCCTGCCTGGGGGCAGAGCTGCTCCGCTGCGCAGCACCTCGGCGGGGAGCTGGGTCCCACGTACACTGGGAATCGCTGCCGTGGTGCCGGGAAGATGGGTGGCCTGCAGGAAAACTGACCAGAGGCTGATGGTCAAGGACGAGGAATGAAGAAGGACCCGGGGACTGTAAGAGGCTCTTGCAGAGCCTGGAGGACCAAGATGTTAAGGAAAAACCTTTGGGGAAGCCAAGAAACAAAACCAGGTTGCCAAGCGCTGAGCGCGGTTTTTAGCGACTTGCAATGACTTCACTAAGGATGGACAACGGGGGAACACAGGATCAGAATCTCCACTGTCCGGTCGAGAGCATTGCTCGGAAGTATCTAAAGCTCCTAAGTAGCAAGAAAAATTCAGAAGATTTAAAATAAATTCTTCATTTAAGTCCTATTCTCAGATTTTAATCTTTTTTTTTGAATGATTGGCCTTAAACCTCTAGCTCTTTTGCAGCCCAACTGCAAATGCAAACACACTCCTCCTCCCCCTCCTTGCATTGTCGGCTTGGCTGATGGTGCCATCCACGTCCCCCGGTATCAGCACGCTGGAAACCCCTCCACTACCCTGAATTCAAACAAATCCAGTTACAGCTTGAAGTCCTCCACACTGGAATCGGTTCCGTTTCGACTTCTCGTTGTACCAACGGATCCCGCGCTCCCACTGCGGCACAAAGGGAATCTTCTCCCCACGTTCTCCCATCGAGTGAAAAATGATGAGCCAGGAACTGGAGCTCTCAGGTAACAGCAGAACTAAGTGACAGACGCGGCAGCAAACAAGTGACAGGAGCGTGGAGAAGCTCGGGGAGAAGTGATGGAAAGCACAATAAGCACCGTGAACGACACACAGAAAAATAAGACCGAGAACAGAAAGCAGGAATTAAAAAAATGATAGCGTTAAGTAACAGATAAAAGGAACCAGCAATTATTTACGAAATAAAGACGATGACAGCTTTTGCTTTAAAGATTTCTTCTTCCATACTATATAATTTCTGCAACAACCAGATCGCTAGTTGTTAAGAGGAAAAAAAAAAAAAATACATCTTTCAAAAGCTTTTTCATGTAACACCAAAGTAATGGATGATATCAGTAACACATACACACCAGTGCCAGCCAGCACCAAGCTCTGAGCCCCTGCTTTCCCAGTCTCCAGACAGTAATTTTTTCCCCATTAACTTTTTATGGGCAATCCTGTACAGCCAAGTTTGCCAAAGGCCATTAATTGGGCTCACTCCAGTTACCCAGACAAAATGTCTGTCAAGGAGAGGTAAAGACGACCCTGGAGGTTTGCAGCTCAGCCTTAACTGGACACCCGTGACCGGGCACGGCTGGGGAGCCGCGGAAAGCAGCCGAGCACCAGGGGACTCGGGCGAGAAAGCCTGCGCCCGCTGGAGGGATGGAGCCATTCCCAGAGCTCATCCCCAGCTGGACAAGGTCCCTTTCACAGCCCTGAAGGGGACAGGGTGAGGGAATTAAGTTAACACATCCCTTTTTAAAAAAGAACATGCTTTTTACTTCTCTATCTCTTTCAAATTTTATTTTTCTAACGTGATTTCAGAAATTTTGCATGAAGTCCTGACTCAAGCCAACGGCAAACCCCCACTCACCCACCCCTCAATTCCTAAGACCTGCCTTTTGCTTCCCAAACTCAGCCCTTCCCAGGGCCAGGCTCGGGCAGAGCACAGCAACGCAGCTGGTGACCAGCCCGCACGCTTCTGCTCGGCCCGGCCCCGGGCACCACCTTGACGAGCTGGTGACGGGTTATCCTATTTTATCACCCCAAAGCAAGCCTTCTGCACCACTTCCCACTTCCACGGGAGGCTTCCACACCATCCGCCTTCTCCCACATATGGCTGGTGGGTACCCATGGCTACGTGCCCGTCCCCCCCAAGCCCACAGCTCCTACCAGGCCATCCCATGGCACGCTTATCCCTTAACACCCTCCACCCACTTCAGTCTCCCCTGCAGAACTTTGCATTCACACCTCTGCAGCTGCCCTGGTTTGGCGCGAGCCCGGCGCTTTGTCGCAGCCGCCCTCGGCTCCGCAGCGAGACCGATGCCCATGAGCCGCATCAACCCAAAGCCTGCCCACACAGGACTGCCCAACGCTACTGAGCCCAAGGGAACCGGGCACTGCTTTGCCAAGACACGGCAAATTCAAAACCCCGCTTGCTAGCAGAGTCTTTTTTTTTCAAAAAGAAATAAAGCTTGCAACGTAGAGCCCTTCTCTTACAGTTTTAATACGGAAACGCTGCCCTTTCCGCTTGTAGGGACTAAGGCTGCCTTCTCATTTTACAGTTAACTGTGATTTTCCTGCCCTGCTACTGGGGTTATTAGAGCAGGAGACTCGTAACGCCATACCCTGATCTTCACGAGAATGTCAATTAACTGAGAGCACGGAATAATAATAATAATAATAATAAAAAAAAATTAATGAGGAACTCCATAATAAAACAAACCTGGGAGAAAACTACTTATCTGGAATTTTATTAGTATCCGATTCAAATATCCTTTTTAACAGGAGTAAATTGTTACAGCAAACAGAAGTGGCTAGGTAAGACAGCAGAGCTAAAAATAGCCGCATTTAGCCCCGATATAAGTATTCACAATGTCGCTGATGGAGAGGAAGCCGCGTCTATTCGCAGCAGACCTGAACGCGGTCCAAAACGCTGATGTAGACTCTTTCTAGTAGGCAAAATAACAAATTAGAAAACAAAAATACCAAGCTGTTTCCAAACCTTAACTGAACGCACTGTGTATAAATATGGAAAAACGACAAACAAATAAGCAGCAACATCTGCAGCAGAACGGGTCAAGGCTCGCTGCCCATCGACGGCGGCTGGCGGCTCCGATTCCCGGGCAGGCAAAGCTCCGGCGCAGGCTTCCCCGTATCGGGCTCCTTGGGAACACGCACCGGTGCACGCCCAAACCCGGCAGCAGCATGAGGATTCCTCCCCATTTAGGGCACTTTGAGGTCTCCGTCCCCAAGTCCCTCCCAGACCTCCCCGATCTTCCTTATTTGGCTGAGTTTGGACAACAGCATAAAGAAGTCAAGAGCGTAACCCGAGGGGCGGCTGCACGTGGTGTCACCCCAGGCGCCGCGTCCCCAGAAAAGCCTCTTGTGCAGAACGGCCGAGGAAGCCGCGGGGCGGCACGCGGTAACAGCAAAACTCACCTAATGCACCACGGTGAAACCCTTGATCTTTGTGCTGAAACCCAGCGCTGGGCTTTTTTTTTTTTCCCCACCACCTGAAACGGCCCTCGCCTGGAGGCTCTGTTAGCCCTCCGTGAAACGGCGTGGACCCGCCGTGTGACGCCCATGAGTGCTGCCCCAGCGCCGCCTGTAGCCTCTGCACGACGGGG
>NW_009258382.1:81137-83137 GCF_000687185.1 Egretta garzetta
CCGATGGCCAGGACCAGCAGCCACGGGCTGTGCTTGCCATTTCTGGTGGGGAGTTACCATTCCTCCCCATGTGCCATCTCACGGCTTAACCCCTTTTATTTCACTTGTCTCAGTGCAACGAGCCCACCATCGGTACCAATAACAGATCTGGGCCTTAGGCACAAAACGTTAGGGGGGAGGTCTATTATTAAAGCCCACAAAAACTGTAATTCAAGGCAGCCTGCGGATTACAGTTACCAGCCTGTTCAGTTACAGAATACCCAGCGAAGTTCAAAATCGTGTTCTGCATGGTTTAGGCACTCCGTTGCCATAGCACAGGATAATTAAGACCACCTAAAAGCTCCAGAACCGAGAGAACCACCGATTGCCTTCTCCAGGAACAAAGAGACTCGCTACTTCCAGGGAAAAACTCCTCTGCGTAGGAATCGCAGCTCTAAGTACAAAGCCACAAAAATCCTCACAGCCCAGAAGGCACCACAGATTTCACTACTTCTCTTTCCAATTACGAGCTATTTGTCCTTCACCTATTTTTCCTAGCAGAGCGTAATGTACATTCACTTGTCATTGAAAATAATACATCATCACAAATTAAAACGTATCTTTGTGCACAGAAAGCAGGGGAAAAGAACAAATTCTGTTTTACCAGACAGGACTTGCACACAGTGGTGAGGAGGGCAGAACAATTTCCCTGGGACGGAATCAAACTGAGCTCAAATTGGTCTGTAAGTTCCCAGGTAGCTTCTTTAATGACGGCTATAAACCATCATATGAAAATAAACTTTGGCTAAAACCTGTCTTCAGAGCAAATCCTTATTTCCAGGCCTATTTTCCAATAGCTTACCACCCGGTGAAATCAAAACTTGGTTTTAACCAAGCTTTTTTTCCACCTTCCCACGTGTGGGTGCCTCAAGCTCCCGCAGCCAGGGGAGCAGAAGAGCCGTCCCACGGCCCCAGCACGCGCGTTTCGGACGCGATGGAGGAGCATTCCCAGATTCTGCGTCAAACCTCGCTACAGGCTTCCAAGCAGGAGGGTCTTCAGCACCTGATACACTGACTTGCTGAGAGCATTCGATTATCATTCTGCTTGAAGGCCAGAATAGCTGCTGGGAGCAAAATACTCGAGGTGGGTTACGGAGCCTGCACTTCAACGGGGAAGGCACGGGGTAAAGACCCTTCCACGGCCGCTGCCAGGAGTTCAGCACTTTCAAAGGGCAGCCCCAGGAGCCGTCAAGATGTCAAGCAGAGGCACACCAATGCAAATGATAAAAGGATTCCTAAGGAAAAGAAGAACGTGCTCTATTTTTAACACGCAGCTGTAAATCATTAAAAAAAAAATAAAAGTGATGTCTGTGCTTCACCCACTGCAATTGCCCCTGGATCTTTGCCTCAAAAAAAAAAACCAAAAACCCCCAACCCACTATGTATCATCTTAAGACCAGCAGGAAATGCACCTCTGAATATTAAACATGCAATAAATCATTTTTTAGAGCCATGAAAGAAGAAAAGAACGGGGAAGACTTATAGCTGAACCACATTTAGTAGCTATCTTTCATACCCTAGGCTCCCTTCACACGGAGAATTCTGATCGACTAAAGGAGATCTGCAGGTACGCTGAAAGGGGCGTATCAAAGGCATTCGACACATGAAAGGTGCAAGAAGAAAAAGAAGGGTTGAACCTAAGAAAAACTACGTCTAAAAGAGCGAGGACTAATATCACTGAACCAAACATACAAAAATATTCTCGTTTTTAAAAGGACAACTAAATGGAGAGTCAAAGGATTTCATGTCAATCAATCCGTCATTGCGAGGAACGCGTCTGGATCCCTTCAGTAAAGCACATCGAGAAACGCCGAGGACTTGGGGGGTTGTTCTTTTTTCACCTGTGAACAGAAGGAACTCCCACTGCTTTCGCAAGTGGTGTTAGCAGCTACCAGCAAGCTATCAGCCAGCTAACCAGCACAGCAGCTACCAGCCAGCTAACCAGCACAGCAGCTACCAGC
>NW_009258382.1:83773-85727 GCF_000687185.1 Egretta garzetta
CCAGCCAGCTAACCAGTACAGCAGCTACCAGCAAGCTATCTATTAGCCAGCTAACCAGTACAGCAGCTACCAGCCAACCTATCAGCCCACTAACCAGTACAGCAGTTACCAGCAAGCTATCTATCAGCCAGCTAACCAGTACAGCAGCTACCAGCTAACCAGTACAGCAGCTACCAGCCAAGCTATCTACCAGCCAGCTAACCAGCACAGCAGCTTCGAAACGCCAGGGTGGCTGGTTGTTATCTGCTGTATCAGTTCCCTCCCCACACATCACAAGAATCCCCAGTCCCTAAGAAGGCCACGGCTGTTGTTGTTTACTTGAGCAGCATTTTTCCATCATCCAATTTTTTACAACTCCTTACGTAATGCAAGCCGATACCCCCTTGGTATCGAGAAGCAGGCTGTTCCTTTGATGGGCTCCAAGCGATGAGCCGCTCCCTGTTATGAATTATTTAGCGCACAGAGTACGCCGGGAGGTGCGCTCCTAGTCCTTAGAAAGGGCCGAGGTCTGCCTGTGTTTTCCTGGGGGAGAAGGGGGCGGTAGGGTCACTTCACGAAGGCAGGAATAATTTCCCAACAGAAGGGTATCTCAAGTCCCCGATGCCAGTATTCACCTTAGCAAGGCCCGTTTGGTATCTTAACCACCAAAAAGGACCAAACAGGTCTGCAGCAGCGCCTGGGAGGCTGTTGTACGGCGGTTACGATCAAAACACAAACCCAGTAGCCTTCGGTTCGTAAACACACACAGCACTTGGGTAAAGGGGGCGAAACCACTAAAACAGCAGCGGCAGAGCACAGACTCCCCTGCGTGGATTTTAAAGCCTTCCTCCGGTTCACTCCGTGCGCTCCAAGCAAGAGGAAAGCTGCTGAGAACCGGAGGTTCAGAAACAGATGGCTCTGCTGCTCCTCGGCGTCCTTCCCCTCACAATCAAAGAAATTAGTGACAGAAGTATCTAGAAACGTTAAGAAACTGGCTGGCGTGTTTCTGAACCTACCTACCCAACCACCGCAGGCACGCACGCGTTTGAGAGCGGTCGGTCACCGCGGCACCGGCTGGATGCAAGGCTGTCCGTGGGAAGAGGCCAGGAACGGGAGCAGCACTGCCCCGTGAGGGTCCCGCTCGCTCCCCTGCGGAGCTGGAGGACACGGAGGTCTGGTGGGGCACGTTCCTCACCTCCTGAGGGCACACACCAAGCGACCTTCCGCAGCAAGAACCCCCCCAGATCCGGACCAATTCCCCAGGGGGGTTGCGAGCTGCGTTATGCATCATTTTTTCATAGGACAGATACCGGTGCAGAGCAATAAAAGCATTTGACAGGCTTACAGTAAATATCCACGTCTGTTCTCTGCTCTACAAAGGCATTCGTGAGATAACGGAGAGCCAGAGCTCTCCAGCCTCTCCGCTCCGCGGCTTTCTGACCGCTCTGACGGGCACTGCTGAAAGTTCCAAGACTTAACAGCCTCAGTAATTTGGAGCCTACTCACTCTTCTCCTGGTTTCTGCGCTTTTCTCCTGTTACTAATGAGCTGTCCCACTGAGATGAATGAGTAGAGCTGGCAGGCCCGGGGAATCTGCGTTATTAGGAGTAAGGAGCTACGCAGGTACATCTCATTAAAGTTGTTATTATGCCGCACAACAGACACGGCAAACTAATATTTACCTATGTCAGAGTGGTGTTCAGAGGCTTAATTGGGCTGTGAATTGTTTCAGGACACATTGATAAAAACTCCACGGGAGCGCGACTGTTTTGGATTGACTGAGAAATTGCTGGGCGGGAGGAGGGGGGGGACACGATGACATCAAGACTTATCCCCAGGCATGAACATCAGGAACGGGCTGAGAAAGCTCAAGTGAGCACAGGCAGGTGGAAAACGCTGCCTTTGCCGTGGAAGTCACTTTGCACTATGCGAAGGATGAGTTTATAACATTTTAGCTCAAAGCTTTCCAAACCAGT
>NW_009258382.1:85968-93114 GCF_000687185.1 Egretta garzetta
CGGAACAAATCCCTGAGCGCCCACCTACTCGGACAGGGGTGAGTTTATGTGTGTGCTTCCCAGGGAAAAAACAACCAACCTACGAACCGTGCGCGACAGAGCCGCTGCAGGCTGCGTACGACCAGCTTGGGCTTGGCTGCAAACTGAAATGTGGGAACACCCAAGTGACATTTCAATCAAATCATTTGTAGTATCTCTCTGGATGTTATATCCGTGGTCAGCCTTGCCCATCTTCCCTCCTACAATACCACTTCTGGAGTTCAAAGTTTCCAGCCTGCCTGGAATTCTTGGTAACCTTAACCCCAATCTGTATATTTACACTGCTGAGCTAAAGGCTTCCCCGTGACTTACACCTTCCCAGAACTACACTGTATACAAATGCTAATATATATCAGCACGTGTACATTACCCAGTATGTGAGGTTCCAGATGACAGGACATATATTTTACCTATTTTAAAGCTCAGGCTTGATCTGCACCTCCACTGGGAAATGGCACAACCGAGCACCTCCAGCCCCTCCGGAGGCAGGCACGGGAGCCCGTCAGGCTGCAACCCAACAAAGAAATGCACAACTATTTATGATCAGAAGGAAAACCAAAATGAACACAAACATTTTTTACAGGGACTCTGGATACTGTTTGTCCCTGACACACAAGACCGACATCTCCTTAAAACTGCCCGCAGGTAAAACGCACGTAAAACCTACGGCGGGAGGCTTCAGCGCCGTCCCTCTAAATGATCTCAGATGTAATTCATGCAAGTATCACGTTTGTTTCACCACAAAATAAAAGCATGTTGAAAGAAATGTAGCTTCCAGTAACATTTAAATTACAACACAAAAACTAGACATTAAACCTAACACTAATTCATTAAAAAAAAAAAAAAATTGCACGCAGCAAACCAGACCGAGTTTTAGAAGGCGGCTGTGAGGGCCTATTTTCTCCCTGTCACTGTCCACCCCCCAGTCTGATACAAGCGGAGCAGGAACAGCTCCCCGGTGAAATGCCTGGCGTTGAACAGTTTCTGTTTCGGTTTACAGTCACACAGTTTCTGACACCTACTTGTGGTTTTGTGTTGTTTTTAACTGATGGTACAAACGGTGCAAGGAAAGCGCGGGTTCAAGAGATTCACAAAGGCCTCCTGCAGACGATCCACAACCCAGGATTCAGCCTAAATTTTAATTGAAAATAAGAAGTAACACAAGAAGGAAGAGGAGCAGTCTTCAAACAGTGTTTTAAATGTAATTTTTTGTTCGTACAGTTACTTCCTGATTTTGATGGCGTCTACTTCTGTATGGTGGCCGTCTTCCCCGGACAGAAAAGGAAGCCCAGAATAAAACCACTTGAGCAAACACCCCGCCTTCTTGCTTTTACACGACACCCGCCAAGCAAGTCCTCTTCTCCCCGTCATACAGCTGCAGGTTATTTAACAGATAGACCAGAACAGAGTGAAATTATTGCCGTGCTACAAGTCTATGAACACTGATAAGAAAGTCCAGGGCTGTGGCACCTTCAGCCGCTCAAGCCTTGGGTCAGTAGCTAAGGGATGCCCCCAGGTGACTTTGGCTCTAAAAATACCCCCGGTCTTTAAAGACACTTCAGCGCAGGTTTTTGCACAGCCCTTCCGACGGATGGAGGAGCTCGATCCATCCCCACAGGGGCTCATGCACGCCGGCTCCCAGGCCTCGGGGCCACCAGCCCCACCAGTGGGCCAGCTGGAGCCCGGGTGGAGGACACACCACTTGCCTCCTTCCCCAGGGGTGCAGGCAAGCGTGCCACTTCAGAGCCATCACGAGCCCTAGAAGGGACCAGAAGCAAGATCTACTAATAGTTTAGAATCAAGATCTACTCCTAATTTTGTCATCCCCTGCTCATTTAACAGCCAAAAACTCAGGTGCTTTTCGTTACTCCCAACCAAGTTTGACTGCTGAGGACTATTTCCGCAGAGGACTATTTAATTAGTTCAGAATGCCAACGGCACATAGGCCTTATGCTTAAATTAAACAATAGCTTAAGCAATGCTCTGGGGAGGTGCTTTTCCCAGCCTGTTATTTTTAGGTATCGCGGGGAGCGCAGTGCGCTGTGCTACCACACTGGCAACAGAAAGAGGAAGAGCAAGACTGTTTTTTCTCAACTGATTTTAACTCAAGAGCCATCTAACGATTAGCATCAAAATTCTGAAATAACGAAAGACGATGGGTCCACAGCTAGAGAAACAAGCAACAGAAAGCATGATTCACTGCCCTAAAAACCAAAGCTCTTTAGCTGTTCTCACCCTAGTTTGTTGAGTTTGGTCATTGGTTGGTTTTTAACAGAAAGTTGTCACTGCCAAAGCTGGAAGAAACGGCCGCCAGCACGGCCAGGAGCGCGTTTGCCTCCGGCTGCGGAGGGCAGGCAGAAAAGTCCCTCCCCGTGGCTGAGGTTATCTGAGCTGAAGGAACCAGGGAACAGACCCAACGCTCATCTGCTCTGGAAGCCCAGCTAAAAAGCTGCCGGCACACACGCCAGCCGTACCCTGCTGGAGCAGAATCCCGGGGGCCGGGAAGATGCCAGAGAGCCCCTCAAGACAGGCGTGGGTAGGAAGAAGCACTGATACAGATGGCAAAACGCTCACCCTGGCTGGGAAGACCTCCAGCTTGGAGCCTGCTGATTTTAGAGGATATAAAAGACAGTGAAATGAATCACCCAAGAAAGATCATTCCCTGCTCTACAAAAGCGGATGGCAAATAGGGGAAAAAAAAAAAAAAGTTTATAACTTATTACGTCAACTACCATTTTTTTTAATTGGTTCGTTTTATGAGTGTTATATTTCAAGAAAATAAAACAGAAATGAGATCCAGCTTCAGGGGGGAAAAAAAAAATGCCGTTACTTACTAGGCAAGGTGAAAAGCTTATATTGCAGCATGACCAGCTGCTGGAACAGCTAAAACATGTCCTGTTCTCGTCCTTCCCCACAACCCAAACCCAACGGCTTTGCATAACAGATGAGAATCTGAGAAGGGTGTAGACAAAGTGCCGTGTCCCACCAGCTTCTCAGCAGGCACCAGGGAACCCATGGCCCAACCTAAGCCAGGACCTGCAGTCGTAGGATGCTGTCCTGTTGCATCCCACAAGTTTGGGGCCTATAGGAAAGGGGGGGACAATCTTTTTAGCAGGAACAGCTGTGTCAGGACAAGGGGTGATGGTTTTAAACTGAAGCAGGGGAGGTTTAGACTGGATCTAAGAAAGAAATTCTTTCCAGTGAGGGTGGTGAAACCCTGGCAGGGGTTGCCCAGAGAGGGGGTGGAGGCCCCATCCCTGGGAACATTCCAGGCCAGGTTGGACGGGGCTGTGAGCAACCTGATGTGGTTCAAGGTGTCCCTGCTCCTGCAGGGGGGTTGGGCTGGGTGACCTCTGGAGGTCCCTTCCAACCCAAAACGTTCTAGGATTCTAAGTTCCAAGCCAACTTTACTCACTGCCCAGCAGGTAGATGCGATTTGCCAGGAGATCCAGTGTCAGGCATACGAGCCACTGAACTATAACCGGCAACAAGCTTGCTCCACAGCATTTAGCTTTAATAGCCACGATAATCCTGTTCTGGAGTACTGCTGTGACCTAACTCACTCCCTTTACACTTGGCAGCCGTACGTGCTGCTGCAGACCCCCATCCACCCAGCAGCCCCACACGTGGGGGCTCGTAGCAAACCTGCCCTCGGAAAGCAGCGCTTCCACGAGCGCACCCACCCCGCAGCGCTGGGCAGCGCCCGAGGAACTCGGCGTGAAATCCTAACGCAGCCGGGCGGCGGAGAGCGGGTTCCACGTGGAGATTACAGATATCGGGATACCAGCGAGCCCCTCTTGTTCTAAAGCGAACACATAATCTGGTGTTGTAGCAAACAGGATGTGGTAAAAAGAAAATTAGCTGAAGGTGGTTACGCACTCCGCTTCGAGACAGGCTGTACTTCCCCATGCCGCTTCTGCTGTGGAGGAAGCAGCTTCTGCAGGAACAGCCGGCCGGCGGGCCAGCAAGCGCTGCCAGAGCATTTTTCTGGGTGGCTCTGTTATCTTCGTGTCCTCTGACTCATTAGGCGATTCTTAGAGAGTTCAGGATCATTCTGGAGCATCGCTCCGGCAAACAGTCACGCCGCCATCAAGAGATGAGAGCAGCCGGCTCGCCCGCACGAAGAAAAAAGATGTAAATAGAGGACAGACACTTGTTTATGCAAATCTTCCCAAGTCTCCAGGCCACTTTCATCCCCGAAAGGGCTCCTGCCACGCTGCACGCCGACACGAGCTTCCTGCTCTTATTTTGATCCCAAAGGGCAGAGCAAAGGTTTTGGTTTCCAAGCCCAAGCCCCCCATGCGATCCCCTGCAGTTGCACGCCTGGAGGAGGTGGCAGGGAGGGCATCTCGGCCAATCTTTTACAGCAGGACCTGGAAAGCACTGATCCTAAAAGGATTTAAGGGCTCTTAAGGATAAACACATGCAGCTGGTAAGACAAGCACCATAATTAGACATAACCACATGAAAACATCCAACAGGAACGACGCCATATAGGACATCAGAAAGACTTTTATCAGACAACTGATAAAGCCCTGGTTTTTACATTTAGAGGAAGGATACCAAAAAACAGGGAAAAAAAAGAAAAGCAATGACCTGGAGCTGTAAGAAAGAATCGTGGTTGGAAAAAAAAGCTTAACAGTCCTCATCGACATCGCTTGCCAAAGGGAAAAATAGGTAGCTTGATGAAATTTTATAATTACTGGATAGGGAGAAGGCACTGTATACCAGGCAGCTCTGTCACTGAGCAAATGAAGGCAGAGGAAGAGCCAGCAGCAAGGGGATGAGGCAGCGGAATTACAGCGTTAAACCCCTCCGAGCAGGAGCTGCCTCCCGCGGGGCGTCCGCCCCGACCCGCAGGCGCAGCCTCAGCTCCGGCCTCTCCCCGTCCCCGCCATGCAACGCAATAGCAACAAGAGTAAAAAGGTGATTAGACTTTTAATTACCTCACCGTATTTATTTCCACAGCCTTTCGCATAATGCTTGCCTAAAATTGAAGGTACTTTACCACAAGCAATTACGCTAATGTCTGGAAACAGAACTCATTTAATGGCAAAGAACAAGCTAGAAAACGCAATAAAATTTAAATGAACAACCACAGTAGGGAAATACAATGTTCTCCAGTGCAATGCAAAGTCTTCTGTTAAAAAAAAAAAAAAAAAAAAAAAAAAAAAAAGTCATGTTTATCTTTCATCTTTTTTTCTTCTATTCTAAATCCTTCCTCAGAAGAAACCAGCTTCAGAAGTAACCGAAACTCCAGCAGTGGTCACGGAAGACCCCGCTTCCAGGTAACAGAGGGCAAGTCCTGCTATGACTGTACCAAGGAGGGAGGAGGAAGAAACCTCTCTGCACATCTGCAAGCCGTGCACCTCGAGATCTGGGAGAGCAACAAGGATGTTAATGAAACTCTGGGCTGTAAAGTTCCAGGTTCGATGGGGAAAAAAGGTAAAATCCTCCCAAGGTTACAGTTACCCAACTATAACTGCTCTAACTTACCAAAATATTCTTTGCTGTCCTTTGGAACCAACTATTAAGGAAAAGTATTCAGCTACATAAATAGAAGTATCCATTGCATACAAGCTGTTCTGTTTGACTTTTTCAAGGAGGGAAAAAAAGAAAGGAAAAACAAAAACAACAACAAAAAAGACTTCTTCATTTCATTACCACCAAACAGAACCAAGCAGTTAAAGGTCAGCCTGTGCTTGGTTGCTTAAAATTCCACTTACTTTGCAACGGCCATGCTACAGCAAAATATTAATGATTCAGCACAGCCATCTAAACTGAAAGGCAGACTGAGGGATGTCAGCACAAGCAAGCAAGGTACCTATGCATTTACAGTGTCCAATGTTTGGCCAGAATGAAGAGTTACAGTTTCTATGCACAAAGATACAGACTACACCTCAATCACCACAATGCAACGGGAAGCTCCACGAGATGCCTGTGAACGCGTACTTTAGCCTGATGTTTCCACAACCCTCTTCGTTTAAAGCTATGAAACCCATTCGTGACCATCTGTGATACAAGAATACTTATTTTCATCTGCCGATACTTCAAGCTCTCCCTCCAGAACACTCCGACACCTCCTGAGCTGCGCGTTTCCAGGTGGTCAGGAAGGCTGGAGATTCCTGCTCCCAACGGGAAGGAGACCAGCTGGAGCTCAACCAGCCCAGGGATGCCCCTGCTGCACCACCCTCCCTGGCAAACAAGGCGCAGCGGCACTTTGTCCTTGGGCTTTTGCTTCCACTGTTAATTACAGTCTCAGCGTATTTCGGATAGGAATGGATCCATTGGTCTCCTTGGGCATGCCCGGCCGGTTTTACGGTTTTGTCCCCGTTTTGCAAGGCAAGAGCAGCTGTACTACCCTGGCAGACGTATGCCAACCCCCTCCTCAGATCTACTGGGCAATGATTTCGCAAGCCCCTCAAGAAATCCATTCCCCCGCTTTTCTACCCATCCTGCTACTAAAATGGTTCCATTCATACCCAGGCTTTCTTTCAATTCGCACGTTAAGCCTCTGCAAAATGGACTGACCTCATCACTTCCGCAACAACTTCTCTGGTTTTGAAGACTGTTCAACCTCACTTCTCTCTTTCACAGCCTTTACCTAACACCCTGTTTCAATATTTCCTTGTAGGTCGTATTTAGCAGCCCGCTAAGTGAGCTCGGCTCATTCCCACTGCTCCTTCCTGGACTCTTCCCAGCAGGCCCGTGTATATTTTGTAGCCCAGCGCCAGGATGGACTCACTATTCTGCCAAAAGGGGATTACTTCACACGCCTCCCTGGCTACAATCCTGATCTCGTATTTAGTCGCGTGATCTAGCTGAGACAACACAACCTACGGCTGACTGTAACAGCCAAGTCAATTAAAAACGTCTCCCCGATCAGCGCTTCTCCCCCCCGTATTGGTGCAATTACCCCAGCAGAGGTGTAGAGGACACTGCTTGTTCCGACCCAGGAGCACTGCGTTTCTTCCCCTCCCCTAGTTTACGGAGATCTGCTGTAGTTCTGTCCTTGTCCTCGGTGCGGTCACAACCTTTCTCAGCTCGCAAGCAGGGCACGGAGGTTCTCCACCCCTGCATTCACACCGTCGACTAAAACGCCGCGCG
>NW_009258382.1:93328-103091 GCF_000687185.1 Egretta garzetta
CGTAGCCGGCCCCCGGTTCTCTGGGCCACGCTCCCCGCGCGCGCCCTTCCACGTTCGCACGGAAGCACCGATAACTGTTCCTCAAGTCAACTTTCCCAACAGCTTCAACCCAGGCCACATCTCCCTGTGCCGCCAGCAAGAACGCGATGTCAGACAGTCCAGACATCACGTATGGTATCTTCCCTACTACTGCTCCCTGTATCAACAGGGCTTATTACCCCTGCAGAGGGAAAAAAAAAAGTTTAACTGATGCTACACATTATATTGTTGACAAGCCCATACCAAGTAATATAATTTTCTCCTCGATGTTTCCAAATAATGTAATTATTTTTCCAGTAGTTTTCCAGAACATGAAGTTAAGCTGACAGATCGCCTTGCTTCATCTTCCTCCCTTTCACAACACTTCATCTTATTGAAGACCTTTGTTTTAGTAAGTCCTGTCCGTGTTCCAGCGTTCTTCAGACCACCCACAACACTCATTTTTCGGCAGGCGTTACAGAGAAGCGGCAGGCAAGCTGACCTTAAAAATATTTACATGAGAAAATACAACTTACCGATTTTCTGATGAAAGATCTTGTCAAAGGTTAATTCACCCCTTTCCTCAAGGTACTTCTGCATAACACTGCGGATACTGAAAGAAAAAAAGGAGGAGTTACTTGCAACTGCTGCTTTTAAACCAGACTTTTAACCCACTTTGGGGAAAAGGATCGCTAAAACGAAACATCAACGTAAAAGACTCATGGAAAATGAGATGCCACTGCCCGTCTACCGCATCAGCTCGCGGCCCGAAGGGCAGCCTGCGGCTCCGTCTAAAGACCATGAGAGTTCGCTGGCCTGCAGCCATTAACGTCAACTGGCCCGCGGTCAAGGTACAGACACAGAGAGATCATGGAATCCACCGAATTCAACATCGCAAATTATTTGATGACAATTCAATCCATGAATACCTTTCCAGACATCGCCTTACTAGCCCAAAATTCTCCTTGCAGTCTCAATACGGTGATTTTTGGGGTTTTTTTTTGTTTGGTTGGTTTTTGGTTGTTTTTTTTTCCTAAAGGCTCTTCGAGTTTGAGGTGCACAAGAAATATCACTCTTCCCCACTGTAAATATTAACACTACCCAGTACAGAACATCAGTAGCGTTAGAACCTATTCAGTGGAAGACACTTCAAGTTTAACGTACCAATGGCCTACCCCACACAGCGTGACGCTGCTGGAGCTCCCCTTCCAGAATCAATACTTACCTAATACGCTTTGAAAATAGCGCAACTGAGCATAAATTGGGTAAAGAAGCCATCAGTGCTTGCACATAGTTCCCCATCACCGCATGCCACTACGGAAGCAGGAGCACAACCGCCAGAAGCAGAGCTCCCAGGCTTCCCCTGGGTTTGCCCAGCGGGGTTTTCATCCCAGTTAGGTATTCGCGGGTGGAATGGAAGGGCAGTACGGGGCTGCCCCTGGGAGCTGGAGCACCAAACGCCGGGTGTTCTTCCCCAAAAAGAGAGAAAGGAGACTACAGGCAGAAGCCCACAAGCAGTATCAGCTGGAGCCCTGGACCGGCCGTGCCTCGGGCGAGCGGAGCCCTGGGGTCACAGCTCTTCCCAGGGGACATTCGGGTCATTCCTGCATCAGGTTTTAGCTTGCACCATGTAAAATACATGGACAAATCAATCAAAGCTACATCAGGCTCTTAACACCGCAACTGCCATATATCATTTAGAAAATGAGCCAACATAAGCTCCATTAGGCCCCCAGCTTGGCTGCAGTGCACTTAACATCTACTTTGCCTAATTTATAATGTCACAATCACTCATTTAAACCACATTAACAAAGATTTCCTTTATTTGTCAAGTAACCTCAATATTCATTTTAATATAATGCCTATAAAAATTTCATACGGGCAACAATACAAGTACATGAATTTTAAAATCAATGTAGCCCAGCAGTGCTGTGCCTTGGTAAAACAACCGTGCTGCCAGAGCAGGAAGTCAAAATTCCACCAGTCCTTTTCTGTTTCCACTTTTTAAATCGATTATTTTTCACATGTAACTATTTACTTTTGTAAAAATAATACCCAGTACAAAGTACTCCTGCCCTGAACAAGACTGTTGAATATCACTCGTGTTCTGCAGGAGTAAGACCGAGCACCCAATCCTTGTAAAAGGCGGACTCTGAGCTACGTCACGGCAAGAATAAAAATGAAAAAACCTGCTTCTGAAATGCAGCAGAACAGGCCAGTTCTCATGGACAGATTTTAACGTTTTCTGGAGAGGAAAAATTAGATTACTGTGGTTCTTTCTCATCCATTTTTTCTCCAAACCCTCTCCATTAACACATATTTGTGCAGTTTTGGGTCATGGCAAGCAGCAGAGCCCTGCCCGAAAAAGCTGCAGACCTCACAGACAGTCCTGCGAGGGGCTGGGACCTCCCCTCCCGCGTGCTTACCAGGACCCCGTTACTAGAGCTCCTGAATTATAATAAATATTAAACATAGAATCATAGAACCATAGAATCATTGGGTTGGGAAAGCCCTTTAAGCTCCCCCAGCCCAACCGTTCCCCTACCCCTGCCATCCCACCCCCAAACCCTGGCCCTCAGCACCGCCTCTGCCCGGCTGTTAAATCCCCCCAGGGCTGGGGACTCGACCCCTTCCCTGGGCAGCCCCTTCCAGCCCCTGACAGCCCCAAGGGGAAGGAATTGTTCCCCATGGCCAACCTCACCCTGCCCTGGCACAACTTGAGGCCATTTCCTCTCGTCCTTCCATCGCCTTTGAGGGAGGAAAGTATTCGCACTCCTCCTCAAACGAGGACCTGAGGCGTGAAGCCTGAATGACTTGACCAGAGAAAAGCCTATCGTGAAAGCCAAGGAATTAACTTGAAGAACCTAAACCCCACTCTAGGCAATTACCCTGTGAAGAGTTTTTATGCACATCTCAAAGCCCCCCACGGAGCACAGACCTACGAACCCTGCGATGCAAAGCGAGAACTCCGGCGGCAAACCACCACGCCACGTTAAACGAGAGCTGGGAGGGCTGAGCGCTGCTCATCAGGCTTCAAACTATAAATTATTCAGTGATGAACCTGCTAGTCTTTCTATTTCTTCATTAAACACTGTGTCTACTCTCTGTGTATTTACAACCGAAACGAAATACTGATTTCGAATGAAGAGGAAGCAGTAAATAGAGATCACGTTCTCTACGCGGGAAAAGCAAGGCAGTAAAATAAAATTTATCGTCCGATTGGCAGAACTGCAAAATTTGGCCGCCTGTTCTATGGGTAGATGTTAAAAAAAATATAGATGCGAGCTTAGCATGTTTAAAACAGTGACTGTAAAACTTAATTCTTCTCATCCATCCATAAAGCGTTAGTGCATCGGTGGCAGAATACCTCCAGCCGTACGGACACCGTCGCATACTGGTGAGCATGGGCAGTAAAATCCGCCCAGCTTCCCTGGTGGCACGTGGCCACCGAGCAGAGCGGGCTGGCCAGCAGGACCAGGGCATGGCCAGAGGGACACAGCAACCTTCAGCCCAGGAGGGTTTAGGGCTCCTTCCCTCCACATCCCCCCCCGCCAGCCCCCTCCTGAGAGACCTTCCCTCCACAGACCCCCCCCCGTCACAGGAGGACCACTTGTGAACAAACGTGGCGAGCATCCCCAAAGACCACCAACGTCCCTCTCCTCTGCCTCCTGGCTGACCCGAGCCCATCAGCGCTGCCCATCACCGCGCCTGCGCTTGGAGCACTCTTGGGCAATGTCCCATTCCCGCTGACCGCTAGACCATTAGTAACATAATAAGCCTTTTTAATAACGATGACATCAAGAAAGCTTTCCTTTGCTCTAACAAGTGCACTGCAAGAAATCGCATAAACATCTCTTAGTCTAGACAAGGGGAGAAGATAATGAAAAATTTAACGTGTGACTGAAGCGTCCAGGAAAACGCTCCGATTGTGTAACGAACAAATCTCTCCAACGCTTCTCCTCCTCTCCCCTGACATCCAGTACTTCTGGTCTGATGGATAACGCGTCAAAGGAACAAAACGTTTTTGCAGCTACAGAATCTGAACAAATCTGCAAAATGATCAGAGGCTACGGGAGCCCACGCTGCATTCCAGCTTCTAAACAACAGACTTTCCCCCTTCGAAATCATTTTGCCTTACCCATAGGAATAAATAGGGGTAAATTACACAGAGTGGATTACAACTACCCAGAATAAGCACCTTCTAATTCTCGCATGGAAGTTAAAGGTAAAAATCCTACCAAGGTCAAAAGAAATGAAGCAGAATCCTTCAGAAGGATGGAAAAATTTAAAATGGAGCCTAGCACATTCCACCAACGGGGGGAAGGTTCCCTCTCTGCCTTTGTATACCGAATCATTAGTTGCCCTACACACAAACAATCTGGGATTAAAAGCTGCATTTCCCAGGAAAGTAGCCATTTCTGAAAAGCTTTCCATATCCAAATACGCTTTCAGCACAAACACCGCGCTAATGCGAGGCGTGGACTTTCTGCACGAGTTCATCTCGGTTCACAGCAGCATCTACCTGAAGAGCAACGCTCAAACGAAGCAGGACAAAAGCAGGGAGACTTCAGAAACAAAAGCATATCCAACCGTATTGCCGCAAAACCTTTTGTTTGTGTATTTTTTTATTTCAGAGAGGAAGAAAACAGCAAACAACAAACCTTTCAGAAACGCTCCGTCTGCTGTCCACATACCACAAGTCAGCTGAACAGGACGAGCATATTTAGGGGAAAAATCAAAAGTCAGGCTTAAAATCTTGTGAGAAACACAACTCGGACTCTGGAGACCTCCTCGCTGGTTTAACTGGGACCAAATTTAGGCGGGTACACGGAGCACGGTGCAGCCCTTTGCCCCATGACCAGGCAGGGAGCTGCACCAGCCCCAGAGCCAGGCACGCAGCAGCACCCACGCCGAGATCGGGCAGAGAGCACCAACGTAGCAGTGAGACAGTAAAGAAGTTTTGGGAGAGTTTTCTTTTTTTGTTTTTTTTAAATCACAAATGAAACCAGCCTCTCGATGCCCGGCAATGCCAACGGCACCCAGGTAGCACCTCACGCCGATGGCGAGGGCAGCAGGGTGCCGCAGCACGGACGCGGGTGCATCCCCTGCAGCCCCGCGGGAGACGCTGCCCTTAAAGACAGGGCTGACCAAAACCACCGGGCTCCCAAAGCGGCTCGGAGCGCGCTGCCTGCCCAGACACGGGCAGAAAGATGACTGTCTGCCTCGGCATCAAGCCATGAACGTCGCGAGGTCGCTCTAACCTGGTCACCTCCCCAAAAAAGGTGTTTATGGGAAGCGTGAGCTGAAGAATCTGTTAAACGGGGTCTTAAGCCGCATCTTGAAGCTCTGGTGACTATAGCCAGCATCCTGGTCTTTCAGACTTGATCAAAGAAATCCTTCAAGGTTAAAATACGTTCTGTAATTAAGAAGCTCTCGCTGCCTACGGGCACGTGTGGTGGCACGCAGTTTGACAGGACACAGATAACAGTCGCAGCACCAAGGTCGGTACCGGCGGTGGGGGTTGGACTAGATGACCACTAGTGGTCCCTTCCAACCCTAAACATTCTATGATTCTATGAAAATGCCTACCTGAAAGCACATCTTCTGAAAAACTAAGAAGAAAAACACATTATGTTCTTTTTGAGCACGGAAAAGGACACGTGTACAGCAAGAGCACCTCTCATCCGCAATCCTCCCTTCGCGGGTGAGCTACACCAGAAGCAGCAAACCGAGAGGTTCCCTAAAGGTGGAGCCGACCCCGGCGCCAGGACCTGTCCTTGGCTGCAGACACACGCCAGAGCGACAGCGATCCTTACTCCTGCTGCGTGCGTCCCCCGTAACGGCCCAGTGATACTCCGTGACGCCAACGATAAGCATACCTATCAGCAGAAATTAAACATCCGCTGGGCGTACGACTGTATCTGCATCCGCGCAGCCCGCAGGGTGGCCATGGAGCCCGAGGAACAGGCAGCCCGAGCCAGGACAGGCAGCCGGGAGCTCCACCGCAACCGATGCGGGCGTATGCAGTAACTAGAAGTTACGGAGGAGAGGAAAATAAATGGCATTCGTTCTGACATCTCCTAAAAGTTCTGCTATTAATTTCAAAGATGAGCGGCTTTTGTCCCCGCAGGTTTGTTGTACTAAATTATGCAGGAGTTCTTCTGAAAGCCTCTCGCACCTAGGAAATGGAAAGGGTAAAGAAAGATGTGATGGTACATACACGTACACATACTCTTACTACTGGAACTAGATCAAGAAGCTACTTACTATCAGCCTTCTTACTGCTGTATCTTAAAGGAGCTTTTAATTATTTAGCATGAAAGGACGGTATTTTTTCTTCTAAATCAATAAGAGTTCACATTTCTGGGTTACTATCTATTGTACAGACGCACACACGCACACCACAGCTTGAAGAAAACCAAACCCAAACATTTGGCCTTATTGAGAGGATTAAAGCGTTGTCGCTGCATTAAGAACGCGCGCTCACACTCACCACTATATTCACCTATAAGCTGAACCAGAAAAAGGAGAACAGAAAACCCAAATGAGAACGAAAAGGCAGCTTTACAGGGACCAGCCTGAGGAGAGCAGAGTTCAGCGTTCAACTCCACCAACATTTCCTTGCCATCTCGGGCGAGTCACAGACGGCATCTGCCATGGGTCCCCAGCCTGTAAAATAAAGCCATGTCCCTTTTTCCCCCCTCCTTTTTGCCATCAGGGCAGGTACCAGCCTTTTGCCATTCAGTACCCAGCACGCCATGCTCCTGCTGGCTCCCGGCACGTCCAAAAACTACTCAAATGCTAATAGTTATTTCAAGAAAAGTGCTAGATATTCTGCAACTCCATTACTGCTGCCTTTGACTGCCAGCCTTCTGCATTGCCTGCATCACCTTCCCGCTCTCCGTGCTCCGAGCATCCCGTTCCGCACCGGACAGTCGCCTTCCATTGACTCTTGTCATTTTCTCCTCTCCCTTCTTGTTATCACTCCCTCTTTCCTTCCCTCAAATCCCTCTCTCGTCCTGTTCTCACCATGCTTTCCACGCTGTACTCGTTGCATCCCCTCATCCCACCCAGCTTGTATCTCGACTTTCTTCTTCGCCTTCTCCTTCTGCACAAATGCCCCAGCCCGCAGATGCCGGGAAGTCCCACAAGGACCTGAGCTTGCCTGCAGTCAGAAAATACCCAAACCTGCTTAGACCCAATTTCAAATGAGAAGAAAATCTGAAAGTCTGAAGTATAGTACTAGCAACGCGCCGTTGGCAACGCATGTTTTCTCCTTAAAGTATTTTTATCGAGGTTTTGCAGAGTAGGATGGAAAACGAGTCACACAACCAAAGACGACAGGGAGAAGGAAAGAACCATCCCAACGTAAAGAGCAAATCTGTGTGACTGATTACTAACGATGCTATTATTTTCTTGCAATATGCTCATCACTGGCACGAAGCATCTCTCCACCTGAACAGAAAACTCCCCTTGAACGAGGCTGAAAACTGCACTGAGTCGCTTGACGCAGCCAGTAACAAAGAAATAGCTTTGCTCCTACATAAGAGGTAAAAAATGGAGAACGTATCGCAAACCATTCCATCCATGTCCTTTGGCTTCCTCTCAGACTCGTATCCAGTTCAAAGTTCAGCAGAAGTTAATACTTCTCCAAACGATTCTGTTTGCAGATGCTGCAGAAGGTATTTCACACATTGCAGCTTCCGTTCGAGCCATTAATGGGGCAAATTCCCAGCACATAAAGCCAGAAAGGACCCTTAGACCATCCAACCTATTTATCTATTTCTTGTAAAATTCCGTGTTTGAAGAGGAAACAAATCACTAGAAAATGGTAAAAAAATATTTTTGGACAACAGCGAAATAACATGGAAAAAACCACATTCCTTTCGTTGTTCTACTTTCGAGTATCTACCATATTACACCCGAGAGCAACGCGACATCCAATGGACTTCATTAACGAATAGAGACGGAAAAGCGATCATTGGCACGACGTTAATTAGCGCACATGCTCGTCCCACGCTTCGTTTCATCAGCTGACCAACGCGGCAGCACGACTGGAAGCAGCCCACGGACCTGCCCGCTGACCCACAGACCTGCCCACCGACACGGGCACCCACAGACCTGCCAACCAACCCACAGACCTGTGGACCCGCCTGCCCAGCCCAAGGTGGCACCCACGCCCACGGCAGCGGCGCCTGCCCACAAATCACCGCCATTAGAATCACAGGATCTTTCAGGTTGGAAGGGACCCCTAGAGGTCATCTAGGCCAACCCCCAAAGATACTCCCCTCTCCTTACAAACCTTAGACTCACAGAATCGTTGAGGTTGGAAAAGCCCTTTAAGCTCCCCCAGCCCAACCGTTCCCCTACCCCTGCCATCCCACCCCCAAACCCTGGCCCTCAGCACCGCCTCTGCCCAGCTTTTAAATCCCCCCAGGGATGGGGACTCGCCCCCTTCCCTGGGCATTCTTGCACTGGAGGGCACACAAGGGGCTCTGCCCCTTCCTACCCCAAGTTCACCCATTCCCAACCCGTTTTCTGCCTCTGCACACCCTCTAAAGCTTAGGCGAAGCCCACTGCCGCGCCATTTCAGCCCAGCGCTCTAACGCCCTTACAGTCATCAAGGATGATTAGCAGCACACCGCTGCCAAGAAGCCCGTTTGCGATGGAAGGGGTTAGAGCTCAGCACCACTTTCCCACATCTCTGGGCCGTGCGTCTCCTCCAGGAGACCAAGCAGCTCCACTTGTGCACATGGTATGAACGGAGAAAGTTTATTACATGGGAGCAGAAGCAACAGCTATGTAGCTACGATTTCAAAATACGCACCGTCCTTTTGCTCCTTGAGGATCATTTGCATTACCATTGCTGACATCTAAAACCAATATAAATGCTTCTAAGTACATGAATTTTTCAGGAATGCTTACACTGAGCTGTAACAGCAAGGCCCTGCCCTTCCACCAGAACGCGGCTACTGAGAAATCACAAGAAAGAGGCAGCGGAGCAGAATCACATCTCCTCGCTCCTACTGCAATTAAGTCATTCATCAATCATCATCTTTTTTTAAACAAATACAAAATTACTGAAGACGGGCCAATTTTTTTTTCATCTTTCCACATCTGTACAATGTTTAGGACTTTAAAGAAAGTAGCATGCAAGTATAAACATCAACCCAGCTACCAGGAACTACAGCCAACCGTGACTGAACCACACCGCATTCGCCTGCAATTTATTTATTCATTTATCATCTCGGGATGCGATTTTACAGAGACTTAAATATTTATTTGCACTATCCAAATCCGTCATAAAGTTGCTAAAATCAGACCAAAGATCCTGCCCCAAGGGCATCTGAACCGAAAGCACGACAGGGTCAACAAGCACAGTTCAAAGCAGCGGCAGAAGGGCACGCAGCCACCACAGCCAAAACTATTTTTTTTCACCGGAGGAGGGCCCCCCCGCCACCACAGCCAAAACTATTTTTTTTTCCCCCTTATAAAAGCGCGTTTGAAAGGTTTAGCAACGCAAGATTGATCAGAAGTGAAAACCGTTACAAAATATTTGGCCTAAGAATCAAATCTTCTCAGAACTCTTTTAAACGTGTTAAAATTACAGAAATGTCCCCGTATTTTTTTTTCTCCCCCAGAGGAACTATCCCCTCCGGACAGGCGAGCATCCCTCTGGAGCCCCGCATCCCAAATGCCACGGCAGCCATTCTCCTACGGCAAAACAAACAAAAAAAAAAAAAAA
>NW_009258382.1:106070-110059 GCF_000687185.1 Egretta garzetta
CTCACAGAATCGTTGAGGTTGGAAAAGCCCTTTAAGCTCCCCCAGCCCAACCGTTCCCCTACCCCTGCCATCCCACCCCCAAACCCTGGCCCTAAGCACCGTGTCTGCCCAGCTTTTAAATCCCCCCAGGGATGGGGACTCGCCCCCTTCCCTGGGCATTCTTGCACTGGAGGGCACACAAGGGGCTCTGCCCCTTCCTACCCCAAGTTCACCCATTCCCAACCCATTTTCTGCCTCTGCACACCCTCTAAAGCTTAGGCGAAGCCCACTGCCGCGCCATTTCAGCCCAGCGCTCTAAAGCCCTTACAGTCATCAAGGATGATTAGCAGCACACCGCTGCCAAGAAGCCCGTTTGCGATGGAAGGGGTTAGAGCTCAGCACCACTTTCCCACATCTCTGGGCCGTGCGTCTCCTCCAGGAGACCAAGCAGCTCCACTTGTGCACATGGTATGAACGGAGAAAGTTTATTACATGGGAGCAGAAGCAACAGCTATGTAGCTACGATTTCAAAATACGCACCGTCCTTTTGCTCCTTGAGGATCATTTGCATTACCATTGCTGACATCTAAAACCAATATAAATGCTTCTAAGTACATGAATTTTTCAGGAATGCTTACACTGAGCTGTAACAGCAAGGCCCTGCCCTTCCACCAGAACGCGGCTACTGAGAAATCACAAGAAAGAGGCAGCGGAGCAGAATCACATCTCCTCGCTCCTACTGCAATTAAGTCATTCATCAATCATCATCTTTTTTTAAACAAATACAAAATTACTGAAGACGGGCCAATTTTTTTTTCATCTTTCCACATCTGTACAATGTTTAGGACTTTAAAGAAAGTAGCATGCAAGTATAAACATCAACCCAGCTACCAGGAACTACAGCCAACCGTGACTGAACCACACCGCATTCGCCTGCAATTTATTTATTCATTTATCATCTCGGGATGCGATTTTACAGAGACTTAAATATTTATTTGCACTATCCAAATCCGTCATAAAGTTGCTAAAATCAGACCAAAGATCCTGCCCCAAGGGCATCTGAACCGAAAGCACGACAGGGTCAACAAGCACAGTTCAAAGCAGCGGCAGAAGGGCACGCAGCCACCACAGCCAAAACTATTTTTTTTCCCCCTTATAAAAGCGCGTTTGAAAGGTTTAGCAACGCAAGATTGATCAGAAGTGAAAACCGTTACAAAATATTTGGCCTAAGAATCAAATCTTCTCAGAACTCTTTTAAACGTGTTAAAATTACAGAAATGTCCCCGTATTTTTTTTTCTCCCCCAGAGGAACTATCCCCTCCGGACAGGCGAGCATCCCTCTGGAGCCCCGCATCCCAAATGCCACGGCAGCCATTCTCCTACGGCAAAACAAACAAAAAAAAAAAAAAATAAAAAAAAAGCAACATACAATTGTCACCATTGATTTTTTTGCTTCTCATCGTGCGTTTTCACCTGGCAGGTATTTTCAGGTCCCAGAAGTAAGGGAGATGTGAACAAATTAACCGTAGTCATTAGAACAATTTGGAAAGAAGATTGGGAAAATCAGGGGTAAAAAAAGAAAATAATAAAAATTTAAAAAATCAGAGGACTGCTGCAGAGAGACACAGACTCGCTGAAAGGTGCGAATGAGCAGAATGCGATGGGGACGACGCGGGGAAGCCAGGCTGGAGCCTTAAGGAAAACCAGCAAACGACGAGAAGGCTCAGAAAGGAAAGCCAGAGCAGCGGCACCCCCTCGGCCACCCCTGCAGCCCACCGAGGGCTGGGAGTCAAACCAGGAGAGCCCAAACGCCCAGGGGTGGCCAGCAAACGGCAGCCACCCGGACCGAACCCCATCCCGCCCGGCTCTGCGCACAGAGCGGCCAGGCTCGTTTCCCCAGGCGCTTCAGGAATGAAACCCCTGCCCAGGCTTCGTCCTCTTTTCCTTTAAAGTTCAGCTGAACGAGTACTTGCATTTCGCAGAGCTTGTTTTCCCTGCTGCAGTTAAGCCAGAAATGTAATGAACAGAACAGCAGCCAAGCGGCATCCACGGAGCTGTCAGGTGGAGCTGCGTTCCGCGCCCGGCCCCTCGGGACAGGGGTGTCTTCCTCCAAGGTTTGAAGCATCGAGTATTTTATCGGGTTCCCCAGCGCTTTTTAATTTTTCTGGGAGGATGCGGAAGCTGCCGGGAGCTCTTTTCTCACCTGCCCCTCAAGCAGAGGTAGCAGCGCCTGCGGGTGACGAGCACCGAGCCGAGTCCCCCGGGGGCTGCAGCGAAGCCGGAGCGCCGCCGGCGCGGTGTATCGCCAACACCCGGCATCGGCTGGACCGAACCCCTCTTGGCATTTATTGAAGGCTCCGATTTGCACAGCTCTACCAGGCCCTGAGAAATCTGCCTTTCCCCTGCGCAACGGGACACGGCCCATGCTGATGGGAGCAGCTGCTGGCACAGGGGAGGGGGACGGGGGGGTTCGATATGGAAGTGGCTTCACCTAAGGCTCTCCGAAATTTTCACTTATTTATTTATGCAAGGCGTATTTATATAGGTGTTTACTCCATATAGGAACAATTTTCTTGGAGAAACCAGTAAGCACGGGGTGCAGCTCTTTCTGGTGAAAACAGCTGTATTTTCTAAAGCTGGAAACTGCTGCTTTTACATCAATTTAGTTCAATTAAATTATGTGATTTGGTTTATGCACCTGGACCTGACGGCCCCTGATAGGCTTCTTTCTAATTTTATTAATTACCAAAAAAAATGCTGTTACTGGTAAGAAGATTAAACCAGGCCGTTCCACATGATTTCACCAGAACAGAAACCAAGAGCGCATACGTTCCTTTCCCAATGTTATCGTTCCAGCATTTTGCTGAAGATGTTTCACATGGGAAGGTCCAGGCACTGAAAAGCCGTCATACCTATAAAAGGAGTAGGAGCCAGGAGGTTTATTAATTGTATTGCAGAGACCAATCTGCCGGGACCTATCTCCCAGCAGAGACACCCCCTGTGCCCTGTGAGCTCTCTGCACCCAGTCCCGGCCGTGGCTCCGGGCAGGTCCCAGCAGCAGCACCCGCAGCCCCTCCGCACCAGGACCACCCAGAGGCATCGCACCTATAACGCAACATCACCCAGATCCACCTTTGGGGATGCATTCCCCAAAAACCTCCCTAGAAACATCCTTCTGGGTCTGGCACGGTAACAGAAGCCTGCACGCCGACCTCTTCCCAGATCACCCTCATTTACCTTTTTTCTTAATCAAGGTAATGACGCCCGAGGGAAGGTTTAGCTTTCAAAACATAAGTTTCAGCCTTACAGCATCCCCACAGGAGAACTCACTGGAACATCTCACAAGGCCAGGTCTCTCTCCTGTGCCCAGAGATGCTCCAGGTAACCTACGCTGGGGAGCTGGGACAGGCCAGGGCCTCCCACTGCTCACCCCAAGCTCAGAAAATCTAGCGTCAGCCCCTGCCTCTGCCAGGGGTACACCGTGTGTTTGGGAACCAGCTTAGCTTCTGATCTGGACGAGGCAGGTAACAACAGTGCCCTTCCTCCAGGCTCTCATTTCTCATCCATAAAAGCCACAAGAGCTTTGCAGCAGGACCTTCCTCTTCCCACCCTCTTCTGTACGGGACCATCTTTTATTTTAAGGCATCAGGCGCCGCAGTTACAACAAATACCGCCCCGAAGTCCCAAGTGAGAGAACACCCAACGGGCGCAGAGAGGCTCCTACGCTGACAGTCCATACCCAGCCCTAAGGCACGCACTTTTCCTGCTAAGAAAGTACCGTATACCAAGGCTAACAAGATAAAAAGCAAGTACACTTCGTTAGCAGCCCTAGCTTCCCGTATTTATACCAAACTATTTTGGGAAAACCATCTTTTTACTACCTTCTCAACCACACACTTCTACTGACAGCGAAGTTAAGAGGCTGAATTTCTAAACAAAATTTAACTACTCACCCCGAGCAGGGCTAAGCTATTCCACAATGAAAACACAAATGTTTACTCTGTCTTGTA
>NW_009258382.1:110142-112928 GCF_000687185.1 Egretta garzetta
GCACCCAAGCAACGTACAACATAAGCCTTGGGCTACAAACCTCATCATTCCTGAGCACGCGAACCAACCTTCGAAACACGCCCATTGCTATGGATCGCACTAAACGGAACCAACGATGGCTTTCTTGACCATAACTGTCGAGAATGATTTAATACTTTAAGCAGGGAAATAAAGAAATAGAGGGATAGTCTAGGACAGGACGCAAGCGTGACGGGCAAGCGCGGTACGCCCACGCTGCTCCTGGGATATCCCGCTGAACAGCACTATCGCTCGCGGGGCAGGGGGACAACAGGCACCCCCAAGTTTAGACTGGGTATTAGGAAGAATTCCTTCCCCTTGGGGCTGTCAGGCACTGGAAGGGGCTGCCCAGGGAAGGGGTCGAGTCCCCAGCCCTGGGGGGATTTAACAGCCGGGCAGAGGCGGTGCTGAGGGCCAGGGTTTGGGGGTGGGATGGCAGGGGTAGGGGAATGATTGGACTCATTGATCTTAAAGGGCTTTTCCAACCCAATGATTTGACGATGCGAAGGGTCTCAAAAGCACTCACAGGTATTTTTAGCCCTTGCAAAACGGGCAGATGCTCTGCCGCCTCGCTGACACGAGAAGGCGTTCACCACCTCACAACGATCAGCGGCACCTACTCGACGGCGACGCTTTCGGAAGCGCAGTGACACCGTTCTGAGTAGCTCGCCACCCCCACCCCCCCCAAGAGAGCGGCCAGCGTGCCGTGAGATGCTCCGTTGAACGGGCACGCTCCGACCTCCAAAAGCACAAACCCACGCTGCTCGCCGCCCGCACACGCGCACTTCGGGTTCACCTACGGCGCTTAATCCCAGTTCTCGGAACACTCGCCCGGTGTACGCCGCAAATTCAGCCAGCTTTAGCTCCCACCGAGCTTTACTCCCTTCGCTCTCTGCTTAAACGTTCGACTCAAGCAGTGCAATACAGTGGCGCTGCAAAATAATAAATTGGTTTTGTAAAGCAGTTTCATTTAGAATCCCTTTTCCTTCCGCAGTTTCACACGCTACAGGTCGATGAAACCATTCCGAGCAGTCTGAGAGTCCTGCATGCTGGCTTTAATTTCTTACTTCACATTTTTCGATTCCATTTTTAGTAAGCACTAGAAACGTTATAAAAATACCAAGAAACAATCCCGCCTGACACTAAAAAAACCTGCAGATGTCAAACAAAAACCTAAACTGTTTTGAAATTTTAGACAGCCAAGCTTAAAAAGTTCTACTAAAATAATTTACAGTCGTTATTGCTACAAGCAGATGGAACGAGCTTCCACAACGTACCACCACCTTACGGAGCTGAGGTTACCGCGACACAAATTCATCTGAATTAACCATTAGATCCCTAATCCTCCGTACCACTGCGTTCATTGGCACCATTTCTGTGCCAGGCCCAGCAAATGCACGAGCCTTGGAAAAAGCTGGGCCTACTTTTTTTCCCCCGCAAACAGTACTTTTGGAGGTTTCACCACCTGCATTCAGATAGCGGGGAGGAATCATAGAATCATAGAATGTTTTGGGTTGGAAGGGACCCCTAGAGGTCATCTAGTCCAACCCCCCCGCAGGAGCAGGGACACCGCCAACTAGATCAGGCTGCTCAGAGCCCCGTCCAACCTGGCCTTGAAGCGTAATACAGCCCAAGGCTTCCTGGAGCCTCCACATTCTCTGAACAAACCCCGTATAAAGTAGGGGTTTGGGTACGAAGGCGGCCAATGAGGCGCTGTTAGACCCTGCTGTGCGGCAGAGCGCCAGGACAGGATGGCACGCCGGGTCCCACGCTCGCCGTCGGGGACAAGCGAACGCGGAGGGAGAGAGGCAGCCAGACGGGAAACGCCATCGATAAACACGACACACACTGCAGCGACGCAGCAAGCGCTTACAGATTAATCACAGCCAAACTTCATCAGCTTCGTAACAAAGGAGTGTTTTAACGAGGGATGCGGGGTGGGGAGTTTTGCAGACCCGATGGCAACCAACAGCACGGGCCATGGCAGGCGACGGCGGCCAGACCGGCCGCCCGCAGCGGTTTGCAATGCCGTGCCATCGAGCAGGAGATGCTCCGTGCGTCGGGTGCTATGCACAGAAGCCCAGAACAGAACGGGGCGCTTGAAGAGACAGAGAAGCACCTAGAAAGACGCAAAGGGATGAGACGAGCGTTAACAGCAACAAACATGAAAAATTACACCACCAATTGCCAGGAAAATTTTCTTAGAGACAGCACTGTAAATGCATAAGCACAACAAGGCGGCGTTTAAACAAAGCCGGAGAAAATACCATCAATGTCACCGAGACTGGCAGCACGGAGACAGAGGAGGTTTAGCCGGTAACTCCGAGATGTTACAGAAGTTTCAAGAGGCAGGCAAACACCCTGACGGACACATCAAAGAAACAGCTAAAATTCAGAGAAAGCACAGTCACACCAAGAGAACAAAATTGAGAAAGCAGAAGCAATGCAGGGCAGAGCCACGATGCTCAGCTCCGAGCAGGAGACGTCGCCTGGGTTTTGCCAATATCCAGCGTTGTAACACAGGACGAAAGCAAATCCCAAATAGCTGAGGATGAAATGGGAAAAGGCAACCCACGGACCTCAGCTCAGGTTTTAAACAACTTGGTCTGAATGCCTGGTAAGGAAGCAAAGGGCACATCACAGACTAAACTGTCCCGGCGAGAAGCAGCCAGGGTGCCAGTCTTCATCTCCAGGGGTAAAGTGAAGATGGGACGGTAATGGAGGAAAAATGTCATGTTAAAAGTCTGATTTTTAAGAAATGAGTGGCA
>NW_009258382.1:112947-115046 GCF_000687185.1 Egretta garzetta
CCCCCCCCCCCAAGGGTAGGATCCGGAGGAAGGTAGGAGATCAAAGAAAAAGGTCAAGAGAAAAATAAGAATTAACTTGAAAGTGAGGCAATTACTGAAATAAGCAGGTTAGAGAAGGCAAGATGAGATGAGAAACTTTGTACGACGGCAGCGGGAGAAGCAGGAGAGAAGCCCGGGCAGACGCATGCTATGTTTTGTTACCATGCCCTTGGTATTTGTAGACCGAAAGCACCCTAAGCTTACGTGATGTTTATAGTAAGGAAGCTTTAATGTTAACGTTCCTGGCGAGGACAGCGGCGGCGTACGCAAGCCCTCGGCAAGCCCTGCACCCTCTCTGATTCCAGTTACCTGATCTCCTGGACTATTTTTTCTCAGCTTCACATTATGCAAAGCCTTCGCTCAAACCAGAAGCAGCTGCTGGCAAAGAAGAGCCGTCCTACAGCGTTCTTCCGCTCCCTTTGACCAAAATAAGGGAAATGTAAAATTTACGTGGGAAAGGGAAAAAACATCAGAAGTCTGCTGAATAGCCTAAAAAAATGGAGAGCGCAGTTCATTTACTCCTTCCCCCCCCCAAACTTAAAATATTTGGTGGTAATTCTGTAGAAGAAGCTTAAGGTTTCATATCTGCTCGTATTTCAACACGCCTGTCTTCCCTCCCGCGTTAGGTCCCCTTTCTGCAGGTCACCCTGCCCCTGCAAGCCCTTCCGTCCACCCCTGCGGAGCCACCCGCCCAACGGGCGCTTTACGAAACAGGGGGAAAGGAAAAGGTACCGCGGCCTTCCCGGTTCTTGGCAAGACTCTGGCGAACAAGAGGAGGAAACACAGAAGGGAAGGAAAAGCAGATGACAGAGGATGGGAAAAGGGGTTGGGTTGTTTTGGTGCGTTGGAAAAACAAAACCACACGAAGCCTCTTCCCTCGGCGCTCTCGTCTCGTGAGCGGTTTCTGTCCCCTTTCCTCCCGAACCGTGATATTTAACGATTTCGGTACAAAGAGAGTCTGAGGATGCTTCGCGTACGCCCAGCAATCATCAGCCCCGCGGCCAATAAACTCTTCACCCTCGTAGTTTATTTGCTGCTAAGCCTTGGCCTGCAGCCTTGGAATTTATTCTGCCTGCACTACAGCAATTTCCTTGTAAACAGGAAGCCCCCTCAAATTTGCATTACAGTAAACTCGGTTACTTCATTTAGCGTCAGCCTTATCGCAGGAAGATAGAGCGGTGCCGACAGGTCAGGTGTACCAGGCTCCAGCACAAACTGCAACAGGGGGGTAAAACCTTCGCAGGATTTGGGAGATAACGTCAGCAGCGCAGGACGCCGTCGCCGGGCGGTGGTTGCCTGCCGGAGATAAACCCGGGCCGAACGCGTTCCTGCGAGAAGAGCGCTGCAATAAGGCAGAGGCATTTAATTTTTCAAGCATGGACGTGATATTCCAGTGACCTTCCTGCTATCCGTCCCAGTGACAGCCAGGAGCCAAACGCGAGGACGGCTGCTCGCAGCCCGGCGTTACAGCGCCGTGCTCGCGCTCCGAGGAGGAGCTGCTTTCATGCACACACAGAAATTTAAAAAAAAAAAAAGAATTATTTGGAAAATTGTTTGGTTTCAAGCTCGTATAAAGAGAGGGCTTTGCATGTTGGGTTTTTTTTTTTTTTTTTTTTTTTTTTACTGTTTCTATACCACCCCGCACTTACCCAGCCGATTTATATAATTTCAAACGAACCACTTTGCAGTGATACAGACTATTCAAGCATACCCAACACAGCATGTCTGTTTTAATGAGAGGGATCAAAAAAACCCAACCAGAAACCAGCACGAAGACATCTGACACCAGAATAACGGTCACAATTTCCTACTGTATGAGGAAATCCCTGGTTTCAGTTAGAAGCTGAGAAGTTCAGTCATTTCAGGCCACCTAGAACCGTTTGTGGTCCCGGGCTTAGGTAAGCCTCTGTTCTCATTTATGTCCACGCTTCCTCTCATTCATCTGCTGAGCTGCCTTACCCAGCGCCCGTCCCACGGCACCCCGGCACCGCCTGCAGCTGCAAGCCTCTCCCTTGCTCAGGCCTCTCACCTTCCTCAGAGCACTCCGGGGTGGGGGGGGG
>NW_009258382.1:115353-116418 GCF_000687185.1 Egretta garzetta
CCGCTGCAAACAGGGACCGAGCATCCGTAAGGACGGTAACGGACATCACCGAAGCGCTGGCGAACGTGAAGCTGCCAGCGCTCCCCGTCAAGCACGCCGAACCCGAGGTGAACAGCACAGGCTGAACACGATGGGGATTATTTTCCTAAGCATTTACACCTACCGAGAGAAAAAAAACAGGCACCTGTGTCTGCCCAGCAAGCCATCCACCCGAAAATCGATGGCCAAACTTCTTTATCTGAGGTTTCGCTGCCTCTGCACGGGGGATTAACAGGGGCTGGGCACCCCCTGTGCCCCTCGCCTTCCCCTGCTCCGCGGCCTCACTGCGCTACCCAGAATTCAGGCGTAACGGCAGAAAAACGGGTGAAGAAGTGAGGAGAGGGCTTCGGCGAGCTCTCGCCGGCGGCAGGCAGCTAGGCTAGGCCACCCGCAGGCTTGCAAACTGCCTACACGTTTTGCAGTAAATTCTGGGTTAGATTTTTTTTTTTTCCCGTTGCAGCGTTTCGTTCGCTGGCTAACCCTTCATTTTTAACACCTATACGCAGAGCCACGAAAGAGAGGGCAAGCTGAATTTCAGCACTAAATAAGTAAGCGATGCTCAGGTGATTTTGTAAGGCATGCACAAGCAGGGACCGCCGTTCAGAAGAAAAGCTGCTTTTACCACCAAACCCCCAGCAAACCACCTCGGCTATGGCACGGCACCCCTCCGCTCAGCCCGCGGGACCCGTGGAAGCCCCCGGCGACGGAGCCGGCCGCGAGACCGAGACCTGCTCTGGCTCCTTGCTGTTCACCACCTCCGCTCCGTGAGCTGCTTGCTAAGAGAAAACCTCTCTCCCAAGCCTGTCCTCCCTCCCCGCTCCGCTGTCAAACCTCACGAAGCATCACCCAAAAAAGAGAGCTCTGCAGAATAAAACCGCGAGAACGATTCGGTTTGGCTTTACCATGTTGTTTAGCTCAACCACTTAGAAGAATCTCTCACCCAGTGGACGAAGCATCAGGTTTAAGATCAAATAAACACCCGAACCGTGGTTTTTGGTTGGGTTTGGGGTTTTTTTCCCCCCACCC
>NW_009258382.1:117531-123363 GCF_000687185.1 Egretta garzetta
TCGGGGGGTGCGGGCGCCCCCCCGGGACAGCAAGGGGAAGGCGAACGCCAGAGCGCGGGGGCCTTCGCGCTCATTTCCTCGCCGTTGATCGAAACGTGCGCAAGGAAAACCGGGCGCAAATCAACGCCCCCGTGCGAAGCCCCGTTACCGCTCGCTGAAACTCTTTGTGCTGGCAAAGAACGGTGCAGAACACGGCTGCGGGCTGAGAGCAGAGGGGCGGCTGTGCCAGCCTGGCCCCCCCGGTGCCCCCGCGCCTCCTCGGCACCCAGGGGCTCCCCGGTGAAAGATGTAGTAGTAGCTCTGCTGCAGCCAGATATGCAGATTTCAGCTTCTTTCTTTTCTGAATTTCGTCAAATATGTCATAAATAATTGGCTCAATGAAAGGCGAAGTCAATGACAAGTCTGAAGTTTGAAACTCAGCTTGTTTTGAGCTCTTTTCAAGTGCCGCCACTCCTCCTTCCTACACCTTTGTGCGAGTTAATGATCTGATTAAAGCTAGGTAGAGTATACAGCTGGGAGGATTTCACCGTGCAGCTCATTATGAACCGTCTGAGAACCCGCTTCTTGTTGAAAATGTTAATTTAAACCAAACGGATCCGCTGGGGGAGGCGAAAGCTCCTGGTGGCCACAGAGCAGTGCTGGGGCTTGGGATGCTGAGCGGGAGGTGGGCGGGAGCGGAGGAGGACCTGGGGCCCGTCCCTCTTGGGAGCTCAGTGTAAAGTTTCCCACCAGCCCTGTTTAAAGTTTTCACCACGAGACGGAAAGGGGTATTTTTGGTTCCATCAATCTGCCGGGCTGGCAGCAAGCGCGGGGTCTGGCTGGTGGGCTGGGCCCTGGTTCCCATCGCTCCTCAGGCTCGGTCCGGACCCAGGTCACCCACCCCAAAGCCTTTTCAGTGCCTCTGCGTGGGCTCACCCCTCGCCCGGACCGGTGATGGAAGAGATGTTACGCCCGGGCACGGCGACGGCCAACGCTTTCCCTGGCACCGCTCCCCCAGCCTGGCCACACTCAACCCTCGGCACGGGGCGGGGGTCCCGGTGCCGCCTGTGAAGCCCCCCAGGCACGCTTGCCCTCACCGACCCTTGCAGAATTACTGTCTAATTGTGAATAGGCGCGTAGACGTGACGCCCTGTGCTGCCGCACACTGACTTAACAGCGAAGGCAAGAGCGGTCGTCTGCGCTTCACCTGCGGCATCACCTTTATAGAGTTTTAAAATATTTGAGTTTTGCTGAGAAAGGCTGGCGCTGCCTAATGACGGGCCCAAAACTGTTTGGCTCCACAGGTATAAGGAATATTCCAATTTTTTTCACTGGGAGCAACCAGTTTTTCACCCTTACGGCGCCCTTAGCCCGGTTACGTGAGCAGGCACCTGCGTTGCGCTGGCTCTTCCAAGGGGACGGCTGAGTTGCAGCCCCCGCAGCCCCGCCGTCCCTCGCCACCCACCGATATTTCCATGGAGGGAACTGGTTTTCATTTCCTGAAACGTGAACCTGCAGAAGCAGCGACTGCGCTGCGGGGCGGCTGTCAGCGCCGACCTGGTCGCGTTGCTGAACACCACCGCGGCGCTGGCCCCGCACCGAGGGGAGGAGGGAGCAAACACACCCCACTGCTGCCCGCCTAGCGCCGCCTCGCCGGAGAAGGCCCTTTCGTCTTCTAAACCATTTCAATGACTTTACAGCGACGATGATTGCAATCACAGCCACGAAAATGCCACTTAGGATTCGTAACGCTCTCCTTTTTATTCCTGCGCCACGCTTTCGCCGTTATTATCTGCATATTATTGTCATGTACCCCGCAAAGGCGTTCTCGATGATAATTTCTAGAAAGTCGTGTTTGGTGGCGGCTAAGACAGAAACACGGCTGGGAAACTTGTTCTTTCTGCTTTGTGTTTCCATCAGTGCCGGCTGGCGTGGCAGCCACCGCTGGAACCAGGGGAGTGGCGGGTTATAAGAAAGGGTGTTCTCTTCACCCTTTATTTCGGAAGCGTGTTTGCCAGGCAGCCAGAGGTGGTGGCCCAGCCCCACGCCACCTGAGGTAGGCGCGCTGCCGGCCGGCAGAGTTCCCGCGCCCAGCCGGAGCGGTGCTGCACCGGCGTGGGGCCGTGGTCATTAACTGTTCCCTCCGGCAGCGTGTCAAACTTGTGCATTTTGCAGTTTTCTATCCAGAGGGCTTGAAGGTCGCTTGGACGGGCGGTTTTTCAATCACGGAGTGGAAGCAAACTTGATTTTTTTTTTTCCCCCTGCAGCTGAAGAGAGCAGGACAGGTCGTGCCAGCGTCCCTCGCAGGGGAATTCCATTCCCTGGGTGCAAGCCTGCAGCTTTTCGTAGCGTTTATTTGTACCCCAGGTTTAGCGTTTGTCCGTGCCGCGTGCGAGGTTTGCTTCCGCGCGTGTGCGCGCTGGTTTATGCGCGGCGTCGGCGTTTGTGTGTGCTGCGTGTGCGTGTTTGTAAAGGGAGCTGCGTGCGCGCGTTCCCCCGGGTGAGGGAAGCCCGGGGTGAATCGATGCCGGGGCTGGCAGCGGTCAGAATACGATGGACTCGCGCACGCTCCGAGCGCACTTAAGTACCTCCCACCGTTCCTGTGAGCGCTGACTGATACCCTTCAATCCCTTTAAATGTGTTCCAAGGCCTCTCCGGGCCTGAGCGCAGGGGTTTGCCCGCATCCGTTGCGGAGCGAAGCATCCCTGCCTCCTCTCTGGCGTTCCCTCCTTCCGAGGAGTGAGTTTCTCCCGCCATCTGTATAAGATTTAAATGTTTAATTCTGCACTGCTCTGCTTCACAGGATGACAGATGATATCACAGAGAGTAACGAGCCTGGAGTAGATTTATTCACGCGCCCTATACTAACACCATCCCATCAGGATAGCGGTGCAAAACGGCACGGCGGGACGGAGGCATCCGCCCTGCTGCCCTCGGACATGTGGCGAGCCTGGCAACAAACAGGGGCTCTGCTCTGTGCATGGCTAACGCTAACGACCTCCCTCTTGAGGGGAACGGTCACACAGAAGATGATAAAATGCTTTAAAAATTTTAAATATTTTGAATCTATTACCAGCAGCGCGCGGAGTTTGAGGTTAAGAGCATTAAGCAGCGTTTAGCTCGGTTCCCTCCGTGGGATGCTGCTGTCTACAGAGCAAGCAAGCCAAGGGCCAGGAACCCGCCGCGTCCCTTGCTCCTCCTCGGCAGCGCTGGTGGAGGATAAATACATTTATTGGTGATGGATCCCGATAGGATCTGGCTCTCCGCGGCTCGTCTGTGTCATAGCCAAGCAGAGAGGTTCCATTTTGCTGCCTCCTCTATTTCTGGCAGTATTATCCGGGGTGCGAGCGCGTGCTTGGCTGAAAGGGAGGGGGCAGAAATCCCTTCCCCACGCCGCCTCCACCCAGCTCCTCTCGCCAAAGTGGTTCAAATCAGCTTCCAACCACAGGGTTACCTGGAGGTAAAGCACAGGAGCGGCAGCTCCTGCTTAATGAGGTGGTGTGAGGATTCATTAGTAAGCAAGGGTAAAGTGCCCGGAGGGCAGTGAGAGATAAATAAATGCAAATTATTCCTAATAAAAACTAGGCAACGGGAGCCTGCTTCAGTCTGCTGTGTTTTCCCAATCTTGCCCTACAGCAGAGACAAGAGGGCGCAGAGGGGCACGGCTCCCGCGCTCGGCCCGGCGGGATGCGTTTAGCCCGGCATCCCAAGGGAACGGCCTCGCGCTCGCTCTGCCGGTTGCCTGTCGGGCTGGAGCGGGGCGGGAGGCACATCCCAGCCGAGCACACGGGCATTCCTCTGCAGCATCCGCGCGGAGGCTGACGTTGCGCAGCACCTCCTTAACGCTACGCTAGTAAGCAGTGAGAGGCAATATGGAAAACAAATAGAGTAATTAATGGCCATTGCTGCTGCTGCCTTTATCCACTGACTATTCCAGAAGGAGCAATCTTGCAGAAGCCAGCCCCTGCCTTCGCCGTGCCGGTGCATTAGGCACCCCGAGCCTCAGGAGGGGAATGAGCGCTGCAGCTCTGGCCTCCCGGAGAGGCACGATGGCTCCTCTGCGTCTCTACGCATTCCTCCAGCTTCCTCCTGAGCACCCTTAAGGAAGGTGCTTCAGCCGCTTCTGACAGGTAAGGCACTGGAGGTAGTTTATCATCACCGCATTCCTCTCTGTAACGAGCTGACGTGATGATGAGGCTAAGTTTTAATTAGGAAACAAACAGTAATTAAATTATCAAAAATATTATTCTCCACCAAACATTGGTACTCGAATGCTCTGACCAGCGATGGCGACATCCTCTGGGGGAAGAGGTAAGACCAGAGCTGAAAGTCGTGCGATGTCTTAAGCCGTGCATGAGAAAACTCAGGCTTGGTTGGTGAGGGTCCTGCAGTTTGCGACTGCACCACACTGTTCCTCTCACCGCTATAAGAAAAATGTTCTTCAGACGTTTTCCTCTCCACATTCTCTTAAACTGACGTGCCACATAAAAACGCCCCGTCCGCTGCCTCTCTCCTCCCTCAGCCCCTGCCCTGCCAGGCTGCCGGTTCCTTACCCGAGGCTGCTGTCTCCTCCACGCTGCCCCAGAGCCAGCCAGGTCTGCCCCAGGGGTGCTCACCGAGCCTCCTGCCATCTCCCAAACTTCAAAAGGGTCCTGCGGGAGCCATTCAGCGGGGGCTCGGGGGCTGCCGCGGGGGCAGCAGGTCAAGGAGGCCGCGCTGGGGATGGCAGGAAATCTCCTCCTCCTCCTCGGCAGCGCCTGGCCGGGCTCCTGGCTTGGCTTAATACTCCAGGAGGAGGAAATATGTGTTCCTTTGAAATTGGCTGGAATGATTTTAGCAGTATTTTTTATCAAAATAAATTCTGAAGAAGTAGCGGAGCTAATTCAGTTGACGGTAACATCAGAATGCATTCTTCTGGCCCCTCACTAATTCGATTGCCAGCCATGCAGGACATTCTCCGGTACAGATCATCTCATAAAAACTGGGGCCCGAAGCCTGGGCAGATGCTGATTTATGTGGCTACATTGGCTTTGGTGGGCCATTACTGGTGGCCCCCACCGGGCCTCCTGACGCTCTGGTTTAACCAGGCTCGCTCCCCAAAGGCAAAAAGCACCCTGGTCCAGGAGCTGCTGGCTTATGATGGATTTACCGTGGGCCTGATCCAGCTCATCTGGACATCTGCAGGAGGCCAAGCAGCCCACGTGTGTTCCACGAGCAACGCAGGGACCCATCCTGCCCAAGCTCCACCCCACAGGGCTTTCGATTCTTGCAAGCAGCCTCTGTGCAACACCGGGCTGGAAAGACAAACACGGCGTGTTTGCCCAAATTATGAAGTGAGGCTGCGAGAAGGAAAAAAAAAAACATCTTCTGAAACGATCGTGCCTGTCTCTGCTGCTGCCAAGCAGCGCGCGCGCCCCTCCGAGCATCCAGCAGGGCACGTATCCTGCACGGCACGTTCCGGAGCGCCCTCCCTCCAGGGCACAGCTGGCCACCATGTCCAACCACTCTGATCTGCTGCCCTGCCCATTCAGTGGGGAATTAAAAGAAGCCAGAAAGGATCCTCTGCAAATTCCCTTTTTTCTCCCCAAAAGCATGGTCCGTGTACCTCAGGACAGATCCTAGTCGTAATTCTCTCCCGTAACAGCCTAACAGCTACCGATGTCGGGTCCTGTCTGGGCTGCAAGGCAATATTCTGTTCTGCGGCTGCCGTAAATGGGGATCCCGGCTTTTGAACGGGAATGGGACAATGCTGTGAAACGCTACAGCTCAGATCCCGCTGGCGTGCAGCCCACCGCAGCCCCCGGCGCTTTTCCCCTGGTAGCCCAGTCGTGCTCTGCATTCCTGGGCCGGCGC
>NW_009258382.1:127970-128453 GCF_000687185.1 Egretta garzetta
TCCTGCCCAAGCCCCACCCCACAGGGCTTTCGATTCTTGCAAGCAGCCTCTGTGCAACACCGGGCTGGAAAGACAAACACGGCGTGTTTGCCCAAATTATGAAGTGAGGCTGCGAGAAGGAAAAAAAAAAACATCTTCTGAAACGATCGTGCCTGTCTCTGCTGCTGCCAAGCAGCGCGCGCGCCCCTCCGAGCATCCAGCAGGGCACGTATCCTGCACGGCACGTTCCGGAGCGCCCTCCCTCCAGGGCACAGCTGGACACCAGTGACAGCCACTCTGATCTGCTGCCCTGCCCATTCAGTGGGGAATTAAAAGAAGCCAGAAAGGATCCTCTGCAAATTCCCTTTTTTCTCCCCAAAAGCATGGTCCGTGTACCTCAGGACAGATCCTAGTCGTAATTCTCTCCCGTAACAGCCTAACAGCTACCGATGTCGGGTCCTGTCTGGGCTGCAAGGCAATATTCTGTTCTGCGGCTGCCGGAAA
>NW_009258382.1:128521-130064 GCF_000687185.1 Egretta garzetta
GTGCTTGAAAACGCTACAGCTCAGATCCCGCTGGCGTGCAGCCCACCGCAGCCCTCGGCGCTTTTCCCCTGGTAGCCCAGTCGTGCTCTGCATTCCTGGGCCGCAGCCAGCCGGTCCCCTGACCCACCGGCTGGGCGGACGCCTTGGCAGCATCGCTCTCCTTAATAGCCCTTAATGGTCATGAGCAGCAACAGTAAAGGTCTACGCCGTGAGCGACGCCAAACGCCGCGCTGCAGGCGAGCTGCTGCGCTGGTGGTTCACGTAGAATCATAGAATCATAGAATCACTTTGGTTGGAAAAGACCTTTAAGATCATCGAGTCCAACCTTTAACCACTAAACCCTGTCCCTAAATGTATCGCAAGCTGGGGAGGTTCATCACCTGCCTGTGGCCCTACGAAGCTGTTAACGTGCTACGGATGCCAGGCAAGGTCGTAAGACAACAACCCAAAGCCAAGAGGCGTCCCAGCAGGTTCCACCCTCCCTCCAGTCTCTCCCAGTTTGATAGAAGCCAGCTGGAATCCTGCCTGCTCTCTGCATGGGCTACCGGGAGCTCTGAAGGGCACCTTCCCTGTTGGCTTGGGGATTGCTGCCCAGAGGAAGAGTTTTGCCTTGGGGGTTACTCACAGAAATGGTGTTTCCGGGCCCATTCCTACAGATCACCTTTCTCTGCCAGGCCGTTGCGCGCCAAGCCCTCCGTCCGGACCAAACCCCCGCAACGCTACGGCTCTGGGGTTAACTGCTGAAACCTTGAAGGATTAATTTCACAACATTAATCTGCAGGTCCAAAATTGCATACACAAGTGATTTCTTCATTTTGAACGACAGAAATATTCCAGTATTTCAGCGTCAGCTAGTGGGCCACCCAGGGGAGGGTGCGGGGTCCGCGCGGGGGGCGGCAGCCCCGGGGTGATGCCGGATGCGCCCGGCGCGGTGGGAGCAGGTTGGCAGCCAGAGGGTGCGGGGCTCCAGCGCTGCTTGGCTGAAATTCCCCCCAAGAGCCAGCGAGGCTGCCTGCGACGAGCCAGCCTGCTAGAAAACCTCTAAAATACGCTCCTTGGAAACAGTCCTGGTTACGTGGGAAATGCTTTCTAGTTATTTCTCTTCCCTGGCTTTTCCTACTCTAAGCCTATTTGCACACTAACGGGCATTTGCCGCCCTGGCTGATCGTTCACCCGAGTCCAATATCGCACGTCTGGTCTCCGGGCTGGCCCTAGGCACCTGATGCCACCACAGACGACAGCAGTGTCAGCTGGAAGCTGCACGGTGGCAGAAGGTTTGGACGTCATGGTTGCCCATGGCCCAGCCGCCCTCGAGCCGCCGCAACCCCCGGTGCCGGGCACATGGAGGGCGGCTCTGCCACGCTCTGAGCCCAGCAGCTACGCGGCACGGAGAGCCTGGTGCCAGCGTCCCACCCAGGACCAGCACACGTGCCATCGGGATGTCCCCTTTCCTCCAGCCTGGCAGCTGGGGCTCGGTCTGGGCAGCGCGGAGCCGAGGTGTGCGGCTCAGCATCCCCTGGGTGCTGCTGGCTTGGCCCTGCTC
>NW_009258382.1:130094-132784 GCF_000687185.1 Egretta garzetta
CCCCCCCCCCACAGGCTGCGGACGGAGGAAGCAAGACACGGGGGAAAGCCCGGCTGCCCCAGCCTCCTGCAGCGTCCCAGCCCTCCTTTCCCCCTACCTGGACATTGCGTTTAAAACCTATGTGGGGAAGAAAAGTCCTCGCTCCCAGCCTGCTGAGGAAACCAGAAGGGAAATCACGCTGCTCTGCCCGAGCCAGCCATTATGCTGTTAATTTTTCTACTTGGCTGCATTGCTCTCTACTTGAGTGAGAGAAAACAACTCACCCTGCAAAACAAAACCAACCTGGTGCTTTCCACCTCCCGTGACAGCAGAGCGGTGCCGTGGGCTGCTCCTCCGCCGCGGCCGCCCTGCGCCAGGGCCCCCCAGGTGCTGCGGATCGAGCCCTCGCACGGGCAAACCCCACCGGGAACACGGGGTGAAGCAGCGGGAGCTCGTTGTCGGCTTGGGAACAAAATGGCATGGAGTTGATTTGTACTTCGATCACATCAAAGGGGCCCTTGGCCGAATTCTTCTCCCTTTAGCCTGGAGGAGAAGAAGGGGAAAGATTGGTTCCTATTAATAGCCTTGCATCCCACAAGATCCAAGCCTCACAAGAAGCCATGAAAGACTGCGGCATCTGATTCTCTGAATAAATGAGGCAATTTTGGAAGAAGCGTGTGCTCAGCAGCCTTAATTACCGCTTTCTCCAGCCTGGTAGGAGATGACAGTGATAACTTACTTCGGCGTCGGTAGCGCCCAGGTCCCAGAGGAGCTGCGCAGCGCCGCCGTGCCCGGCACGGGGAGGTGCGCTGCCGCTCCCCTAAACTTCCCGATTTTGCAGCAAGCGTCCCCAGGGCTGGCACGGAGCGAGGGCAAGGAGCACCCCAGCAAGCTGATGGGCCATCAAAGCGGGGCACAGCCGACTCCAGGGACGCCGAGGGACTGGTGCTGGTGGCAGGGGAAGGGGATGCTCGGGAAATGATCCGTACCGGGGAGGGAGCCAGCAGGGAGCAGGATCGTGCAGTGTGGTCCTGCACCCCTAACAAGGCAAAGCCGCCGGGGAGCTCCCTGCTGCGGGGAGGCTGCCCATTTCGGGGACATCTGCTGCCCATCTGCAGGCACCTGACAGCACCCCTAAGAGGGTTTTTGTCCCATCGGCTGCAGGAGGGGGCAAAGCCTGCGGGGGCACCGTCCACGGGCATTCGCCTCAGCTTAGCAGGAGAGCAGGGAGGGATCTGACCCTGCTCCCAGCGCACGCCCTGGGAGCCCGCAGATTTATGTCAGCTTTCCCTTAAGCAGATTTTCAGGCTCTAGGTGCCAGGTTTAACGCAGACACCAAAAGTACGGGTGGCAGCGGGTGCCTCAGGCAGGCGGCGACGGCGGCGCCATCACCCGGCGCACGGATGCTGGGGGCTGGGTTGCCCTTTGCGTGCCAGGTCTGAGGCCACCAGAGCTGCTGGCCACGCTGGTTCTGCCCTCGTGCTGGCACCCGAGCCCGTGGCCACCCGGCCAGGAGCGACACCGCAGGGAAGGTCCATGGGGGGAAGGAGCCGACGGCCGCCGCGGCGCAAAGCTGAGCTGCTGCACTGTGCATAACAACGACGCAGAAGGATTTGCCGGATCATAACCCATCCTATCTGCGGTCCCCATATGCCAAACAATTCATCTACCCTCTCGGTGCCCTTGCAAAGCAAACCAGTAAATTACCATCATTTCACAGCTGAGGAAACACAGTTCCAATGAAGCCACCTTGCCCAGGGGCGCACGGGAGCCTGCCCGTGGATGGGGGACGGCTGCGGCATCCTGAAGGCAGCCTGCCCGGGAAAAAGGGACAATTCACAGAGAGATTTGCATGTCAAAAAAGCACAGAGAAGAAACTGTCCCTGACCTCAAAAGCATCTTCCTGCTAAAATGCATTCCCATGGATTTAAGCGTCTTTAGCTCAGCTTGACCTGGAGAAAAGCACCGCTCCTACAGGACGACTCAGTTTGTCCTCCGAGAGGAGCGGTCGTTACCACGCACCGCACTAAGAGCAAATCCAACCCAGATGGGATGCAGGAAAGATGCTTGTTTCAATTAAACGCTAAAAGCAACGAGCTCCTTTCTGCTTGGGCAGGGCAGAGCAGGACTAAATGCCTCCCAACCACGCACAGGAAAATGCGAGCTATTAATTACTGTTGTTGCGGAGGCGCGTGCATCGCGGCTCAGCCAGTGACACCTTCCGTGCTGCTTTCTCTGCGCGAGCGCTGCAGCGTGGCGGGCACGTTGCAGCCAGCAGCTGTACAGGGCGCGTAAACCGAGCATCGCCATCACCTACACGCGCGTTTCGCGCCCAGCCAGGCTGCTACAAGAGAGCCGGGGCGAATGCGGGTACCGAAATGCCGTTACTGCGGCAAGGGAAGGGCAGCGTGCGGATCTGCCGCCGTCCTCGTCCCGGCATCCTTGCAGCGGCCGCCATCCCTGCTGGAGGAGAGCTGCTGTCCTTCAGATACCAGATCAGTATCAAAAGGGACTTCAACGGTTAAAGCGTCCTACTTCCCTGTTCAGCATGGCCTCTTCCTTCGGAGCTCATCTCCGCAGATAATGGACTTTGCCTTCTGACTTAATCTTCTGTAAATCTCTCTCCCTTAATTGCTTATCATCCGGAAACCTCGGAGTGAGCCAGGCCAGACACTCCCCTCTACGTGACACAGCCATCCTCTCCCTCCCTG
>NW_009258382.1:133094-134391 GCF_000687185.1 Egretta garzetta
CCCCAGCATGCACCCAGCACGCACCCCAGCACCCCCAGCATGCACCGAGCACACCCAGCATGCACCCAGCATGCACCCAGCACACCCAGCATGCACCCAGCATGCACCCCAGCACACCCAGCACGCACCCCTGCACCCACTCGCCCCCACGTGTGGCACATCACAGCCAAAATCTGCGGTGGCACGGGCGGCACCGGCAGGGAGCAGGGCTGGTTTTCAATCTGCTCCTCCGAAGATGCTTTTCATGAACCAAATGCCAGGAGGGTTTTAGAGCTGCGCTGCCCGCAAGCGACGCTGCTGCGTTTGCCACCAGCCATTGCAGCGCTGTCGGAGAGGCACCCTGACAGCTCGGCAGCTCTCAACGGGAGCTGAAATCACAGCCCTCCCGCTCAGCCCCCAAAATGAAAGGGCACCGTTTCCCCCTCCCCACGCCCCAGCTTTTTTCCACCCGTGGAAGAGCAGAGGAAGCCATCGGGAAGGCAGCGCACGAACGCGCTGGCATCAGTCAGGATCAGCAGGACCCAAACCGCCCCTCGGGGCGCAAAGGCTGCCTGGGGTCTAACTCAGGGCACAAGCCCGAATCAAGGATTTGATGTTAATGGGAGCTGGTGTGTCTTTCAATTAAAAATGCCTCTTACAGCAGCTGCGAGCAGCATTTTGTCCTCCCGGCTGTCGAAGGAGCAATCCCGTCCTGCAGAGGGAAGACGTCATGCGGTGGGGAGGTTGCTAAGCGAGCGGTTCCCTCCTTATGATGCATGACTTCATTACTCGGCTCCCTAAATGGATGTTACATATAAACGACATTTGCCTTAGGGCATATGAGCATCCCAAAATAGCGTGCACGTTTCCGTGGTGTTTGTACGGATTTCTGGAGCGCGTCCCCATTGTCTGCTGGGTCCGCAGCGGCGGGTGGCGGGGAATCGCTGCTTGCCGCTGCGCAGAACCCTTTGGCGGTGGGTCGGCCGGGATGGGGAGTCCCGAAGCTGCGCCCAGGGTCCCGCCAGCGGGGCAGCCCCGGAGCGGCCCTGTGTGCAGGATGGGGCAGGTGGGCTGAGGGCGGCCAGCCGGGGGGGGCATGAGATGCAGTGCAGGTTTCTCCCTTGCTCTGATCTCCTTTCTCTCCCCACCGCGAATTTCTCCTCTCCTAACGCTTCGCCCAGTGTTTTTCCGCAGGCCAGATGTTAGGAGCGGAGGGGGCAGCCCGAGGGGAAGAGCCTCCAGGGATGCTGGCGGACACGGCCCCGCTCCCGCACGAGCCTCCCACCCCTGCGTGGCTCCCGTCCCCCGCACAAGGCAC
>NW_009258382.1:134486-136438 GCF_000687185.1 Egretta garzetta
GCTTCGTAACCCCAGGCACCTGGGCACAGCCCTTGCACATGGGCTGCAGCCTCCCCCCGTGCAGCCACGGCTGCGCCCGGGCACGGGCAGGGACCAGCAGCTCACGTGGCCATTTCACCTAAAATTGCTTAAACTCAGCTCAGCGCAGGCTGCCTTTTTGGATGAGCTGAACCGTACAGCAAAAAGGTACGGCACCAGCTCCCGCACGTTACGCAAGGCACGAATTAAGAAATTAAACAAAAAGGCAAAAAGGCAAAAAGGTGGTTATGGAACTTTGTTTCCCATTTCCCCCCCCCGATTTCATGAGAACATCCACAGCAGCTGATCTTTGCAGCACCAGCATAATCCGGTGATATATTTTAATCCCATTATGTTGCCATGCGGTTGCTCGTAGCCCGCCTGGACTATGAGGAGCAGATGTTTCCTAATTGGCACTTCTGCTACCCGGGAGTTTACATCACTCAAAACAGTTTCTTTGCCTTCCGTGCTGACACTGAAAGCGAGACCCCGCCGCCGGCTTTTGCAGCCTCAGACGCTAGGACGGCGCTGGCTGCTCCTACCCTCGTTACCCACCTCGAGCTGCGGGTTCCCGTACAAAGGCGGCAGCGCTGGGACCAGGTTGGAGCACGTGGGTGCAACGGATGGGTCACGCTGTGTTTGCTGGCCAACACCGGGGTTTAATTGCCAGCTGCGGTGGGATGAGGAAGCCATCGGGGCTGCCCTGGCTGCTCGCCTGGAGGGAAAGACAACATTTGCTTTTTTTTTTTTTTTCCAGATGTATTTGGGTAAAGCCGCTCGATGCAAAGCCCCGTGCAAACGGCACAAGGGTGCCTGCAGCCCCTGAGCTGGGGGGGGCCAGGGGCCGAGCGCTGCAGCCGTGCGCAGGAGGCTCCTCACCCTCCGCTGCAGCCAATTCTTCATTTCCCAGCCCCTACCTTTGGCTTTTCATATTACTGAAGCGTTTTGGTTTTGCCCTGAGCGTCTCATAAACAAGCGTTGGGAAAACCAGGCAGCGCGACCGACCGCAGCGCGTGGGGCAGGAGCAGCGCCGCTGAGCCCTAGCGCTGCGTGATCCCCTGATACATTTTAATCCCATTATGTCTCCATGTGGCTGTTTCCAATTCTGGCCTTTGACGAAGTGATGTTTCTTAATTAGCATTTCAATTGGACAGGCGTTTCACTTGCAAGAAGCCTAGGAAGCCGTCAAGCTTCCTTTCCTTCATTCCTTTTTCTTCCTCTTCAGGCTTCCTTCCCTTCCTTCCTTTTTCTCCCTCTTCGCACTGACCTTAGGAACAAAATCCAGAACGGGAGCCTGGCATTCTGCACAGGAGCATCCGTCAGCTCCGGCCCTCTGCATCCTGCGCAGCGCAGGGCCCTGGGTGCCGCGAGGCGACCAAGGCGCATTTGTCTTACGGGTTGCTGGCCAGGGCTCGGTATTGCCTCTGCCTATATTTTTTACAATGAGGGTGGTAAAACACTGGAACAGGTTGCCCAGAGAGGGGGTGGAGGCCCCATCCCTGGGAACATTCAAGGCCAGGTTGGATGGGGCTCTGAGCAACCTGATCTAGTTAGCAGTGCCCCTGCTCACTGCAGGGGGGTTGGACTAGATGACCTCTAGGGGTCCCTTCCAACCCTAAACATTCTATGATTCTATGATTCTATAAATACCAGGGGTCTCCTCTGCTGACCCTCACGGACGGGAGAAGCCGTGCTCTGGGCTGGCACCACCCCGTGCCGGCACCTGGCACCCATCAGCCCCGGCCGAGTTCCCCTCCACTTCTAACCCTGTGTTTCGGCTGCGGCAGTCAGAGCCTGCAATGGAAAAACCACCAGAGCCCCACACCCCCTTCACATACGGGCGTTAAAAGCCGAGTCGCTATAAACGGGTGATTTTATAAAGCCAAGCCCAAGCAGGGATGTTCTGCTTGCAGGGGCCGCGCGGCACGGTGCCA
>NW_009258382.1:136488-137685 GCF_000687185.1 Egretta garzetta
AGGGAAAACCAAGGTGGCGGCGGCAGCCGTTGGGAGCTCAGCATCCAGCCCCGCTGCTCCCCATCACCCCAGGGACGTCAGGAACCCGGGGACATCAGGAACCCGACATCCCTCGCCGAAGCAAGGAGCGGCTCCTCTCTCGGCTGGAGAACTAACGCCGGGTTATTTCACTCTCGTTCCAGCTTTCGCATTAATCAGAGGTGAGATGACTTTTCCACATGCCAAAGCCGAGCACTGATAAATCACAAACCTGCCCTGCAAGCTACAAGGCGTCAATAATACACGCTGGGTTCCTGCTTATTTTTCCTTTCTTAAGCCTTCAGTATTCGTGGCTAGGGTCTGTGCGTGCAGGCACAAACATGAGGCTGGAGGCTCGATTTAACTTACAGAAGAAAAAAAAAAAAATCAAAGTAAGACTCTCCTGTAATCACGTGGCTCCAGAAGCTGGAGAATGAAACACAGCAATCATTTTGAAAGGACAAAAAAAATTCCGTGAAAGCCGCAGTAAACCCCTAACAGTTGGTGAAGTGCCTTCAATACCCGCAGCATCCAGACCTCCCCCCGCTATAACTAAGAATAAATATTTCATGTTTTCAAGACTATTGGGTTTTCGCCAATGATTTCCCTGACCTCAGCGCGTCCCCCAGGGCCTCGGCACCCTGTGCACGGAGCAGGATTCACCCCACTGCCGCCAGGGCTGGGGAAGGCAAAGGGAAGGCAAAGGGAAGGCAGGGTGAGCACAGGGGCACGTTCACGTCTCTTCTCATGGCATTCGCTTCCTCCTGCCTGCCCGCAGCCCATCCCGCACCGGGTACGGTCGCCCACGAGGGCACGTCCCAAGGACAGGCAATGGCCCATGCTCAAGTTGGAAAATAAAACCGGAAGGAAAAGGTGCCTCAGCCTCAGATGCGATTTAGCCATTTGCATTATTTTTATTCTGGCGTGAATGATGCCATGGCAAATGGCTGAGGTGCCTTCCCCTGCAGGCAGCGCCCATTCCTGCCCCGGGCCCAGCTCCCGGTGCTGGGGGGGATGAACCCGGGGAGGGTCCCAGGGGGTCCCCACCGCCCACGGCACCTGCAGCTCCCCAAGCACCGCCCGTGCCCCCGCACCGCAGGCGTCAGAGGAACCGGCCATCCGAGGGGGCCAAAACCCAGCGTGGCTGGCGGCAATGGGGTTTGAGCGCCCCCCCCCATA
>NW_009258382.1:138319-139031 GCF_000687185.1 Egretta garzetta
GGCTGCGGAGCTGAACGGCCGCCTCGCCTGCCATTTCTCCCCCTCGCCCCGGTCCCACCACTCCTACGGTTTCTCCAAAAGGGAAAGGGGAGCTGGAAGGAGGAAACATCCCAGAGGAGGACACCGAGCTGGGGCGAGCAGCCCACGCCGCCTTCCCCGACCCCGCGCTCCCGGGTGATGGAGCCAAACCTCTGGGAAAGCCCTAAGTGGCTGCAAAACCACCCTGGAGAGAGGAGCAGCAGTGGGGCCCCCCAGCCAAGAGTGGTGCCCATGGCATCGCTCCCGCGAGAGCAGGACCCCGGCTTTCCCTGCTCCATCGCTGGGGCGGGGGCTAGCGGGGTGCCCTGTCCTCTGCCCCCCACCCCATCACCCCCGTGGGTGGGTGCCAGGGACTGGTTGTTCGTGCTGGCACCTCCCGAGTGAGCTGGGTGACAGCCAGAGCCCCACCAGGTACTGACAGCTCCCACCTCGGCGTTTGGCACAGGCGACACGAGCCCAGACACCCGGCTCTGCCCTGGAGATGCTGGGCGGCGGCGCACGGCAAGGCGAGGCTAGCCCTCCCCAAACCAGACCCCCATCTTCGGCCGAGACCGTGCCCCCCCGGGGGAAGCCGGGAGCGCTGCCCACCCCGCCTGGGCTGCCGGCACTGCTGGGCAGATGGCTCCGCATTTGTTATCCCTGTCTGCTTAAAAACGCAGCCAGATGGGGAGGT
>NW_009258382.1:141137-141621 GCF_000687185.1 Egretta garzetta
GGTGCCACCGCTCGCCGAGCGCAGCCGGCATGCAACAGCTTCCTTTGCTCGACTTGGGATGCCAACAATGAAAGCATTCTTTAGCATTATTAATGCTATATTAAAGCATTATTGCTAATTAAAGCTTACAATGCCTAATAACTAACGGAATTACTGAGCTTGGAGGTGTCCTGCCGGGGAGGGCAAACCCCCCAGCCATCGGTGGAGCTGCCCCAGCACTGCGGTGCTTCGGGGGCACCTTTGCCTGTGCATGGGTGCCGCTGCCCGCGCCCCGCTGCCCCCCGTACTCACGTGCCGCTCTGCACCCGCACAGACGAGACCTTCTCCTGGTAGCCGTGCGCGTGGAAGCTGGGCACATCGTCGTCGATGATTTCGATCTTCTTGCCGGTGAAGCTGGGGTTTTCGTACAGCACGATCTTGTGCTCCTGGCTGTCCTGCAGCGGGGAGAGCAGGCAGGGGGCATCAGCGGCCGCCGGGGCTGGGT
>NW_009258382.1:144549-145406 GCF_000687185.1 Egretta garzetta
CTTTTACCCCCCCAAACACCCGGGGCCCCCCCCCCGCCGCTGGAACTGCCGAAAACTGCTGAAGTTGGCTCTTTCCATGCGCGATAAAACGAGCCTTCAAATAACTGCCACCGTCTGGCTTTGCCCCTCTGCACCCCCAGCAAGGCAGCCCCAACTCACCCCGGCTGTGTGTGTGCAGGGCTGCCGGTGCCGAGCCCCCCTGGCTCTGCCTGGCACAGCCACCCCTACGAAGGACCCTTGTCCCCAAGCCCGGCGGGACCCCCGGTGTCTGAGCAGGCTCCAGACCAGGTGAAAACGGCCCCAAACAAGAAACGAGCCACAGCTGGGCAGCGATGCTCCTGAGCTGGCCCCCCAGTTTGGGCTGCAGGGACAGGACCATCCCCACGGTTCCCCTCGCCGCGTGCCTACATCCCACCGCCACCTCCCTGCCCCTGCCCGGTGCTGCGGGAGGGAGCTCCGGCACCGGGGGTCGGGAAGAAGCAACGGCAAAAAAAAGAGGACAATAAATAGAAAAGTCTTACCAGTTATACCAGTACCCGCTTGAGCCAGTGACGGGCTTCGGCCGAGAGGTGGAATTTATACCGAGCCGCAGAAGAGCAGTGCCAAAACTATTTACAAAATAGTTAAAGCATGATTCAAAGCGAGAATGCTGGATTAAACCCCAATGAAAACCAAGGTCAGCTGATCGGCCGCAGCCTTTGTCTCCCCAAACACCAAGTCGGGGAGTTATTTCATTAGCTTTCACATTCGAGTCGCCCGCTTTGTTGGGTTTGTTGGCAAGGAGATTTGGAGTTTGCATGCATCAGCCAAATGCATGCCAACACCCAGGCCGGCCCTTGCAAACAAAGCACCCGCCA
>NW_009258382.1:146888-147538 GCF_000687185.1 Egretta garzetta
CTTGGCAGGGTCACGATTCCCTCCCCTTGGCTCTGCCAGGCCGGGTTCAGCTCATCTCACCCACGGGCAGCGGCGATGCCACAGCAGCCGCAGCCACCCGGGGCCCCAGCGGCCCCACGGACTGTCCTGGGAACAGCTTTTGCTGCTCAGGGCCATGCACTCTCCTTTAAGAGCTGCAAACCCAGACCCAAAGAGCAAAGCTCTGGAGCAGCTGGAGCCCATCGCCCATCTCGGCCACCAGCCCCGGGTGCTCCCCAAGCGCGGTCGCACCTCTGCCTGCGCGGCTGAGGCTGCTCAGTGCTGGGATGCCCAGCTCCCCGCCGGCGTCCTCGGGGCACGAGGCTCAGAGGCGCCTCTGATCCCGGCCTTTGCAACCGAAACCGCTGCCCCGCATGTCAGAGATTGCCCCCAGGGAGCAACAAGCCCGGGTGCTGGAGGGAACCTGGGGGCCCTGTGGGGTGCTGCGGCCGGGCACAGCCCTGACCCCACGGGGTGAGCTGCCCTTTGGGGTGCACAAGGCCTGGCCGTTCTCCCCATCCCCTGTCCCCCAGGACCCCCCGGCCACCACCGTGCCCTCTGGGTTGGATGCCCTCCCGCAGGAGAGCAGGGCAGGGCTGGGGGAAGCGGGGATGGAGCGACGAGCAAAGCAA
>NW_009258382.1:149302-154988 GCF_000687185.1 Egretta garzetta
GATCTTGTGGTCGGGGCTGTCCTGGGGGGAGGCGTGGGTCAGGGGCTGCCCTGCCCCGCACGCCCCCTGCCCCCCAAGGCCCTCCCAGCCTGGTGGTCCCCAGCGCCGCGGCCGCGCTGCTTCTCCCTGGGGGCACAGGCACCCCAACGCAGTCACTACTCACGATCTGGAGGGGGCGGATGGACATGAGGCTGTCGCTGTTGTGGCTGTTGGACCAGGAGTCCCAGCGTGGGTAGTCCCCCTTCTCCAGCACAAACTGCTCCCCCGCGAAGGCTTGCCGCTCGAAGCCCAGCCACCTGCGGGGCCAGGGGGTCGGGGATGGCACGGCCACCCCTGCATGGGGGGAGCGCCCCAGCACAAGGCAGGATGGCTCCCCTCCAGCACAGGGGTGCCGGGGATGCTCTCCCTGCCGCCCCACCCCAGGGCTTGTACGTCCTCTGCACCCCGGACTTACGGGCCAGACTCCACCTGGATGGAGCCCACCTTCTCCAGCTCCTTCTCGTTGATGTTGGGGAGCTCCTCCGTCAGCTCACACTTCTTCCCCTGGAAATTCTCCAGCTCATAGATCGTGATCTAAAGTGGGGAGAGACTCCATCAGCTGCCGCCATGGCCACGCTGCCGGGGGGAGCACCCCGCACCAGTGTGGGACCCCCCTGGCAAACGCAGGCAGCAGCAGAGCGGAGCTCTCTGGCCACGTCCCCTCCATCCCTGCTGCCCCACGGCACCGCCGCCGCTCCTCTCCTGTGGCAAAGCCGGACCCCACCACGTGCCTCTGCCCCAACAGACGGCTCCCGGGCTTCGCTCCACAGCCGGGTATTGGCCAAAAATGTTTGCTCAGTAAAACGTAGGTTGGTATTTCATCTGTGACAGGCTGAAAACAAGCTGACCGGCTCAAACACAGCATCAAAACCACAGAGGGTTTGGGCTAAGAGCCCCCCTAAGAGCCTAGGCTGCGGTCTCCTGCCCCCAGCCCACCCCCAGCCCATCCTTGCCTTCTCACTGCCCCCTCCGGATCCATTTGTTCCCCAGGCCTGGCCTGGAACAAGCTTGGGTTTTGGCATTTTCCTCTGAACCCTGCCGGGTGCAGAGCCCACAGCGCGTCGCAGGGACCCCCCGCTCCCGCAGAGCTTGGGGCTGAGCCACAGGGTGGGGAGCAGGGCCCAGGGTGTCCAGCGCAATTCGGGGACCAGGAGGGTCGGCACGGCAGCCCGGCTGCACACGCGTGTGGCCAGGCACCCCCCAGCCCCAAGGGCGTCCCAGCTGAAATCCCTGAGCCCGGGCAAGGGCAGAGCCTCCTGCAGACACTGCGCGATGGGGGGTATCAAGGGACGGAGGAGGTGACACCCGTGGGTCCTCAGGAACTTCTTCCCACTGCAAAGCAATAAGCCCAGCCCAAGCTCCTGGCACCTCTTCACCCCATTTGCAGGACCTGCCCCCCGCGCCCCCCCAGCCTTCCTCAGCCAGGAGCTTCCCGGGCTGCAGCCATTGCAACGCCCGCCGCCGATTTCCCTCTAACCAACCCACGAGCCTAAGAATTAGAACCTAAAAAAACGTGCGAGGGATTTCCCTGCTCAAACCTACAGCCGATCCTTGCCGGGAGGGGGTACTTTATCTCCTGGATTAAGACGCTGCACACCAGACCGTCAGGAAAACGAACTTGGCAGCCAGGAACACAGTGAGCAGCGTCTCCGCCTGCCAGGCGGCAGCAAATCCCCCGAACGAAGCCTCCCCCCCGGCCCACAGCCCTGCACAGCTCAGCCCGGTGGGCGAGGAGCAGATTTATCAGCACGGTGACCTACAGCATCGCCCGAAGCCTGTCCGTAACCAGTTGCCCCCAGTATACCTTGTAATTGCCACCTCGCTCGCCAGCACCCTCCCCAGTCACCATCTGCTCGGGGGGACTTTGCTGCTCAGTCATGGTGCCTGAAAAACCCAAATTGCAGGAGGTTAAACCAGCATCGCTTTTACGTGAGGTATCAGCCTTTAAACCCTAAAGCGTTGATAAAATAGAGATGAAGCTGGCGTGGGAACGGGTAGCAAATGTTAATCAGCTCCCCCCGAAAGCCGCAGCGGTCAATCCCGGGGGATGTCCAGGCTGGAAGGAAGCACTCCCTTATCCATCCTCCTCTCCCTCCTGCACGGGGGCCCTGCGTCCTCACCCGGGCATCACCGTGGGGGCAGAGAGCCCACGACCGAACCAAGTGACACCACCTTCCAGGTGACACAGGAGCCCTCTCCGACCCTGGGCAGCTCGCCCGGTTGCTCACTGAACTCACGTCTAAAAGCCTAAGCCTGCCCTTGGCTTCCAGGCAGGAATTTGCCGGGTTTCCAGCTGCTGAGATCCTTCCCCACTAACGTAACTCCGACGGCTCTCCCTTGCCCCTGCAGTCCCAGGGGGGCACCAGACCCTCCGGGAACATCTCACGGAGTTCCCACTGGAATAGGAAACCCCGTCCGAAGGCGCCTTCCCTGCCTGCTCTCGCCGCGCTAACGCGAGGGGCTGTTGAGGGGTTAGCAGGAGATGAAGAAACCAGGGTTGACCGGCGTCCGTAAGCAAAACCCGGCAGCGTCACTGCCCGCGAAGCGTTAGCAAAAGGTTTGCTATAGCGAGACCTCGGCTCAGACGCGCTAATTCTTTTTGAAAGCCCTTTCCAGTCCCAGCAGTGCCGCCGCTACCTCTCCCGGCGTGGTTCCGCTCTGCCGGCCGGCGCGGGCAGCCCTGCTATTTATGGGTTGCTCCTGAACAGAACAGCACATTATTTGGACGCTGATACAGCAGCTGCGTCCACTGAATTCCAGCCGTGAGATTTCAGCTCAATAGCGCGGGCTCCCAGCGTGCTATGGAAGCGTTATTCAGATTTCTCCCGGCCGTCCCTTAAAAATGTGTCACTCGATTTACAGAAGATTAACGTCGAAATTCCCATCAGCACGTTCACGCTGCTTCTTGCCAGGCTCTCTGGAAAACTCTCCCATCAGCAGTTAACGGGAGGGTTCAGCTTAGAAACCAAGCACAGCAAAAAAAAAAAAAACCCAAACAAAAAACCAAAAAAAACCACATGCAAAATATTTACAGCTTGTTTGGGCTCGAAGGCGAGAGGAGACGCGGGGCCGGTGTCTGCTCCCCGGAGCTCTGCTGAGGACAGGCTGAGGGAGTTGGGCTTGTTCAGCCTGGAGAAGAGGAGGCTGCGGGGAGACCTGATTGCGGCCTTTCAGTACCTAAAGGGGGCCTATAGGAAAGACGGGGAGAATCTTTTTAGTAGGGCCAGCAGTGACAAGACAAGGGGTAATGGTTTTAAACTAAACCAGGGTAGGTTTAGACTAGATATAAGGAATGTCCCTGCTCCTGCAGGGGGGTTGGACTAGATGACCTCTAGGGGTCCCTTCCAACCCAAAACATTCTATGATTCTATGAAGCTGGGGGCACCACGGCTGCCACTCGAGGTGCTGGTCCTCGCCTCGGCTGTGAGCCTTGCCAGGAAGGTTCTCTCCATCCAGGCCCCTTTCCTCCTTTGCGCCCCGTTTCACCTCCCTGCCCCGTGTGTTTGCTGGGAGCACCGCACGAACCCTGGGCTCAAGGAGATGAACGGGGTCTTTTGGGAGCCAAGGGCCTCGTCCGTGGGCCCGTCCATCGTTACAGGCAAAGCGTGCCCTGAGGAGGGGAACGCGCAGTGCTCCCCCACCAGGTGCCAAGCCGAGAGCGTTTGACTTTGCCGTAGGGGGTCCGACTCCCTCTTCTTCAGCAGACACTGAGCCACGTTCAGCTGAAGCGATGGGACGAGGGGAAACGGCCTCAAGTTGTGCCAGGGCAGGGTGAGGTTGGACATTGGGAAGAATTCCCTCCCCAAAGGGCTGTCAGGCACTGGAAGGGGCTGCCCAGGGAAGGGGTCGGCGATGGGATGAGGGGCACCGGCCTCAAGTTGTGCCAGGGCAGGGTGAGGTTGGCCATGGGGAACAATTCCTTCCCCTTGGGGCTGTCAGGCACTGGAAGGGCCTGCCCAGGGAAGGGGTCGAGTCCCCATCCCTGGGGGGATTTAACAGCCGGGCAGAGGCGGTGCTGAAGGCCAGGGTTTGGGGGTGGACAGGTACGGTTGGACTCGATGATTTTAAAGGGCTTTTCCAACCCAACGATTCTATGATCTCTCTGCTCTCGCGGGGTTTCCTACCTGCTCTGACCCTCTCTAGTCTGAAAGCGAACAACTCCACGTGAAACATTTACCGAAATTGCCGAGAAGCCACTCCACGAGGGCAGGCTGGACAAACTGGAAGGCTGTCTCGTTGGCCGATGTTGGGAAAAGCGTCCCGCCTGCGCAGCACCCCGGTGGAGCTCTCTGCTGCCGTGGCTGTACCGGAGCCACGCGTTGGAGCCCCTTGTGGCAAGTAGCTCAGCAGCCTCTGTTGTCACGGGCCAAATGGCATTTTGTGCCCAGCACGGCGCAGCCATTTGACATCGCCCACTTTCACTGCAGTCCCCTTTTCCCACGTTCATCTTTTCCTTTGGATACGAAACTGCTTGGCTGTACAACAGACGCTGACTTCTGAGGCCTCAGAAGAGAACAGAGCGTGTTGATTTGTCTCGTTCCGCAAACACAACAGCCACAGATCAGAAATACAGAATTTTACCCTACCAGTCCGTTCCCTGCCCGCGTCCCCACCACGCTCAGCTCTGCAGTGCCCGCGAATCTTCCTGCCCCGAGCTCGGGGAGCCTGGACATTGATAAAGCGATTACAGGGACGCGACAGAAGGGGCACTAGATCTCATTGATTTGTCTTCCCAACAGAACTCCATTTCCCTTTGCTGTCAGCCTCTTAAATCCCTTTGAGAAATGCTGAGAGTGTTAGAAAACTTTTTTCCTTACTATCTAGGAAAGCTAAACCTGAATGGTTACTCGTACAGTAGCAAGAATAGCAGCCAGGATATCTTCTATTACCTCGGAAATTATGTGGTACACAATATTTTCCATAGCACAACACATTTACTGTGACCCGCATTTTCATATTCTATAAGGCTACGTGGACCGATATAAAATTTTAGTCTATACAATAGCTCCTTTAGGCTCGATACCATCACGTTTAATATGGAAAGAGCACAATCCATGAGCCATCGACCTTGTTTCTCCTCCAAATCCCACCAGAAGACTCAAAAGTTATTTCATAGAATCATAGAATCACAGAATCACAGAATGGTTTGGGTTGGAAGGGACCCCTAGAGGTCACCCAGCCCAACCCCCCTGCAGGAGCAGGGATACCTTGAACCACATCAGGCTGCTCAGAGCCCCGTCCAACCTGGCCTGGAATGTTCCCAGGGATGGGGCCTCCACCCCCTCTCTGGGCAACCTGTTCCAGTGTTTCACCACCCTCATTGTAAAGAACTTCTTCCTTATATCTAGTCTAAACCTACCCTGGTTTAGTTTAAAACCATTACCCCTTGTCTTGTCACTGCTGGCCCTACTAAAAAGATTTTCCCCATCTTTCCTATAGGCCCCTTTAGGTACTGAAAGGCCGCACTCAGGTCTCCCTGCAGCCTCCTCTTCTCCAGACTGAACAAGCCCAACTCCCTCAGCCTGTCCTCATAGGAGAGGTGCTCCAGCCCCCGGATCATTTTTGTGGCCCTCCTCTGGCCCCACTCCAACAGTTCCATGTCCTTCTTGTGCTGAGAGCTCCAGAGCTGGACGCAGTACTCCAGGTG
>NW_009258382.1:155004-161310 GCF_000687185.1 Egretta garzetta
CACCCCCAAGTCCCTCTCGGCAGGGCTGCTCTCCATCCTTTCTTCCCCCAGCCTGTACTGATACCGAGGGTTACCCCGACCCAGGTGCAGGACCTTGCACTTGGCCTTGTTGAACCTCATGAGTTCATTTTTGTGAAAATACTCTGAGCCGAGAGGACAGCCGCGGGAGGGGGGCACGGGGCGGTGCTCACCACCACCAGCGATCTCCAACCCCAGCTCGGAAGGACGCCCACCATCCGCCCTCGCCCGGCAGGACCCGGGCTTCCCGGGCGCTGCAGTCCCAGCAGAGAGGCCTCTCGACACCGCATCCCCAAAGCCACAGTAAAGCTCCACAGCAGCTGGTTCTGCCCCAAAAGCCCTGTCCCCCCCAAAAGCCCACCTTCACTCCTGCCGTTGTCACTCCAGCTCTGTGAGAGCCATCGGTTGTTTCTCCTACATCTTACACCAACCGCCCGCTCTCAGGAGCGCAGAGCTCGAGCTGGTGAGACAACAAGCCCTTGCTTTCCCCCCCACATTTCTGTTTGACCACAGCGAGACCCCCACCTCCGGCGCGGTGGCTGGGGTGACTTACCCGACGGATCCCGAGCACCTCGGGACGCGGGGTGGGCTGCAGGCTGCTCCGCTGCCTCTGCACCGGGGGCTCGCACCAGCGGCCGTCGGGAAGGCGAAGACAGCGATCGCTGACCGACGGCGTCTCCTCCACGCGAGCAGTCACGGTGACGGCACCGCACTTGTACTGGAATAGTTGGCTTCGTTCACGGGGGCTGGCTTGGCAACAGCAGTAGTGGGGCTGGAAACGTGGCCCCGGGACCTTCTGCGGAAGGGCCACCCTGCCTGGCAGCACGCGGAACTCCCCGTCTCCCAGCAAACCAAGGCATCCCAGGAGAAAGCGTGGGTTTACAGTTCGAAGCCGGGTATCTACAGTAAGATCATCAGCAAACCCCTTCCACCACACCACGCATGAACACAGGGCCACCTCCCAGGACCCCACGGTCAACTGACTTCACAAGGATGTTCAACAAGCAGATACAGCCTCGCCCGTGCCGGCAATCCTGCTCTCCTCCACACACTGGGGGTCCCACACAGACGGAGTGGATTTGGGCTGGGACCAGAGGAGCGCGGGGACCCCAGAGGAGCACGGGGACCCCAGAGGAGCTCTGGTTCCTCTGGCTCCAGAGGATCAAGTTAAATGTCCACAGAGGAGCTCTCGCTTCCTACACCACCAACACCCAGGGCAGTAATACCGTAGCATCAGCAACACGTTTTTTTTTTTTTGTAGTAAGGAGAAAAAGGTGTAGAACCAGAAGTGCCTTCTACTGGGGCGCAGACTCTTAAAGCATTGTATTTAAAATTATTTATTTGATATTTGTCTTGGAACTGCCTTGACCCCGCTAGGCTATTTTGGTACCTCAGGTCTTCACGTAACGCCTTGACATGAAACCACATCCTGGGTTTAATACCCAAGACAGGCGGTGCATTTCGGGGTGTTTGCACAAGCACTAAGGGTTATAAAGCTCTGGTGACGCTGCTGCTCCAGGCGGAGCGGACGATGGACAGCCCATGCGTGGAACTCGCCCACACGGGGCATTTAACAGTTTGCCAGTAAGTGTTTGCAAACAAGCAAGAGGGTAAAGCAAACTTCTGTGCAAGCAAAGACCTGAGGGGTTAACTCCTCTAGGGCCACGCTATAAAAAGGTTTCAGACTTCAAAGGCTGCACCTTTCTCTGGAGGAATCAAAACCAAAGCACAGCAAGGCTCGGAACAGCAACCCCAATTAAAGGACCCAAATTAAAGCCACGCAGACCTTACAAAGGTGAATTTGCAAGCAGAAAAATAAAAAGGAAAAAATCCACCACCGGGGATTCCAATAAAAAGAAACAGGAGGACTGTGCAGATCCCCAAGCGACAAACTGAAGCGGGGGGAGGATTTCTGGTAATAACGAGAGAAAAGTGCCATCAGAAAAGAAGGCTTCTGAAATGCCACAAACTGGACTTTCACTTTTAAAACCCATCACTCCAGCCGTGCAGCTTTTTAAGCGAGCAAAAGCAGCTGAGGGGCTGTAAGGGAAGGGGCGAGGGCGCCGCACGCCACGGGGACGCCAGGATCTCCACCGTGGTTGTTACTGCTCAGACACTGCTGGGACAAGAGTCCAAACCTGCTCTAAGGCAGGGCCCAGTACCTAAGGAAAAAGCGTCCCTGAAGGAAGCGCTGAAGCAAAGGGCTCGCTCCCAGCTCGTATTAACTGCAAAAAAAATAGCACGTGGCAACAAAAGCATAAAAAAAATTCAACAAGCATTATTTGGAATGAAAATAGAATTGTATAAAGTGTATTACAGGATGTTCTATCATTTAAGAAGTAATAACATATTTATAGATCTTTTATTACATAGCGATCACCCAAAGAGAAGGAAATAGATCTTTAATCCATGTACAGTATAAAGAAAAGAGCAGAAAAAACACTTTCCCATTCAACAACATTCTAAAGATGCTCTTTAATCCAACATTTAAGCATTAAACATTTCTCAGTAGTAGGCTGAACTACTCAATACAGTAGGTTTCAGTGCACTGTCCAAGCGGGTGTGGAACTGCACACACATCCAGAGGGCTTTGTGGAAACCCAGAATTAATCCCCTCGGCTTCCTCCACCACAGAGCAGCCACCGCCGTTACAGAATCGCTGGCCTTCATTTCTTAGACCAAGACCCAGGACACCCTCCAATGGTTGGTCATGCAACCCTGCCAACCCGCGGAATTCCAAGATCGAGCCTGTGTGAACGTTCCCGTGAGCAGGGGGAATTTACCTGATTTCTAGGTACCGTTCGACGTAAGCCCCAATTCATCTGAGCAACGGTAGGAAAAGCCATCGCTGTTCTCCTCCCGCACCCGCAAACTGCTCGGGCTGACCAAAGCGCGCGCGCGTCGCACGCGGCGTCCGACCGACGGTACACCTCGAGCGCTGCCAAAAAAACGTATCCCGAAAGAGACACGTGCAAAGCTTATCTGAAAGAGTCACCGTTTCCACCATCATCTAAAGAGGAGGGAAGAAAGCATGTGCAACATTTTAAAGTGAGCGAAGAGCGGCTCTTTAATAGCGCTCGACTGCATCCAAGTCCATCTCCCGTCGCCCGGGGTTGAAAGCCACACAGAACCCAACGCTTGGCAGAAATCTCGGGGACCATTTCTTAACTGGCAGCAGAAGGGGCTGTAAAACTGTAACGGTGGGAACAGCTCTGATGTAAAATAGGGCAAAGCAGCAAGTAAAGATATCTTACATAAGAGAAACGTACTTATTTCATCTCCATTAAGTACAGGGAGCTGCGATCGGAGCTAAATCTGGGACAGAGACGCGCATATGGGACTCGTCTCCTGACACACTGCTGTGATTTCCTACGAGCAGGCTGGGACCAAAAATCACCTCATCTGTGACTCCTCCGTGAGAAGGATTGGCACATGGTTTTGGCAGCTACGAGCTTGATAGACAGCAGACCAGGCATGCCACTCTGGTTAGCAGATGCACCATCGTGGTAACCCCGCATAAATCAAGCTTTCCGAAACGCTCATCATTAAAAAAAAAAGGAGAAAGAAAAAAAAAAAAAAAAAAAAAAAAAAGGAAAATGAGTTCAAGTGCTGGTGCTTTATCTTTGCTATCTATGCTCACCCGCAGGACATGGCAAGTGCGAGGCGAGGAGCGGCCCCTGCTCCTGCTCCAGCCCCACGCCGCCGGAGGGCACCCGGGGAGGAGCGCGCCCCGTCCCCCTTCGTTTGTCCACGCTGCTGCTTTCTTAGCCGAGGCGAGAGGAACACCAATGCGACAGAATCACCTTCCTTGTTGGGCTACATTTTGAAAGGTTTCCTGAAAAGAGCACTTATTTGGGGAAAGAATAAAGTGTGTCTTGAATGGACCTCTCGGCTGACTTCAGCATCCGTATTCAAAGATACGAACATACTTGAGATATCAGTGGTATCCCTAAGACCCGTGTTACGCATGAGAGATCGATACCGCTAGAACAACATCGGTCTTACCAAGAGAAGAGAAGTAAATCATCTGAGAAACTGAAGATCACATTGAGGTTATCCCACAAAATCAGCATAAAAATAAAAACTTAAACCTGGTATTTACAGATTAACGAATAAAAATATGAAGTGGGACTATCGGAACTGCTATTAAAGTGACATTCAACAGTTAACTGGAACCCTGATATGAGTGTAACATCCTCCCGCTTCCCTTCCTTTTTTGTTATAAAAACAGTATTTACATTTTTTTTGTTGTTTCTGAAGAGAACTGGTTGACATTATTGCTTGATCCTTTTTAGGAAAGACATTCCAATGAAGCAATTATTCCACATGCTGACAAAACACAGAATATACCATTTCAAGAGTGACAAAAGTTAACATTTTGTTCATCTAAAAATTATATTCATCTGCTAGGTCAGCAGATCACATGTAAATATAAGCCAATCAAAAATACATTTTACAAAAAATAATCAAGTTTCCTTTTTCAATATGGCAGTAAACATAATTTGTTCTTTCACTCTCACCTTCCACAAACTTCATTCTAAATAGGAGCTTACTATTTTTTCACAAAAAAAAAAAAAAAGATAAATTTGATTAAAATTGTTATTTTCATAAACAAACACAAAGCCCAGCTTACACCTGACGCGTCTACCAAAAGTCACTTCTGAGTTGCTGAACACCTACGTGGAAGCGTAGTCTTTGTCCAACAGCGAGGGGACTTCCCTGGTGCGCAGCACACCTAATATTACAATCTTTTAAGACTTTCTGAAGTGCTAGCTAGGAACCACCGGCTCTTCTTCCAGGCAGGGACTACCCTCCCATAGCTGAAAAGACACAGCTTTGTATTTGACTATGAACGTTAAGCAGCTTTCTCCACGAAACAGGAAGGCACCATGCACATAGCAGTTGAGGCAGGAAGCAAACAGCAGCAACATGACGTGTGAATTTTAGGTTCAGATGAGTTAAGGCTTCTGTTAAACTTCTTTATCTTCTTCTAGTTAGAATCACTATCTGGAAAGAAAAAAAAGAGAAGCAACTGAAGTAATGGCGTGACACGGTCACGAAAGCAGTCAGACCCCTCCCAGCGGAAGAGGAAGCCCACAAATGCCTACTCCTGTCCTACTGCCACTGTGGGTTCGTCCGACTGGATGCACTAAATGCCCCCGAGCTGCCCAGAATACTGCTGGAACGACACATGCCAAGGTTTACAACACGTATGCAAGCCCGTTGCCCAGCGCTCTCGTTTGACAGCAGCACCATGGAACAGCAGCACTGACAGGCTGAGTGTCGCTAAAATACAATTATCTGCAGAGAATCAGTGAAGCCATGTCACCTGTGAATGGAAACGTCACCTCTGCGAAGCCCGCTCTGCCTCGAGGCAGAATTGCTTTACATTTCTGGGTGGGTTTTTCACACTCAGCCCACTTTAATGTTTATGCTTAGGGAGCTGTTTCCTTAATGGGTCAGAGTAACATTTTCCACGTGCGCTATTATCGCTGCATATTTCCGCCTAGCAAAGCCCCGCTGCCTGTCAGAAGGTACCTTTTCAAACCTGATTCTCATAATGGCTCTGTCTCTTCTTTGATTTCAGCTCCTTCAGCCACTGAGGAGAATTTTCTTCTAACCTAAGATATATAAAAAAAAATACCCTTTATTCTTTAGTTACGAAAACTCATTACAGAAAAAACAAAACAAAACAAAAAAAGAACTATACAGTTTTCCCTAAAAAGAAGCCTACTTGCATTTTGGGGTTTTTTTCCCCTACCCAAATAAGCATTAGCATCTTCCTGACGCTCTGAAGCCTCTCACCTGTCCTCCTTCTCTACGCTGGAGGGCAGCACTCTGCTACCAGGCGTTCCAAGCTGCAGTGGTGGTTTAGGAGATTTGAAGTGCTGAGCAGAACTTTTTTCACCAGGACTCTCAGACTCTTGTCTTTTCCGCAGTTGGGCCTAAAAAATAAAAATGAAGAGCTCCTTTTTAAGGCAGCATTCAGACTGTTGTTGGAATGCAAGACAAGTAACTCAGATTAATAAAAACAAAAAATCCATGCCTGAACTCAGCGAAGGGATTCCTTATAAACCTAGAATCATAGAATCACAGAATTGTTTAGGTTGGAAAGGACCTTTAAGATCATCAAACTCAACCGTTCCCCTACCCCTGCCATCCCACCCCCAAACCCTGGCCCTCAGCACCGCCTCTGCCCGGATGTTAAATCCCCCCAGGGCTGGGGACTCGACCCCTTCCCTGGGCAGCCCCTTCCAGACCTTTGGGGAAGGAATTGTTCCCCATGGC
>NW_009258382.1:161476-171187 GCF_000687185.1 Egretta garzetta
AGGCCGACCCCCCCCGGCTCCCCCCTCCTGTCAGGCAGTTGTAGGGGGCGATGAGGGCTCCCCTCAGCCTCCTCTGCTCCAGGCTGAACACCCCCCGCTCCCCCAGCCGCTCCTCGTAAGCCTTGTCCTCCAACTTGTGCAGTTTTGAAAGCGCATTTGCTATTGCAAGGCACTTTTTTTTTTTTTTTCCCCCCCAAACCACTTAATATTTCTAACCAACAGTTACAAGTGAGAAAGATACCTGGCAAGGGTTTTCTACACATGGCCCCCACCCCCCAAACAACACCGTCCTCTTCAGCGGACTTTTCCTAGCTCTGCTCCCAGCGAGCGCCTGCAGCTGCTGGGCTGCTCTACTCTTGCCCGACATGCTCTGCCTATGCCCACCTTGAGAACAGAGTGGTCTATTCCTGGGAACACGGGAAGTCTCTGAGCTTGTACGGAAGACGATCTCGCAGTATGCTGTATCTTGTCTTCCTCATCAGAATCTTCCTGTTGCATAGTTTTCTTCTCTTCTAATTAATTGTTTAAAAAGAAAAAAAAAGCAGAGGGGGGGAAAAAAAACCAAAACCATTAGTCAGCAGGCTTTCCATCTACACCTTGTTCTAGATCTCCCCTTCTGTTCAAAAATGTATTAATAATAATAATATTAACACACCACAGGACTGGGTTCAATGCTTCAACAGAGATCAAAGCAACAGACACACAAAGTACTCAGCAACAGAAAGATTTCTTGCCGACAGAGACGAGGGAGCAGAAGGTACTCCTCATTTAATGAATGTTGCTGCTTCTAAACATCTCACGTTCTGTGATCAACTGAGATTAATTTAGATTAAAAGAGACGCCTGAAAGTTATCTGGTCCACCCCCTGCTCAAAGCAGGGCTTTGAAGCAAAGAGGTTGAGTAGCAGAAGTCTGCACGCTACCGGGAAAGACGCAATGGTAACGTTGGCTTTACGTGCACTGGGTCTTTAGTTGATAATTAATGCTCCAGCTTCCAGTACAGCATTTCTTACCAAGGCAAGTCGTGATAAATGAAAATGTTTTAGGTCTGTTAGACCTGCCCCAAAGCAACCACCACCCAGATAACAGCCTCTCCATTGCTCAGGAGGCTACAGACGAGATCAGTCTCATCACACGTTCTCCCCTGTATTCACAGGCTTTCAGGGAAAGCAGAAACGGCAGGTCACAAAACCTGACTTTTTTAATAGGTCCCCTCAGTTACAAAAACATCGCCAGCCTCTCTGATGAGCAGGCTGCGACACCAGCGATTCCTCCGCTCAGGGAATACCGAAAGGGTATCTGCAGCATATATCACCCCCGTACCCAAGTGCTGTGGGTACTCAGTCATGACCTATAACACGTGCGTGCATTAAGCCATTCACTCACTTCCAGGAGCAGGGATTTTCAACGCCTGATGCGTTTCCTTAGTGCATCCTAAGGAACAGGCCAGGCCAGGAGGGGGACATTTATAATAGAATGGATTTGAAGGGGTTGATTTATCCTTAACTAGGCCTCTTTAGCCCTGTAGTACTTACAGATTCTAAAAAGAAAGAGTATTCATGAGCACCTATAGAATAGGAAGGACTAAGGCTGCTCTTATCAATAACACACAGGCTTAGATATAAAGAACGTGCTAGAGAACGCATCCAACCGTGGCAGCTTCTAAACTCAGTATTTTCTCAGCAAACCAAATTCTCTTAAGTCAGTAGCCAGAAGCTAAAGGAAATTCCAACAACGCTCTCCTGGTCTGGTTACTGCAGCTTCCCTCACACCACAGGCTCCAAGGAACAGCGGGGAAGACTTGATTTAGAGGATGACCCAGAGGCGGGAAAAGGAAGCTGTTGCTAAACCCTGATGCAACTTCGGGTATGTTACACCGTTCAGAAATTCCTGCCCTCACAAATCAAGTTGATTACGGCTAATTATTTCAGAGAGTTGAGGGGTACCTGTGGAATCTTTAAACATCCAGGCATTATCTTGTTCTTCTGTCAAAGAAAATCTGTTTTCAAACTCCAGCCCTCTGCTTCTTCTAAGGGAGTGGGAAACAGGAGCCCGACGGCGTCTCTTTTTGCTGAGCTGTACACGAGTTTTCAGCGCGCTGGAGTCCAGAATAGTGGTTTGCTATAAAGAGAAGCAAAGCCTTTACTTTCAATCAGCCAGAAAATAAGAGTCATCTCCTCCATAACAATTTCTCAACCTACTTTAACATATTAACCCATTCAGTTTAATTAAACTAGATATTTTTGCCTGATTATTATTCTTGTAGTTACTTAAAACTTTATTAAAGAGAATTTATGATGAGGATATGCTACATTGGGGCTAACTGGGTGCAATGCTGGTTCTTTCATCTCTCTTGGCGTGGATGTCTCATCTGCATGACTTATTTTCACTGAATTAAAAAAATAACTGAAATAAATAGGATTGTGGCTCCTAGAGTGTTTCAAGAACACAGGCCTTGCTAGCCAGTAACAGCTGAAGGCCAGTAGGAAGACTGGGATCTAAAAAGAGCAACTACACAAAACTCTCCTGTAGTAGAGGGCTGTAATTGCCTTGTTCTGACAGGTTGCCATCCACAGAAAGGTCAAGCCGCTCACCAGCAACAAGGAGACTGCAAATTAAGCGTCACGGCATTCAGAAAATGCCTGTGATCAGTCTTTTTAAACACCTCCATCCTTGCCTATGACGGTAGCAGAGTAACGTTCACAGAGCAAAAGGAGGAGTTGTAATTTATTTATTGATTTAAAGCAATTTGTTAGAGACTTGCAAACATCCGTGAGCCTCGCCTTCTTTGGAAGATGTGTTTTTATCTCAAGACATCTCAGGTCAGAAATAAACTACTTGTTAAAACAGCGTATTGCCAGCTGTACTTGAAGCTATCAATGTCTTGAAGAGACACCTTTAGCTGCCCAGGGAGCAGCACAGGACCACCTCCACTACCTGCAGAACCACTGACAGACAGACAAAACGCCATCTGCGCTGTTCTGGGCTACCAATGCTTCCTTTACAGAGCAAAAAGTGCACTTGGGCTATCGTGCTGAAGGAGTATTAAGCGATGCCAAGGCCAAGGCACACGCAGTTAGGGATCTCAAAGCGACAGACCACCAAACGTGGCCTCTGCTTCAGAGCCAGAGGGGGCTGGGGGATGAGAGCAGCACCTACTTTGGAAAACCACAGGTTTCTGCAGTTCCCCGTAGACGACAGCGAGTGGAGCGCAGAGCTGGCTGGAGGCGCTTTCGAACAGCCCACGCAGGAAGCAGCTGGGATTTTACCAGTCAGTTCTGCTGCACCAGACCAAACTGCCTCCAGCACAAACCTGCTTGCATCCCTCATACGTTTTACAGAGCAGCCTACTTCTCAGTTCAGAAGGCGTTACGGCACTTCGACAGGCAAGGCGGCAGATCTGAGGCCTTCCTAGCAGCTGCACGATCCACGCAAGTTGGGAATCTTGCGCTTGTCAATGTACCAGTCATTAGATATTATATAATAAACAAAAAAAAGGTGCACCAACTCTTACTGAAGAAAAAGCAGTCCTTCTGAGATGCTATACTAAAAAGTACAGTCATGTTAGGGCTTTCAAAGAACATGAAACCTCATCTAACCGTGTATGGTGGGAAATTACTGTTCTTATACAAGCTGCAAGATTCTTAAGTATGAAAAAATCCTTAAAATGCAACTGTAAGCTACTGCAGAAAGAGACCGATTGTAAATAAGAAAAATATTAGTGAATGTCTTTATAGCCTTCAATCTGCATGGCTGATAGCGCAGCAGTCACTACCTGTTTGTGTTAGTTAATAACTACGCTGCCAATGTTCATTTAACTCTTCTGAGGAGCAGAAAGAGAAACAGCAACTTCATTAAGCCACCGGCAGACGTTATCCGAGGCCAATAGCTTTTTGGAATCTCTCAGAACCCAAGTGTTACAGAAACTAGAAGAACTTTGTAGCTCTGATCTCAAAACTTTTTGGGCAGGAAGCCAGCTGGGAAAATTCAGTGTGATAAAGAAAAGGCAGGGGAAGATGGGATGCAAAGTGTGCAGAAGATGCTGCTCTGCGGTGACTAACACAGGCAACAACAGAGCTAGCGCGGAAGGAGAACTTCTGTTTCCCGTTACGGTAACTCACATCAATGAAAGAGAAATCAGTGGTCTTTTCATCAGGGTAGGTGTCTCCCGGAGGAGGTAAATCAGTCCCATCAGTAGAGTCCATGTCAGTGCTGGAACGGTCCAAACTTGTGCTCCTTTGGTCTTTTGAGATGTCATGGTGATCAACCAGGGAAGCAGGTTCCGTCTGAGAGGACAGCGAAGACGGGTGGCTGTTTGGAGGTTGCTTTCTTGTTGAAATGACATCGTTTTCCAAGGAAGGGGATTCAGGGACAAAGCTGCAAATTAAGAAAATGAAATCTATGAGACTTGAGGATAAACAACTATATGCAAGGATAGTTTGGATCACGTATGCTCAGAAGATGATAAATAAACGTTGAACTGAAACTATGGCTACAGGTAACAAAGGCGTCTTTGAAGGCCGCAGGTACCAGCAGCGAGGGTGTGGATCCCTTGCCTTATCACAGATTTTTACTCACGTGGATTTACAGCGTACTGAAAAATGCAAGTACGCAGATAAATTCTAATGATTTGACTGTAACATGCTTTTATTGCTTGGGGTTTCTCTTCCTCAGCACAAAGGCCCTTTCAAACGGCCACACGCAAACGAGACGAAGGCATCAGCAGGCTGCTGAAAAGCCCAAAGCGATTTTGCCCGTTTGCTGTGTGACGGCAGCAGACCTTGCACCTTGGCACTGCATGCATTTGAAAACATTGTGAAGGGTAATACCCCGTTTGCAGGCCTCAGGCAAAGAGTTACTGTTAAAGGTTTCTTCTCCTTGCTCATCCATAACTATCTTAGATACCTGTAAAAGCTTATAAATACAAAACGATAAATCTTTTACTGTGAGTTCGTTCCTGCAGAACACTACAAGCTACGTGCAGCCCTTTTGAGAACGCACCTTACAAACCCCTCTGTTGTCCACTTTTTTTAATATAGTCTTATATATTTTTATATATAGATACAGAAGTTGTATGCACACTTTCTGAAATCACAAGGCTGTGTATAGACGCCTGGACCCGAAGAATACGTGAGAGCATTGGGAACGGCCGTAGCCACCACGGCAGCTCCCCCAACGCACTTTGTGCTCCATGCATACCGAGCAGCACATGTGAGTAATTTCCATTTCACATCACTCCAAGGAAACTGAAGCATCTTCAGCAGCGCAGAGAATTTAAACATTTTTGGATGCAATTTTTAGATGCTCATAGAGATTGGATTTAAAAAAACTGCATCCCTTGTGTCCTGACAGAAAGAAACATCTCTGTAGGTACCATCCCGAGATCAACAGCTCCTCCACTTGAGCTGTATTAGATTTTATTTCCCTTATTGCCTCTAGTTTTGGTCCATAAGAGACAAGGAACACAACCAACAGTAACCCAGTGAACCGTAATTGCCAAGATGTGAAAGAGGAGAGAGGACACTGCTAGCTGAGGTGGACCAGACCCTAAGTTTAGGAGGTTTTAAGCAACAACGTGATCACGTAGAAGCGCTACGGGCTCATCAACTCACTCTTGCCACGCAGGCTGGCTGGCTTCACGCTGGGTGAGTTTCAAGCACACAAAAAGTGAACTGGCAGGGAAAGGGGCTGGAAATGGGCAAGAAGAGGGCTGGAAGTCACTGCAGAAAGCTCTGCAGGGGAGTGGCTGAGCCAGTGCACCTGGGCTGGGGACGGCAGCAGGGACAAACACCCTGTACTGCTCCACCATCTTCATTTGTGGCACAGAAACCAACCTGAGAGATGCTCCACAGCTGCAGAACTGGTCCTCTGAACCAACCACTTCCCTAAAGAGCTTCTCTTTCATTTCAGGATGTATTTCAGAGAGAGCTGCCCAGCCAGCGGTTTTTATCTTTTGAGGATGCTCAAGCATGCTGAAGGGAGAGGTGGGCAGCAGATGGCACCCTGCGGCAGGGCTCTGCCAGCAAAGGCTTCCTGGGGTGCCCGAGGAGAGCACCGAGGGCGGCAGGACCTGCACCCCAGCCGGGCCACGCTCCCACATATTTTTCCTAGAAGCTTTGCCTTTGCCTAGACTCACAGGAATGAGCCGTAGCGTCAGGACTGAAAGCTGGACACAGTTACCTGTCTCCCTTCGTCACGTAGGTCGGTGTATTCCTATAGGCAGCCGGAGACTGTAGGAAACACAGTAAAGACTCTACTGTCAGTAAAAATGGGTCTGTCTTGCTTCTCATTTTAGGATTTTCTAGTTTGAAAAGCAAACCCTGAAATATTTAAGGAGGGTTTTTTCCCCTCCCAAGTCTTCCGTTACTGAGCACCTTTTCTTGAGCAAGTATCTAGGAAAACTGTTCTAAAACCAAAAAAAAAAAAAAAATGAAATGTATGTATGAATATATGCACATTTTTTAAACAACAGACCTCAGTATTTGGTACAGTCCATGGCGACAGCAGTCTTGGGAGGCAAACACTCAGGAATCTACCCTTGAATAACAACTTCCTACCAAGATGCAGTACATGGTACAATTTCCAGCCTGGCAGAGCAAACACTGCACGGAGGGTTTCCAGCACACGAGTAGAGCGAAGGCCTCTTCCCTCCTTCAGCAGTGGGCCCCAGGATAATTGAGAAACGGTACTAATGAGCTCCAGAGGGAAGCTCTCATCTGGTATTTTTGCTTCGAATTATTTGGTATCTGCAGAGTTAGGCTTTAGATCCACTAGAACATGGAAGAATGTAGAGACCAAAGACAACCTGCAGACTTGCCACCGCCCATGGAAATGAAAATGTGTATTGAAAGGATCGGGTCCCATTCGCCTGTCTCCAGAAAGCCTCTTTGCTTTTACACCCTAGGGCTCCAGCTAACACCGCTCAGGGCAGTTTTTCAAACTGCAGTATTTGAGAGTGAGCAATGACGGAAATACAGATGAATTCACACTGATTTCTAATCGACAGACCTTTCTAATGGATTCTCCGTTGGAGTCCCTGCACAGTTACAGCATCGCTACACGCTGAACGCTGTGGCACAGCTGATCGCCCAGTGCAGCAGGGACAGCTCGAGTACAAATGCTGTTAGGCACAGCAGATTCTTTCCATCTGAACAACAAATTAGGGGGAAAATTCCCTTCAGAATAATGGCCAAATATTGAAATTTGAAACATGTTTTCAGCTCTCATTACTGAGATGCATTATGCATCTTTTTCCATTACTTCATTAAGATTTTGAGTTTTATGAGCATATCTGTAAGCTACCAGCACTGTTCCACGGGTGTCATTACAGACACTTGCTTCTCTTAAAAATTATGCGTCACGGTAGTGCACGCAAATACCAGCAGAATGGTCATCGCAAATATACAATAAGCTAAGATCAATCTTAAATTTAATTGCAATTAAAAGTGAATTAGCCTTAGCAAGACAGTGCTAAAAGGCCATAAAGAACGCGTTGCTTCATCGTGTGAAATTAGGAGTCAAAAAGTAAAGGAATCCTGCTTTTTATGGCAGCACTGCTGAGGAGCCAGAATCAAGAAATAATGGCCATTTCAAATGCCTTTTATATTCTGTAACCGCAGGTTCCCACCTGCTACGGGTAGCTGATACCCTACAGTGAGTTTTCTTTTCCAAAACTTTGTCGTAGTCTAGCTTCAAGGCTTTGAAGAAGCAAATAGCTAAAATCTTATCAAGTCAGAGCTGTACAGAGCCATCACCTAAAAAACACAGTCCCCTTTCGGTAAAAGAGGATTTTCATTACGAAAACTGATCTAAAAGCAAGACTTTCCTGCGATGTCAACTTGGAAAAGCTTACTAAAGCACTCGAGAAAAAAAATGAAAATAAAATCTTTTAGATAAGCTAAGAGAAATTCAATTAACTCCTCCAAATTAAACCATCTCCTTCTATTCTAAGAAGTGATTTGCCAAAGCCCACTGCAACCAGGCCAGAGCAGCCCCTTACGCTGGTTCTAGCGGTGACCAAGTTCTAGTTGAACACGATCCTTCCTCCACCTTCCCCAAAGCTTATCTAGAGAAGCACCGTGTTTATCCTGTTGCCACAAAGTCTTGGGTTTCTTATTTTAAAATTCTCTTCCTCTCTTAGAGAAAATGAGTTTGTTCACAGGTGCATTAATGAAACACTCCTAAAGGGGCTAAAGTAATCGTTTCAGGACTCAAATGCTGGAAGATGCCAGAAGCTGGCAGGTCGTCCCCCACACAGCAGCAGGCTGGTGCCGTTGGCTCGTCCCCCCTGCCGCGGCGTTCCCCGGTTGCTCCCCGGGCGCAGGTAAGGGCGTCACGGTGCCTGTTCCCCCGTTGCTCTCCCAGCCCTGGTTCAGCTCGTGGCCAAGCGCTGGCTGCGAGGGCGTACCAGGGTGCGTGAGGAATGCACCACCACGCGCCGTACGGCTGGCGAGATAAGAAATCTAAGGGAAGCAAGCCAGGCAAAACAGGAAAGCAGAGTTATCGAAGCCTCCTGTGAGTTCCTGCCTCTGGGCCGAGCAGAGGACGAGACGGCTGCCTCGGCAGCGGCCGAACACGGAGACGTGCTCGAATCACCCATGGCAAGAGGGGGAGAGTGCTTGCACTTGGCCCGATTTCTCCTTCATAAAAGATAAACTGCAAACAAAACGCAGTTTCAGTATATTCCAGGAAGATTTCCATTATAAATTTAGTATTTAAAAGTACATTACTCTCATTCCTCTCCAAGCGCCTGAATTAAAACATCAGTAATTGCCCCGCCATGAGCCATAAGTCAAGCTAAAGCAGAACAAGGGAGCGGCAAAATGCTGAAGAGTCACTGTACTGTCATCGTTACACTGTAAAAAAAGAAAAACCCTGAAGATTTGTTACAGTGGAAAGAAAATTCCAGGACATGGGGGGTTAAGAGTTCAATGCTTCAATAGGTGGAGCTTTTCTAGCCAGGAAGAATCCTCCAGGTTCGAAATAGCATTCAAGTGCTGTCTGCGTTGGAGGTGAGACAAGCACCTTTCTTAAGAAGCTGATTTCAGAACATGTCTCCAACATACTGAAATCAAAGTTAATTTTACAGAAGACATCACTGTTGGCACGTCGCTTAGCTCACTGAACTTCAAGCTGAAAACCATCCTGATTTCATAAGCAATGAAATATTTATAACATGCAGTTCTCAAGTGTAGAACACACCAAACATAATTGGCATTAATGTCTGCTGCAAGATCGCAACAAGTATAGCATTAAAAAAAAAAAAACAACAAACAAATAGATAAAATGCTATTTTCATACTACACTGAGCAGATAAGATACCGGGCTCAAACAGGGCAGATGAAGCTAGCATTTACACGGCAGGTGTAAATTCTAAAACCCTCATACTTTAATGCTCTGGGTTTATTTCCTTAAATCATTGCACTAACAGAAAAGCACCAGGAACGCTATTTTTCATCCAGCTGATATTCCATTTCACCCTCCCCTTCCCCACACTGAAACAGTGCAGAGTTCTCGAGTTTGGGGAAGAGTGACTGGAAAGCTGCCCGGAGGAAAAAGACCTGGGGGTGTTGGTCGACAGGCGGCTGAATATGAGCCAGCAGGGTGCCCAGGTGGCCAAGAGGGCCAACGGCATCCTGGCTTGTATCAGGAGTGGTGTGGCCAGCAGGAGCAGGGCAGGGACCGTGCCCCTGTGCTGGGCACTGGGGGGGCC
>NW_009258382.1:171420-186702 GCF_000687185.1 Egretta garzetta
GTGGGATGGCAGGGGTAGGGGAACGGTTGGGCTTGATGATCTTAAAGGTCTCTTCCAACCTAAACGATTCTGAGATTCTATGATTCTATGGGGGCATCCTCCCCTGAGGTTACTGGGACACCTAAGAGGTGCACGGCACGGCACCGGGCTGTTGGAGCAGGTGCCTGGCGTTCAGAGCCCCCATTCCAACCAGCTTTTGCCATTCGGCCTTTCGAGTAGCACAGCTTTTAAGGCAATGTTAATTGCTATGCGAGACACCAAATTTACAAAAAAAAAAACCAAAACCAAAAAAAACCGCAAAGCAAATCCCCAAACCTTAGTGTACTCTGCCTAACCACAGTCAGACCCTTAAGACACCAAATTTACAAAAAAAAAAAAAAAACAAAACCAAAAAAAAACGTAAAGCAAATCCCCAAACTGTTAGTGTACTCTGCCTAACCACAGTCAGACCCTTCCTTATCTACCCGAGAGGGAGGCAATCAGACAATTTTAGCAAAGCCTTCCCAGAACCCGTTGTACCCATCAGAGGCACATAGCACACACACAGGAAACCACTTTCTAAATATGAAAATGTACATTTCTAACTGTAATTACACACACATAAATACAAAGCGTAAAAAAGGTTTTACTACCGATGTTAATCGGTCCAAGCCATTTGGTGTATTTATTGGGAAAAAATGTTTTTCCCATATCTTTTTTCTACCACTTTAGCACTAAAAAAAAAACATCTAACCTGTGCTTCACTTACCAGCAGACTTGTTAAATCTATTCCAGTCCAAGCGGGATTTGTCATTACTTATGAAAGCGGCGATACTGCATTCTCACTAGAGGATGGAGTTTAAATTTCAAACCTTACTGCAATTTGCAGATATTAAAGAAATATTTCTTCACTTCTAGACTAAAGGAACTGTATAGTCTGAGCATGCAACTTTAAAAAAAACCACACACGTACCCACGTTACGCACCCATACACACCCAACACAACAGTTTCTTCTCATTGCTCAGCTAGGGAAGAGCTCGCGTGCGTGGCAGAGGGGACCGTGCTCCCCCTTACCTGTCCCCGCTGTGCCGCTGCTCGCTCCAGGTGCCGTACTGGTTGTCGGGCTCCTGCACCAGCGTGTCTGTGTCCTTCACTGCCGGGGGCTGCCTGGAGAAGCATTGCTTCAGCTGGTCCTGCAACAGAACAGTCGCGACACTTCAGCACTCCTTTAGCCCCGAGTCAAACGGTGAACAGATTTTATTTGCAACAGTGGTTTTAAATCTACCAATTAAACTTGGTCAACCTAAAACTGGGAATAAACACAAACTTGGGCAACAGCTATGAACTCAGGACACCCATTCTCTGTAAAATGAGCACTCTTTTCCTGGGCAACTAACTGGCTCTAGGTGCCAGAACTGCCTCCCTGGTTTTAGTAACCCCGTATTGCTTTAACATTACTCTTACCTCAGGTTGCCCAAAATTTTTAGATGCGCCTATGCAAACACAAAGAATTCTGCTGGGGACTACATTTAATCTCCCCAAGCATATGAGGGAAACAAACTCTGCTGCTCTTTTCCTGGGTTTAATAAAAGTACCTTTTTTTATTTTCCACCTCTTTCTTTGGAAGACATTCAAAATACAAAGCATGAATTAATGAATAAGCATAGTGCCAGACACTAGAAAGCCCTTCACAAATTGATGTGTGCTAACGTAAAGTTCAAAGGCAATGTACAACGTAGGACAGACCACAGTGTTTTTTCTGTGTTCTACTCCAACCTTTCATTTCTTACGTGGTTTTATTTCATAGATCTGCTACTTTAATGAGGGAAACGGTGCATCTAAGGGCCCCTTTCAGGGGAGAGAAGTGGGTCAGCTCCTGCTGCTGCACCCTAGATTTGCAGCAGAGCAGCGTTAATACGCTCCAGAATACAGCGCGGTCGCACCTTTTGTTTTGCAGTGGCACTGAGTTACACACCGAGGTTCGATAGTTACTGAAATAATACATTGCGTGTAGATAATTCAATGGTGGCCCCTTTTGCATTCATTACCCTGAACAAATACAAGTATGGCTTTCAGTGCCGTGTCAACTTTGCTTATGAACATCTCATCTGACAGCATATTTCATTGTTTTCCACCTGTCCTAAGCTTTTCCTCTCTTTAAGAAAAAAGGAAAAAAACCCAAACCCCAAGCCAAACAAACCATCACCCACTCACCCCCTCAAGCCCACCTGGGAGAACCCGCTGGTGGGAACCACCAACACCGCTATCTCAGGTCAGGCAGCACACGCAATGTAATGACCACATTCAATGAAACGGGATTCCTTAATCTTATTGGAAAAAAAAGAGGTTGGGTGTTTCCTTGTGTCCTTAATTTCCTAAGCCTAAAGAACGCTGCCTTACGATTATAAAAACATTGACACTAAGGATAATTCACCAACACTGATACTTGGCTACTGAAGAAGTCCCACAATGCTTGCATCTTTCCTAACGAGTTGCTTATTTCCCCAGCCCTACCCCCAGCCATTGCCGTTCCCTGGTTCTGTCATCCCCTCTGCTGCTGACACAGTCATCTACGTTAATTCTGGGTGAAATAAGTAACAAAAGGTTCCCCATTTATTCCAACTATTGCAATGCACCATCACTAGACAAAGTAAAACTTGCAGTTTGCAATACTGAAGTAAAACAGGGTCTCCGTTTGGGAGTTACAAGGAACAGAAGTTTCCTGCTTTTCATCTTCCAGATGAGTAACTGGAATAATTCATTGGTAGCAATTCTTACACTTTATGTAGATATATATACACATGTATGTCCAGAGGTAAGCTGAGTTTTTACATTTTTAGTCCATTCCAGGTACAAGCTTTCAACCGTGAGCACGGCACACGCTTCTTCTAACAGCTAGGTGAGTGGCAGGGAAATGGCCTGGCATTTTTTAGGAACCACAGGGCATCTCCTCCTACCTGGCTGGGACATGATTTGCCTTCCACAAGATCCCTCTGTAGCTTCAACAATTTCATGCTTTGCACGGGGGGCTAAGCTAACGCTCTTGGGCTCAGCCTTCTGCTGTCACTTGGTGGCCACGGAACCTTTGGCAAGTTGGTTCACTTCTAGGAACGGCGCTAACAAGTGCACGGACGTGACGAGCTACCGCATTCTTGTAAACAATACGAACAGAGGCTTTATCAACGCCTGCCACTGGCTGCACAGAAGAAGTTGCATCGGTATCACGAGCCGTAACCGCAGCATCTGGTGCCACACGCGCCTCGACAGCCCTTGCCTGATACGCCCGGGTAACGCTTGCTGCCACGAACAGGCGACCCAGACTCGAGCATGTTCTCCTCTTTGTTGGAAGCCAGTATTTTCCACCTGCTACAACCACAGCAGGTGATCCCTGCGCACGGTACTGACTGCGCTACCTGCAAGTACTCGCATTGTTGCTAACTAGGCAATATAGTCCAAACCAGCTCAGAAACGGGAACGGGAGCAGCAGAAAAGCAATTTCATGTATTGCATTTAGGAGACATTGCTTATAAAGTGTGCTCTGTTCTCATGAAAGCGATGGTTGCAAGGATAAAGCATGCCCAACCCAGACAGTACCATTCAGCAGCAACAGGAAAGAAATTAGGATGCAAATATATTGCTCATCTGAGGGCGCAGTAATTCACAATAAAATTTTACACGGCAGACAAACCGATCAAGCCCATACTCCTCAGTTTCGGGCAACATTTTGCTTAACGTTATATATATTTGAACTTTGAGATGCGGTGTTATAACCAAAATGACACAATTAACACTCAGATTCTCGATGCTAAAAACCAAAAGAAGGCTGGAAAAAAGTTAATGTTGCTGTTCTGTAGACATTGTGAACTTAAATTCAATAAAACAAACTGAAAAGTCTAAATATGAGGAATAAGACACTGAATTCTAAGAGATCACTTCGTTATATCAAGTAACATTGCATTTTGCTTCTGGAGGAAGCTACTGATTTCAGAAGACGACTGTGTATCTCCCCCTGGTGATCCCTTTCAACCCATGCTTTTCAAATGATTAGTTGGAAAAAATAAACATTCTTTCAAGTCTACAAACGGCTCCTTAGGCCTAAACCATTTAAAGACTCTGGCTTCTACCAGCTGAGAAGAACTGCAGAGAATTTAATGAGGTGCGATAACCTGGTCAGCTGTCTGAGAGGAAAAAAGGTACCAGCCATGGCCCAAATGGGGCGAGGGAAGAGGAGCTGATCCTCGCCCCAGCTTGCGGAGGAGGTGGCAGCTGGGGGCACCGAGGGTGACGCAGAAAAGCAATTTATAGCCCGTGCAGCTTGGGGGAGATGGCGTGTGTTGGAGAAGGAAGCAACAACAAACCATGAAGATTATTCTCTCCAGTACGTGACTATTGGCAAGCACAAGGATGACGAGTCTTAGCTTGTCGTCTGAAGATCTCTCTCGTACCATCTTCAGCGCACTGCAGAAAGACTCAAGGCAATCTGGTAACACGGGAGCACTGCGCATCGGGACCTTGGAGGCGCCTAGGAAAAATCCATTCCCTTTGTTTTCAGAATGTTTATTCCCAGTAACTATGAGCTTATTTTTAAAAACCAGTAGAGGCTAGTCAAAAAACAAGGGGGGGGGCAGAGGCAGGGGGGGGGGGCATTTTCTTTCTTTGCAAGCCCTCATGCTCTCTGGACAGCACTTGCTATTAAACTTGCTATTAAACTTTGGGGGTTTTTAAATACCAGTCAAAATTACCCAAGTCCTCTGAGAACGATACATGTGTACCGTTGTGGCTTATGGCTGAGATGCTTTTAGACACAAGCAACCCAAATTAGATCATACAGATACATTTCTGTTTTCTGGCACTAACATTTCACTTGGAACAACTTGGTGTTACAGACAAAGAGCATGAATGAAGAACAAACTGGGATTACAAATGGAAAGCTTTAAAACCTATGACAGATTGGGAAAATAATGTAAGACTTACTGAATGTACTAGAGTGACAGCTTTCAGGTCTGCCACAAGCCCACTGTATCACACAGCGCCCTGTATCACATCAATTTACATCCAACCACAGAAGACAACCCGAGGGGCCCTACCCCGGGCCCGGTACCCCCCGCGAGGCATCCAGGGGCACAGTAAGGTGCACTAACGCCAGCTTCTACCCAAGTACCAGGAGGAGAAAGAAGGAAATACTTCAACACGTGCTGCTCCCAAACATTCATAGCATCATAGAATGGTTTGGGTGGGAAGGGACCCCCCAGAGGTCACCCAGCCCAACCCCCCTGCAGGAGCAGGGACACCTTGAACCACATCAGGTTGCTCACAGCCCCGGCCAACCTGGCCTGGAATGTTCCCAGGGATGGGGCCTCCACCCCCTCTCTGGGCAACCCCTGCCAGGGTTCAACATTATCAGTTTCTGCTTCATACTTTGTCCCCCAGCCTAAATCCTAATTTAAAGCTCACTTCTTCAGATGGATGAACATGATGTATTTTTTTTAATGTATGAACTCCACAGAACAAGAGGCCCTGCAAGATAAAGAAATGACACACCTGCCTTCGACTTCTGTTGCTCTTAAGAACAGATATCTGAGCAGAAACCTTTTTCTCTGCAAGACACAACTACCCGTGATTAACTCAACAAACTTGTGCTAATATCCATGATCCGTCCTCTTTCTTCACCCATCCCTTGGAAGCAGAAACAAAGCTGAAAGAAGAGGTGGACAACACATGAAGCTAGGCCAGATACAGCCATGTCCTTGATAACCAGAATATTCATGATACAGTAAAAGCAGACATTTCCAAGGAAAAGGCAATGAAAATATGGGTCTGGTGTCTTCTTAGCGCACAAGATAAACCCAAATTAGGAATTTTCTTATTTATAATGACAGAGGAATCTCCATAATCAAATAAATACTACTCTCGATCCAGCATTCAAATGCTGTAATTCTCCGTGCATTGATCTTTAACTTCATAATTCTTACACCAGTGGCCAGGAAAAAAATCAACTTAATTTTTGTATGAAATAAAGCAGCCAAGTTGTATACAGATTTGCCTCTAGTTCTTCTCCTAAAAGGAGACATCATGATTATGCCACTTTCGGGTACTCCCCTGGAATTAAGCGGAGTTTGGCAATAGTCCAGGGCTGACTGCTCCTGCAATTTCCAGTTCCTGAAAATGATGCTCACGCGATATTGGCCCTACCAGCACAAAAATTAACCGTAACTAAGAATGAACGCATACATTTCTGCAAAAAACTCTTTTGCACTGATGTGAAATAAAGACCTGGCATATGAGGAATACCAGCTGAAAGAGATCTCATGAGTCAGAACCTGCACAGACAGTTTCAAAAATATCTTTGTTTGCAAAAGAGACCGAGACATCAGACAGCCAAAATGACACCCCGCAGCTTGAAGTGCAAAAATTAAAAGTTAAGAATCTCCTGGTATAAATTGAATATGAGTAGGGAACTGCAGGATGGAATGAAGCTTTGGCCATCTGCCTTGTTGATACATAGCTCAAGGAGAAAAATTTTTGCTAATTTCTTGAAAAGCTTCCCCTTCTCCCCTCCTTTTTTTAATTAAAAGAATTCAGAATTTTGCTCCAATTGCCTACATTCAGAAGTTCCCTGCCCCTTAAGTGTGACACTGCACTTAAGGAGAGTTTCCAAGTCATTACAAATCCAGGAAACCGCCCCAGTGGCTCCCCTGCAACATGCCAGGAAGATGGCAATACCCCTTATTCTATTAAAATTTTATTCTATTATTTCATAGTTGACTCTGCCTTGAACAGGATGCTGGGCGAGATGACCTCCAGAGGCCCTGGCTAACCTGAATTATTCTACAATTATTCTAACGATTCTAAGGATTATTACTAAAAGGTAAAACTCTATATTTTGGACCACTAACAGAATTATCAAGAACATAACACTGTATCAAAACCAACCAACCCACCCACCCCACCACAAACAGAGGGCCTTAGAAACTATGCAACATTTCACAGCCCTTACTATTTTCTCTTTTTAAGTATCTAAATGCCAATAGAGCAAGTGGAAAGTCTAACTTTGTGGAATCGGCACCCTAGGATTTCCATAGATACTTACTATCCGGCGAATTAGTGCTGCCCACAAGGAGTAAGTCATGGTTCAAGACCAACGCTCCAGCAAGTTCCTAGCAAGCACGCGAGAAGATTTACCCAGTCAATGTTTAAATAACTTGCTGCGAGGAGTAACTGCCTCAGTGTAATGTCCCAGGCAGAAGGCAGCACCTTCTGCCTCCCACCCCACCCTCCACGCTGCAGTGACAGATAAACAGTTCCAGGAATTGTGTTATTTTCTTTCTGACCTCACTGATGAGGAAAGTTAAGAGACCTCCAGAGCAGGCTCCGCCCATGGGCATCGATACGCGAGGACGACTTCCCCGGCCCTCTCCAATACCCTACTCAGCACAAGAAATAGCTTCAAGCCAAGGAAGCACTTTGCAAATGCTGGAGAGCAAGTCTAAGAGCAGTGACAAAAGTAATTGAATTAATCGATCTCAAAACCTCAAGGTCTTTGCATCACTGCACAGGCCATCGCCACCGCGGCCAGCGGGTAAGGAGGCTGCGGTGAGCAGCCTTGGTGCCCGCTCAAGGGGAACATCCCCTGGCCCCACCGCCCTCCTGGGACGAGGCTGGAGAGGACAAGCCAGCCGAAGGTGGCAAACTGCAGCAGTTGCCAGTGCAGGGGTGCACGAGCGCACGGCTGGGGAGGCAGCAGCGTGCCCCAACTGCCCCCGCCGGCGTGCGAAAGCTCCCCAAGTCCTTACACACAGCTTACTTAGCCCTGTCACATCCTCAGGATCCACGCTGCTCCGTCGTAAAACGCTTGCTTCATTCTTCCATGGGCAGCAGAGTTCATACCAAGGCCCACAGTATAAAACATTCTCATAAATGACATCAGCCACTGCATCCTCACTGTTGCTATGCAACCGGGGCTGTCTCAGCCATGTGTTGTCTCTACCTCTTCCACCGGGATACGATAAGCATCAACCGATTATATCCCTGATGTTAAAAGATGACAGCGTTTACCTTATGAAACACGGGTCGTTCTAAGAGGGCGACCGGTTTAATTCTCCACCTTTTCACAGCTTCCCAGCTTGATGCTCAGGCTTGAGTCCCAACCCCTTCACTCTGGAATAGCAGGGCAAAAATGGCAGAAAAGCAGACCCGCGTCTGCAGAAATAAGGGGAAGGGCAAGGGTCCCCTTCCAGCCCCAAACCCCTGAGGAGCAAAGGCCAGGAGTAAGTTGTGAACAGCCGGTACCCGAGAGCAACCGGGTGGCGAGGGCAGAGACCAGCCCAAGCTGTGCTGTCCCCCCCCCACAGCAGCTCAGCTGCTCCCCGTTAAAAAGCTTTATACCTCACCCACGATGGGCTTTGTCACGAGTCCTGCGGCCTTGCTGATAAGCAAAGGCAGCCTTGATCTTAGAAGTTAAACTCTTTGCTTTAGCACTGCATTTGAATTGAATCGAAACAAATCCAAACCCACTGTATTTAACATCTATCCCTTTGAAACGTATACATGCCTCACCCTACCATAAAAAACATTTTCACCTTCATCAAAATACCCAAACTGTGCAACAGCCCTGAGCGCCACAAATGATTCGACCAGCGGGTGGGTGCAGAGCTGACGGGGATCGTCCTTGCCACCCCACATTTGCTGCAAACAGCGACGAGGGATCCAAAGGAAATCACTGCCAGCAAGTTCAATGATTTACTCACGTTCAAACAGCATCCTCCCAGCAACACCCTTCCAGCCTGAACTTGAACCAGAATACTATCACAGCTCCCCAAACCCTGCCATTTTCCACACCTTTTGACATACAAATGACTTCCCCCGCTTGACGGTCTTTAGCTTCTGCATTAACGGATCTTCCACTCGTAACCCCCAGCTAAGCCGTGCCTGCCGGCAGCTGGGTCCAGCTGAGAGACTTGTGATTTGAAAGGCAGGAGCACCAAAGAGAGACCCAACGTCTACCCAGAGCCAACGCTGGCCACAACAGAGGATGTGGCCAAATTAATTCAGATTAAATTCATTTTGCCAGGAATCTGGTTACCGTCGTGCAATGAAATCTACCCGAGGCTTTTGCAGTGACTCTCAGTGAAGTTCACCTCCTCACTCCATTCAGGATTTCAGACACTTCAGAGTTTGTCATTTTGCTATATCCTGAAAATGGAGCTGCTGTAACTTGCTTTGAGCACTCACCACGCATATATCATGTGGTTTCAGTGCAAGGCTGAAGATAGAGCAGAGGTTGACTTGATGTGCAAAAAGCAGACAAGAACCAAATTCTAAATATCATCGTCGCTAGGGCTGAGCGAGCCGTGAGAGCACTTCCTCCGGGAAGTGGGAAAGCAGAAAACCAGAGCAGAGGAAATAGTCGGGAACATCTTTAAAATCCCTCCTGTATCAACATATTACATTTTCTTTTCAGCCTTAGGCAGTCAAGCTAAAAAAGAAATGAAGCCCCGAGAAGGCACCCGCAGCCGGCTCAGAGCCAGAGGCGTGCCAGCCTGTCCCTCGGGAGGATCCCGCGCAGAGCAGCGCTGTCCTACCCCAGGGACGGCGGGGTTCACGCTCCCCCAGGGGGCACACGCAACTCTCATCAGCGTTAATAGAAGTTGGCACTGGGAGCCGAACAGGATCCCTCATCTTCCACATCGCAAGAGACACAAGCCAGAACAAGACAGTTCTACACTGTGATGCTAGGAAGGGAAGAGATTTGCTTTTTTTTGAAACGCTCCATGCTTGAGATCAACACCTCCTACTTGAAGTACTTTATTTCACAGCTCTTCCGCACAGTTAACATCTTTCCATGGGAGACACAAGTTAAACTTCAAACAAACACGCCTGAGAAAAAAGGGCTTTTTAGTTTAAGGACTAGATTTAAAGATGTTCTGCAAGTGATAGGATGCCTTGACAACAAGCGAATAACAAACACGCAGACTTTGGAAGCTGCACTGCTCGTTTCAACAAAGATCTCAGACAACTCAGAAGATGTTTTAGAAGAGAGCAGTCAAAATATACACAGTCAGACCCATGAAACACCGCGGGATTTCCTGAAACTATCACAATGTTACCAAACTTCAATAGAAACGGATCCCCGGTGTTAGGCGTTGTGCTCAGCCATGGTGGTGTTTAATGCCATTTATTTCCCTCTAGAACTAACTGCTGCCACTTAGAGCTTGTGCAAACAAACACGAAAGCAAGGTGAATGACCAGCTCTAAATATATTTATGTTCTTTTCTAAGAACATGGTAAAAAACAACTCCTTGCAGCCAGCCTAAGTAACACCAGGGAGCGAAGGCATCTAAGCCATCCTTCCCATCAAAATAACATGAGAACAACCGGGCAGTCTACTAAATACCCACCACCCCGGTTCTATGGCCCAGATTCATGCTGCCAGCTATGTTCATGGCCTGTTAAACCAAAGAACAGTTATTAAGAATGAAAAAGCATGAACTGTTTCAGTATCAGCCCTTGTATCTTCATTAATTAAACTGAACAGCTTGACTCCCCCCCAAAACAAGACAAACAAGGCCTTTTTAAAGGCCTGCTTTCTGCAAAGATGCTTCACGCTACCCTAACAGCTCTCCAGAAATGTAAAGATAAACTTCCATTCACTGATGGTACAGAAAAAAAAAAAAGTATTTTTGAGAGCAATCCATTGCGCTTTCGGTGAATGTTAGGGCAAAATAGTTCAGCAACTATTTGTTGTAGGGTCTGTATCAAAACAGCCAAGCTCGGAATAAAAATGCCAGCTTGCATTAACTTCTTTTTACAAACAGTTTGTTGAGGGATGGTCACCGTGAAGGACAAACATTTGCAGGCAGACCTTGGGTAAAATCAAAGCAGATCGTACAGGGCAATGCTCTTTTAAAAGCAGAGATACAACCCCAGGCAACGTGCAGGTGATGGGCACGTGGATGGTTCAAGCCAGGTTTGAACATCGCTCCTCTTGGTCCCTCACCCGCTCTTCAGCGCCAAGGAGGGACCCGACTCGGATGGAAACCGTGACAGCCCACCAACTTTTCCAAGAAACAGGCTAACTGCACAAATTGGCTAAACCAGCTTAGAAAGAAACATCTGTGAAGATAAAAAAAAAAAAACCAAAACAAAAAAAACCACAGATGGGAATTTCAACCTCTAGTAGAGACGATGACAGCAAAAGGGCTGCGGGCTGCAACAAACCCAACCCCCCCAAGGACTCAGCACCCTCCCAGCGCACACGAGACTCGAGCAGAAAACAAACCACTCCATTCCCATCTTTATATTGGAACTATATTGAAATTGGATCCAAACAAAATAACTGATGCCATCAGACCAAGCTTGAATGAAAAGACCAGTCCAGCAAAGACCAGCCCAGCAGAAAGCAAAACACAGTTAGATGCACTTTGGGGAACAGCTCGGGTAAAACCCATCGACTGCTTACGGCCTGAGCAGCCACAGAATTCATCGCTTCTGTTCTATTTCAAAAATCTTCTCCCAAAGAATCTGAAGCACCTCCGAGGTTTTGCATGGCTTTGTTGCTTGCGCCAGCAGTCTGATGGTAGTTCAACTTCTTACAAAGGAACAAACTGCCATGCTTTTTCCGCTGCGGAAGGGCACAGCTAAGGGACTGAGGGCATTAAACAGCAATCCTGTTGTTACTGTATGGCAACAAATCGGCTCTAGAATCATAGAACCCTTTAGGTCGGAAAAGCCCTTTAAGATCATCAAGTCCAACTGTTAACCTACCCCTGCCATCCCGCCACTAAACCCTGTCCCTAAGCGCCTCGTCTGCCCGGTTTTTAAATCCCCCCAGGGATGGGGACTCGACCCCTTCCCTGGGCAGCCCCTTCCAGAGCCCGACAGCCCTTTCAGTGCAGCAATTTTTCCCAATGTCCAACCTAAACCTGCCCTGGTGCAACTTCAGACCATTGCCCCTCACCCTATCATCTGTTACCCGGGAGAAGAGGCCGTGCTGGCTGTGAAACCGGGTGTTGCACCTGTAATACAAACGTGACTGATATTACCATGATTAACAGAGAGGCAATGTTTAATGAAGGCACCTCTGCTCCTATTACAGCAAAGACACCGAGCTGGTGACACGAGACGAAAAATGGAAAAAAGCTGCAATAAAAATGTCTGGGAGAAAAATCAACTTCCATTTCAAAGGTTTCCCTGTAAAGCAAAAACTTCTGCCAGCTCAGCTGCAGATTCCCAGATCTGATATTAATATGCCAGAATAATGATGCAATTAAAATTGGTCCTGTGTCATTACGGGTGGACGGTTTTTAGTCCACGTGACAGGCAGCAGCAGGGCCCGGGCATTCTTGGGTGCAGCAGCCAGTAAGTTCCTTCAGTCCATGGTGACACCTTTTTTCCTTAAATTAAATGCAAGAACACTATGTTACCTCTATTGGCAGAAAATATTCCCAGACTAATTAAATTCCATTTCAGTGGAAACAAAAAGGACAGATGAGCAGCTTTGAAGATACGGCCACGTGAGCAGACGACCACAAGGTAAAAGAGAGGAAGGAAAAACTTGCTGGGAAACAGCACATGAGAAAAATAGTGTGCTGGGGGGGCAGTGGGGGGGCGGTCTGTGGAAGGCAGGACCGATGAGAGAGCACTCCACTTCAAGAGGGAAATTAATAGGAGTGCTACAGGGAAAAACAATAATTAAAGAAGTAACTTTTCTCCAAAGAGCCTGCTGTTGAATGTACCAGAGAAGCTGTTTAAAATAAAAAAAAAATATTCCTGGTCTCCTGTTTGTGATTTGCAGATTTGCAAATATTCAATTCTGACTGGTCAACTGGTGGTTTGAGAACTACAAGATGAATTAGTTTTAGCTCTCAGGCTCATTTTATCCCTTGGCTGTTCTAGCTTTTAAGCAGTTGTTAAGAACACGGCTCTACTTTCTCTAGGTTCAGAATCAGATTGCCCTGTGTTAGACATTTATTTATCTAGGTGTAATGTAAGGCGTATGGATTTAAATGAAAAAAAAAGGGGTCTTTAGAAGAGATTTTATAAGGCACAAATTCAGTGTCCTGTGTGTAAAGACTGGTTCCCATATAAAAACTACAGGATTACAATTTAAATAAGGCATATCCACCCAGCCCCCCTTCCCGAGGAAGCCGTGGCAGGATCTCCTCTCTGCGGCGCTGCACGGAGCATCAGAGACGGAGCTGGGTCAGGAAGTCAGCCCTGCCAGACGCCGAATGGGAAAGTGTGACAGGGTAGGTACGGAACAACAAAGCGAATTCGTAATCCCCGACATGCTAAAGGGAAGTGCTTGTAAAGAAAATAATTTCTTCTCTCTTGCAGCCTGATTCCTACTTTTATGACCTCCAGGCAAGGCAATAACCAACTACGTCAAATCCCTTCCTCTCCAATCCTAGAGCTCCTCTGTAGTGGATAAAAATCTCTCTTACAGCCCAGAAAAAAATGCAATATCCATGCACCCTTTCCCAGCTAAAATATGTCGCAGTATGTTATTAACAAGGTGCCGACCTGCCAGCTTCCCCACATTTAAAAAGCTGGGAATTGCACTTAGGTCAGACCTATGGAACAGCCCCGAGTTTTCCCACCGCGGGATCCAGCGGACAGCACGCGCAGCATCAGCCCTTCGCCATGAAAGCCGCTACAAACAGGACTGTAAGTTCAGTACAGAACTACACAGAAGACAAAGACAATTTTTGAGCCTAAGCATTTTTTAGAAGTCACAGCCATCCAAATAAACGGACGAATACTTCAAATATGATACTCTTCACTCCTCTAGAAGATGTCTGAAGCAGCGACAGGAGATCCATACAAACTGCAACCTATTATTTCCCTCAGTTATTTAACCTGAAAGCCCAAAGTCACGAGAGGGGACAAACAGACAGCTACATCGACGCAGGGGAAGGCACTCTCGTACCTCCGCTGCCTTCAGCCTCAGCAGCAGGCTTACTCACGCTACCTTAAATTGTGCTGTTTGGCTTGAGTTTTGACAGCTTTCTTGGTCTCGTACAATATGCTAAGTCCTCAGCCAGCAGCCACCAGCGACAGCAGAGCTGGGAGCTGAAAGCTGCCCAGCCCAGGGGGTGGCCACCAGCTCACAAGCCAGCGAGCCCGGCTGCTCCTTGTTTAAACACTGCACGGCTGAAGTACCAGCACCGGGTGACTGCTCCACAGGACGTCCCTAAACCAACAAACAAGTCTGTTCATGATCAATTACGTGCTTTATACTAATTCCAGAGGTTTTTGTAGAAAACTGTTAGCAGCTCCAAGGACTAAGTAAAACCAGGACCCTGTTCCAGCCAGATAAAAAAAAAAAATAAAATAAAATAGTTCAAGGTCCATGTTCCCAAGTTGTTCTGCAGAACAGACAACGGCACAAACTACAAACTTTCACAAGTGCCAAGACTCTAAGTTTGAGCGCGGGAGTTGGGCACAAATCAAACCAAATTCACGCATAAAGCCAACGCTGAACCGGAGGAAGAGCAGCTTCAGCGGCCGTCAGCGAGTCCAGGGGGGTGCTCATCCCGTGCTCTCGCTTTCTGCTCTGTAAGCAGGGTTGTGTAAGGGAAGTAGTACAGTTGCCCTCTGCAGGTTCCACATTTCCATCCTTCAGTCTTTACTTCTCTTAAAAAAGTTTTTCATTCAAATTAGTTGAGTAAATCTAAAGTATCAGCTTCAAAAGGAAGCCAGCAGAACTTCACCACGCTAACGCTGTAGCAGTGGTTACCAAATATTTTCCTCTTCCTTCTTTTGTGCTCACTTGACAATATTTTCTTTTCCAGTACAGCCAAACAGGACGTGAATAGCAAGCTAGGACAAAAACGCTACAGACCTGAACTGATAAAAAGTACTGGAAATAGCCCGTACACAACCACCACACCTGCCCGAGGAATGCGGCTTCACCTTCAATCACTCCGTGCACAAACCTCTGCGAGGCCACACCAGAACTTTACGTAGTTACACTTACGGTGAAGAACTACTTGGTTTAAAACCAAACCAAACCCAAAACGTTTTAGCCACTTCAGAGCGCAAGCTGATCAGGATTTACCCACGTGCTGGTACCAAGGCTTTGGTCCCGATTCCCCTCGAGTCAACCACAGGGCACCCACTTCCCGGGGTTCAAACACCAGCTGTAAAGTGACAATTTCAGGTACAACTCAAATCCATGGTTTAGGCTCCTCTCCGTGAAATAGAACAGAAGAAACTGGATTCATTTACCTTTCAGCACACCATAACCTAAACCCACTGCTGCTTTGCAATACTAGTTGGAACTAGAAGGGGGTTGGGGGGGG
>NW_009258382.1:186785-189544 GCF_000687185.1 Egretta garzetta
GCAGCTGCGGCCCGTCCTCCACCGCTTGGCCAAGCCCTTTAGCACAGACTGTCCTTCCCCAAAGTAACCCAGTGGCTAGGAAAGGTATTTAATGGGAAAGGGAGTGGTGGGGGGCTCTGCGCGGCACCCAGTCGTGGTGACCCAAGGGCTCTTCACCCCTCCTTTGCTCCCCTGAAATTACACCCTGCCTCCGCCGCGCTACAGCCCTCGCAAGCCGTGCTGGTCAGACAACTTCTGATTCATGACCAAGTAGCAATTATATGGAGAAAAAAACCACCTCTTTCTCAGTAAGAGAAGAGAATAATGATCATTTACCATCAGCTGCAGAGTGACAGCGCTTAACTCTCTTTACAAATTCAGCTTCAGGACTTTTTTTACTGAAAAATCACAGGTATTGACGTATGTTAAGAAGTCACGCTGACCTGTGGCGCCTGAGATGACCAGCACGAGTGCAGTTTCCAACTAACTTTCTGATTTTAGGCAAATATTTGTCCTACCTTACTGTGTTGCTTTAAAAAACAACAACAGCATTTTTTCCCCCATTCTCAGAAGGTTGATTAAGGGCGTTCCTGGCAAATGAAAATATCCGCCTGCGCTGCAGAAGGAAACCAGCCGGGAGCAGGCAGACAAGACAGCGCTACCCACAAGTGTTTTGGGGGCTCTTGAAAGCGAAGGGCAGACATGATAGAGGTGGCGTTATTAGAGAAAGCGCCGCAACAAACCCCGGGGTTTGGCACTGTATCATCTAGCCCGAGAGTCTCAAAAAGGCGTATAGCTTACAAGCTCGGGTGGCTCTGAACTGGTCTGCCTCTTCCGCAAAGAGGAAAACCTCTGCTGACTCCGCACGGAAAACCTTCGGAAGGACTCTCTGCTCCGGGATGCAAAGTGCCTGAAGGAGGAGGTTCGCTTGAAGGGAGCCCTGCTCCCACCTTCCCCGCTAGTCCGTTCGTGAGCAACCGCAGTCGTGACTAAATTTAGTGCTTCCTGTAAGGATCTCCGCACTGTACCCATCCACTGGGTCATGTGAGTTTGTGCCACTGTCAGTTTGTCTCCAAGGTAATCCATTTTTCCAGCAGAGATGAGAAATCAATATTCAGTAGCAATTACTGTAAAATATATTCTCCTTAACAACCCTGACTTTATTTTGCAAAAAGGATTCCACTATTTTCAGCTAATGTCAATAGCCCTACACCGTAACCGTCGGCATATTCCTGTATTCAAATAACCAAAGACATGTGAGGTTGGAGGTTGGTACTTGTCGAGTAGGAAAAAATAAAAGACTTTTCCTACTTACAATCAGCTTTCCAGAGTTCCATCAAAATAGGTTTAATTCAGCCATGTTAAAGAGAGAAGTCAAGGTTTAAATCCCGACAGTCACTGGAAATTAGTCCCTTTACAAGCACAGAATCAGTCTCTCACTGTCATTTCAGAGCTGGAAAAGCAACTCCCTTTTTAACCCAAGTTTTTGTTTTGCTGCAAATATCAGAAGTATGAAAAAAAATCATATTCTTCTGGCTCGGCAGCTTTTCAGGTAACAGTGCATTGAACAAAGTTCTGATGCTTCTATGCAATCCATTTAGCAGCAAAACTATTAGATCTTCTGAACAATAAATCCAAATTATTTTCTTCCCAAAAAAAAACTCTGCAGGAAGGTATCAGCATCGGCAGAATCCCCTTCTCACCGGTCCTCCCCTCTTCAGAGCCATTCTACAAGATTTCCACTTCCAGAAACGCAGACCACAAGCTCGTGAGGCACAGCGGAGCTGAAGGGGAACTGTGTCAAGCCTGCTGGCTCCCAGAGCGGACTTGCCGGCTGCTCAGCGCCTGCCAAACGATCTTCTGAATGACATCAGCTCCTCTGCTTCAAGGGGGGCTTCGTAACGGAGGAATGCAGCTGGGAATGGCAAAACACTGTACCAGCAGCCAGCACAGAGACTTCCCCCACGCCTATTAAAGCCGCTGCACACGCCAGCTCCTCTCCTTATCCGATCCGGAGATGCGCTCTGAAGAAGCCGCTGGATCCCACAGCTGTTTGCAAGCCCATCTCAGCCGCAGACGGCAAGGTTTGCCGTGCTCCGAACGCTCCCTGACCAAGGCACAGGAGGTTACGGGCAGGCCAAGGCTGCCGCTGGCGTCCTATTCCCTCCTCTCTGTCCCTGCCTTGCCCCTTCTCCGGAGAGGAAACAATGAGCTAGGTGAAACAGCCGCAGAGCTCTGCCTAAGGAAGGATCTGGGCTGGGCTTTATTATAGTACAGGCAGGGTTACCGTGGCAACCAAGGGAACAGCATCTGCTTGCTGCCTAAGCAGGCAGGAGTTGCACAGATCTATTGGAATGATTCATAGTTTGCGTATGTCACGTGTACTTACTGATTTTAACCCTTCCTTGGGAAAACAACAGCAGTGTCTCTGCCGGGGCATGTTTTACGCTGACACCAAAAGGCTTCCTATTGGGATGGGGCAGGTTAGGGCAAAACCTACACCCCGCTCCCCTTGTTTGATGGGGTGCTCGGGCAGCGCCAGCATGTAGAACTGTCTCCTTACGCGAATTACAAACTCAAACACAATACTTTCAAGTTAGTGACTATGATATCGGTGCAAGATAATGATTAAGCCAGAAGCTCAAACCAAAGCTGAACAGGTCTGAGAATTTAAAGCATTTTTTTCCCCCCCCACTTTCCCACACCGTTAACAACTTTCCCAAGTCAGCTCCCTCCCTGGCAGCTGCGAGCCTGAAATGGGGGGGGGGGGGGGGGGGGGG
>NW_009258382.1:189691-200594 GCF_000687185.1 Egretta garzetta
GACCCCACAGATACAAGCAGTAACGCTGAGCTGTCAGACATCACCGGCCATGGAATTTCTGGAAACGGGCCATTTGGGAGGACAGCAGAAAGAAAAGCTAGGGTTTTAAATCAATAAACATAAGTAGGTGCCTAAAGTCAAGACGTGACTAGTTTAGAACTGAGGGCAAAGGGAGAGACAGGTAGGAGGGTAAGAAAGACGTGTTGAAAGCTGCTGGCTTTCTTGTTTATTCAAGGGGGGGTTGTTGCTGTTGCTTAATTTGCCACACTAAACACCATGGTCTTGCATCACCCTCTCTGCCTCTAAACCTTTCAGGAAGAGATTTAATGGCACGAAAAATTTCTAGATGGCATTTTACAAAATGGCTCTCAGGTGAAGTTTTATTGGATCAGAAATTCTACTTACAAACGCGCACACAAGCGTGAGGTGCTCTGGGGAAACAGGGTGTCTTGTTTAAGAGTTGAACTCCACCAACCTGTAACTTATCTCCAAGGAAAAACTTTGGTAGCAAAATGCAGCGTTCCGTATCTTGCTCTTCATTTCTGAATACATTATATTTGTTCTGAACATTCTCAAATTAGCAGGCTAACAAAAACCCTCAGTGTTAAAAGGGAATCCAACCAATAGAGAAAAACCTTTTTTCCCTGCATAGCTTTTCTTTTAAAGAGCTACAGAGTTGGTTTTGCATGGAGATGGAAAGAGATGCTCCTGATCAGATGCCCCAAGAGCGAGGCATTTCTTGTATCTTTAAAGAAACAGAAATAAAAAATAAATTTATTCTGACACAGTTATGGATAATGCTTCATGAACGATGGCGACCCTGAACCTAAGGTTGAAATTTAAGACTTATTACATGTTTTTATGCTGTTTAATCTAAGCTCTAGATTTCAAACATCTGCGTATTTGCAAGTGCAGCTCTGTGCTCGCTGCAGTACAGGGATTCTTCTCGAGGCACTTTGCTATTTCAGGGGGCTACCGAATCAGCCAGAGCCTGAAACCATCTAAAATAGCAATCGGAGAGCTCCATGTAGCTGCCATGCAAGTTAGTCAGCAGTCCCTTCACGTACTGAAATTTAACCAACCTTCTGGTATATCGCCTGTCACAAAATGGGAGGAGATGCACGACCAGATCCAGCCCAACATCCAAAGAAGGCGGCTTTCTTACAGCTTGCTGCAAGAACTTCTCACACATGTATGTGACTTGAAGGATCTGAAAATTCCCTAGAGAATATATTCCAATTTTTTATTAGACCTCCCCTGAAAAGAATCAGATGTTATGCCCAATTTACAATGTTCATCCTCAGAAGATTGGAAAACTGCTGATCTATCTGCAATACTAAATTTAGTGTCTTCTGGCTACCACATGAGCATACTGCTAGGTATTTAAGTGTACTCAGCATCTAAATTACTGCTTAGATTTACACTTCAATTAACATCATGGCCAAATGTTTTAGAAGATAATCAGATGCGCTTTCACCATCAAATTCAAATGGTTGAAGATTTTTCCACCCCTTCAGCTGAAATGCAGTGAGTGACTGCATGTTCTCCTGCCTGAGCTCCATACCAAAACCGGCCAAGTTCAGCAGCTGCCAGGAGACTGACAGACTGTGCAGTCAAACTGAGTTTCCTTAGAAAATCCATCTAAAAATAACCAAGGTCTGAAAAAAAAAAAATTGATTAAGTTTTAAGAAAATTTATAGGAATATTGCTTTACTAAAATGCATCTGCGTAGCAATTACATAGAAGAAACGTCCTCAAAAATACCTCTCACTGGACACAGCAAGGACTGGACAGATTATTTGACGATGTATTTATTTTCACCCCTCCCCACCAAAAGCAAAATATGCCGCCCTCTGCCTTGATCCGTGCAGAGCGTCTGTGTGAGGAGGTTATTCTACTTTATTAAAATGGCCTGCTTCTATCCCTTCTATTCTGGTAAGTAAAATAATCCACGGAAACCTCAGAGGACCCCATGGCATCAGCCAACCAAAGCTGCAGAACACCCGAAAAGTCTAAAGGACAGAGTTTTCAAATGCTGTAACAAACCGAGTAGCAAATCATGTTTTGGGGCTTTTCTGATTCAAGTGAGATTTCACCTCTATGAAAAACACAAGCCGCTATTAAAAATGATTTTAAGAGACATAAATCAACTTCACAATAGACTAAGGACTATATTAGCCATAGGAGAGTACCGATTTCAAAGAGCATGCTGCCACGGACGAGAGCTGCTGCCTGTGGGCACGCAGAGCCATCCCAGAACGCCCGGGCTCCCCCAGGAGCACACCAACTTGTTCTCTCGATTTCTTTTGTAAGGCTCCTCAGCATATGATGCTCTGTAGGACTCCACACACAATTCCCAGCTGGCAAAAGCTCACAACTGTATTTTAATTAAATAACAGCATGTGGGTTACACACAGGCTCTATTTGCTTCTTCTCTGGTGAATCCGCATATCTTTTTATAACTACCAGCCTACAGAACACAGCTCAAACCATACAGGTGTTCTATAATTCTCTCCCAGCCCCTTCAGTCTTTCTGGGGGAGCAAGGGCTCGTTTCTGAGCAAGAACAGCACAAGACGATCTCCTGCCCTTGAAAAACACCAGCCATGAGCTCCTGCGGCAGCCACCCCGGAGCAGCCAAGGGTCTGCAGTTTGGGAAAACAGAGAGCACACGTTGCTAACCAAGTACCGCATGACTAGTTACCGCAGGAGCAAATGGGACCTCATTATTCAACCATTGCTGGATACTTTTATTATTAACATCTATTCCACCTACAACTCAAAAATACAACCCCGCACGAAGTAGTAACAATCCCTCTTTTTCCCCCTCATTCAGTAGAAAACAAAATTCTATGGTTACGTTATATTTTCCAAAAGCTTCTTTCAGCTCATTTTGAGCTTTACCTGTTCTCAAATACATATAATTATGCTAATGACTATATAGGATTGGTATGCCAAAACAAAAGCAGGCCTGCATGCACAGCAGATAGCGCGCCCACCGTGAGAGGCGGGCGGCACTCGCGGCACAGCCGATGGAGCCCACAGGGTCTGCAGCCGTGGCTGGGTCCCCCATCACCACCTCCCTTCCAGCAGCACTAGCAAGCACGGAGCTGGGACCTACCAAAAAGTTATTGGGGATTATTTTTCACCTAGACTGGGTCCCTGAATGATCCTTTGTCAGCAAAGCAGATGTGATGGAGAAGGGTGGGCAACGTGAGTTTAAAGTAACGGCAAAAACAAAGTCTCTGCTTTTCCTCGCGGGACCCTCAGTCAGAAACTCCATCTCCTGATGCTTACCCTGCCTCACACCCACTTAAATTTGCAGCTATTAATAATTCATGCATTTCTTAAGTGTTTTCTGCAAGTCATCATCCCACGTACAAACAAGTATCGTGATCAAGTACTTGTAAAGATCATGACAGCTTCAGTCCCATCTCCGGCCTCTTAGTTTGTCCGTCTCAATTATGCTCAGTCTTCAGCAACTACCGAGGAGCAGAGCCTGCCCTTGTAAGGCTGTTCTGGCCCTGCATTCCACGTTGGCTCTCTTTCTGTTTCATTAGTAAGAGAACTTAATTTAACCTGTTGTGTTTGACATTATGGACTATTTAAAGACACAGCGCTGTGCTGCGCTTAGATACATGGCTCCAGACTCAATTACTCCTTGGGTTCCTCAGACACTACAAAACAACTTAGGTTTTTTATATCCTCCTTATTTTTACCTCTGTACTCTCTATTTGCCATCTGAATTGTCATGTTCAAAGAAGGACTAGCAAGTATTCCCAACTACCGGCTGAATTTCTTACAGGTAACATCCCATAATAAACATTTTTACCATGTCACCTTCAAATTCTCATTTCAAATAAAAAAAGAAATGCTTTAATACTCACTCGAAATGCCAAGTAATATTCCCGAGGATTCCCAATGATCTGCCAGTTCACAACAGTCCCGCTCCCCCTGCGAAGCGTGCCCCAGTCCCCCACCGCCCCGGCCCGAGACAGAAAAGCCTAACAGCTTTAGCAAAGGGTTTGGGGTTTTTCTTTCGTTCCAAACCCGGACCAACTGAAGTGCTTTAAAATGCTCTTAACTGGGGAAAACGCATCACTTGGCAAAAGCCTGGGCAGACGCAGTGTGTTTTGCTTTCCACATACAAAGAACAAAACTGTTTGTGTATCACTTTAGTTTCTTTAAAATGCTCCTATCCACTTGCCAGCTCTCACGCCCCCCTTTCTCTCCAAAATGAGTTGCTGTTACACAAACACAAGAGACAGTTCCCCTGGGTACATTTTGTAGAATATCTGGATTTGGGGAAATCTGAAAAATGCACAAGTTTCAATCAGGTGATCAGATTTACGGGTAAAAACTGTCTGCATTTGTCTGCCGGGTTACACCTCACCGCGCTGGCAAGCAGTCAGACTTACAGAACGAAGGGCGCTTCCTCTGCGACTGTCACTGAACTGTCACAACTGCTCAGAGAACAGTCTTACTGCACAAAGTCTTTCATTTTTATCTTTGTTCATAGCACATACCAATCTCTTTCATTTAAGCTAAAAGAAAATTCAATTAACACAGAGCTTAAGTTAAACAAAAGGCTTAGAGTTGGGTCCATGAACAAAAGACTGGAATTGTTCAGGCTCCTGCACCTGTTTATACTTCACAAAAACCTGGCGTAATTTCAAAACCGTTACAAGCTGCTGGCTGCATGGGTGCAGAATGCTGCAGTGACATGCATCGCCTAGGGGAAAGAGAAATAAACCCCCTGGTGCAATCAAGGTCTGTTCCGGGAGAGGAGAAGGAGATGAGCCGACTCCCAGCGCAGCATCCCTCCCTCTCTCCGGAAGCCAGCAGTCCCGGTGACGACCCGCAGCGGGCTAGGCGCCCTGTCCACAGCTCAGCATCGCTCAGACTCACGCCTTCCTCGTGTGCTTCCGACACGCTGGGCACCGTCGGCTGCGACGCAGGTACCTCGTGTGCCCATGCCGGAAGAAATTCGTGACGTGGGCCCCGACAGAACCAACACTGCTGCACAGGTGCTCTGAAGACAACAAAAACCTTGCGTCCCCTCGGATTTTTACAGGGTATTGATTTTACCATCACAAATTAATTGACATGACAAGGACTCCGAGCCAGCCACCGACGTAAGCTTGCTTCTTACTCCATCCTTTCTCCCATTTGCTGTACCCAGCCTTCCCATCCCTCAAATCCAAGATTCCCCATGAAACTTAACACAGCCAAAGACAAAAGGGCTTAGTGGTTTTATCTGGCTTGGTTTTTTTCTTTTCCATGGTGGCATGATAAATACAATTCCCTCAGACGCCTGGACTGTTTCACCTGCCACAATAACCATGGGCTATGGTCAGAAAAAAAGAAAAAAAAAAAAAGTTGGATGGCTGGAGTGTTTTAGCACAAGGACTTTGTCCAGTGTCTACATACAGTGAAATCTCCTTTGTAACCTGAAACACTGGATATCTCAATATTTACACTAAATATTTGTTTTCTAGTCCTACTTTCGTTTCCTACTGAAACCAAGCAACTTAAGCTCACTTACGCAGTTTTAATTTATGCTTGTTCAGAATTTAAGACAGCTTGCACAGAACTCTACATTAAAGGCGCTCCCCTCGTACACATAGACAACTACAAAAGAGACTGAAATTCCTTTTCCAGACTTTTTTTTTTTTTTTTCTTAATTAGGTTATTTTAAAAGCCCACAGAGGCCTCACAAACTAATGTGCAAGGAGAGACTGCAACAGCAACAGGTTCTGGATCAATGCTTGTGAAGTTTACACAAGCACACGTCAATACAAGAGACTTTTAAAGAAAGGTGCTGAAAAAGTCTCTCATCAACGTAGTACGTGGCTATTTTTAAAATCTTTACTTTAAACGGAGGTAATAACAACCTGAGAGTAACACTAATTTCTTGAAGTAATGCATATCCATCAATGCGCCGTAACTGCAGAAAGGCCCATGTAATGAAACCGCCTTTGCAGCTGGCCTCTGAAATCTGAGTCTCATCTGATCTGGAACAGGACACGAGAATTCTTTATTCATCATCCAGTCAAATTTGCTTCAGGACAACCTTCACTAAGAAGCCAATCTGCGGCCCTTTGAAGGCATCACATTCCCCAGTAGACGAGCGTGCGCACAGACCCTGTCACCTTAGGACAAATACTCATCGTGGTCTCACCTCCTACCCCACAACGGAATGGAACGGTGGCAGTACAAGCTCTAGAAGACTGAACCACTTTGACAGGCAGCTGTTGAAAGCAGAAGTGATACCACCCACATGCTGCACATCCTTATTCCACAACTACCTTATTCTTGAAGTTCACCTGTGATATTACTGCTTTTATTTGATAAATAACAGAGCTGAACTCACTTGGCTGCCCATCACGCCATCCTACATACTCCAGCTGAAAGGTCCAGGGTAAGGAGAAAACGATGACCCAGAACAGCCCAACTCCCAGGCACAGAAGGGTCAGGGAAGGCTTCGTTCTCCGCCTTGCTGCGTGCTAACCTGACCATCCCCCCTCAAAGCACTAAAAGCATTATAAAAATAATCATGTTTTATGGCAAGCACTATAAGAGTCCCCTTGTGCAGAGGCAGAAAAGCAACATGAACATTTCCCTGCCACAGAAAGTGGCTTCAGGCAGGACCCTGCAGACCTACAGCATGGGTTTTGCCCCTTCCCCAATATAAATGAATACACCCCGCCAAGGTTTCACAAACCACCAAATAGCTCGTAGTCACTGCACATATCTTCTTGACTATCAGCTAAGAGAGGACAATGAAAAGGAACAAGGAAAGACAAAACAAGATAAATACATCCATTCTCCAGGTCTCATACAGAAGACAACTTGGTTAGGCTACAGGGAGGACAAAAATGGCAGTGAAAAAAAAAAAAAAAAAAAAATGTGAAAGAAGAAACAAACCCCTCACACTCCCCAGGTACAACTGTCACCTTACAGCATCACTAGGGCACCCCTGGCCCGGTGAAGGACCAGGTATGAGCCGTTCCCAGACCAGCGGGCGCAGGGGTAGTGGACACACTGCTCCTCAGGCTTGCCGCTGGCTGAGCGCTGCTGCCAAGTGGAGCCAATGCTCAGTGCTGACAAAAACAGAGCTTACATTAGACAGGGCCTCCTTCCTCGCCGGCAGTCTGACTCCTCTCCCCTACTGCAGAACGTGAGTTTCGTTTCCAAAGGTCTCTGCAAGCACCAGTGTCGCCTGCCGGGGAGCAGGAAGGAAATATTTTTCACCCTATTTTGTAAAATTTGTCTTGACTGCGGGCATCCCAACCTTCTCACTCTGTATACGTTCATCTGTGGTAAGAATGACTTGGAGTTAGAAGCATGAAAACAAGCAGAAAAACGCATCTGGTGCTCAGGAATTAAAGGTTAAAATGGCCAGCGAGGATTCGGAAGCAAGTATGAAGGAAGTCCTCGACGCTCTGTAACCCCAACAAGGTGGCAGGGACATTAAAGGGGTAAACACTTCATACCTACCTAGCGGTAACTTATTAAAGCTGAAGCTTATGCCTGAACATGGATTCCCATCTCACCCACATCTCCTGACAAATAAAACATTCTCCACGGCACACAACGAGAACTGCCCACCGTAACATGGTGCAAACAGCAAAAAGCTTTTCAAGTGTTGTGTGTGCAGCCGATCAAACTTCTGCGGCACAAAGTTCCAAACCATTTTCAAAGAGCTACCACTTTTAACATCTTTTCTTCTTCAATCTTTAAAGAATAAAAAAGCGACCCAGTCTGATCAATAAATTTGAAACCCACAGTTAAGACATCCACACGCTTCAAACAAGACAAGAAAAAGATTAGAAATTTCGCTGGGACATCATCTTTTCCCCTCCCACGCAAGAAGCACGTTAGCGCGTATGGAACGAAGCTTTTTATCACACAGCAAGGTTTTGCAATGTTTGCTAACGAGGGGCAGATACCGAACACATCTGATCTGCCTGCAAGTCCCCCCATGGCCTGACTCCTCGCGGTAGGAACGCGTGGGCCCCAGCTGCTGCGCACTCACTGCCCGCTTTTGTAAGCTCTGATCCACGTCCCCCCCTCTGCTGCCACCAGCCTTCCCAGCGCGTTTCGTGGTATCACATCCATTCCTTAGGTCGTGAATCTTTGAGGGTAGACTTGTCTTGTTTCTGTAAAAGATACATAACACTCGTGCACGGTAACAACCACAAAACAAAAATCACAGCCTTATCACCCCAGTAAGATAAAGTTCTGTACTTTACGTTCTCACTCAAGATGAGTCACGTTTAAGTACGATAATTACACTTTTTATGGATTTAAAAATTAAAAAATGATAACAGAAGGGCAAGAACAGGGGAAAGCAGAGGCACAGAGCGCGCCTTACCAAGTCTCAAATGGACTTGAAAGCTGCACTTTCCTCCAAATTAACCAGTATTAGAGAAACCAGATAGGAAGAAAAACACCCTTAAATTTGCATTCCTTGTTTTCCTTACAGAGCTACACTTGTAATAAAAGAAAACACATTCATCATTTTCATGTCTGAACACTCCACATACTTGTTTGTACCTGCCAAAACAATTTTACCTTTGTACTACCATGGTCATCCTTGATGGGATCAGCAAAAAGCTGCAGTTTCCCATTCCCTTTGCAACCCAAGTGGAAAGTCAGCCATCCTTTCCTCCGCACGCAATTCTGCCCACTTTAGAGTAGAATGTAATTAGTCCAAGATTAGTAAAACTCTGTAAACAAAGGCAATTGTGAAGTTTAACTTTTAATCTAAGTCTTTAAACAATTTAACTACGATTACCAGTAATAAGTGCAACAACCAGACCGCCAAAACAGCTTTTTGGAAAACGTGAATTCTTTTGTCTCCCAAACTATGTTTCTCTTGAGCTTAAGAAAGGCTCAGTTAAACATCCTGAACATGCATCGGTTTTGTACCTTGAATTGTTTCAGTATAAAACAAAGCTATCAACGTTAAAGCTGAGGGAACAAGCTAAAAATATACTATGTTATTTGAAAGGCCATCTACAGAATCATTCAGCACTTCCCTTCCATCTCAATGGAGGAGGAAAAACTGAAAAACCAAACAGAAACAGGAAATTCCTACAGCACAAATAGTCTGGAAAATACTAAACCCATTTTCTTTACATTTGTTTACGTCAAAAGGATCAAGCCAAGCAAAAGACAGGTAGTTTCAGTTTTTTCCATGTATACAAATAAAAATCCATGATGCAGAAAGTTTTTTGTTGATAAACATTACCATACAAATACTACACATTCCTGCCAAGGTGGGCTGAAAACTACGAACAAATTAGCTACAAGCTTAGCGAGAAGCTAAGGACTAGCTCTCGTATCACCTAAGAAAGATGCCGTGGAAAGCCAGGAGCTGTCTAAGAGTAGGGGAGTTATCTCACGTCAATATCTCACGTCAACAAGAAACACAAGATGAAACTTAGCCCTAGGAAAAGGAAGCTCTTTGCACAGCGAAATGAAAATATGAGCATGGAGACAAATACAAAGCAGGCTGAACACCACGAGCTCCCTGCAAATATGCCCAGGAGTTCCGAGGAGCAGTTCCGTTGTTTTCATCAAACGCACCAGCTCAACATGCGATCGATCCAGTTTTCGTTGAGGTCCTGATCTTCAGTTAGGGAAATCTCCCCAGCATGCCAGGCAGCCACGGGGGAAAAGCTTCAGCCTGCAAAGGATCTCCTGGCACCAGGAAGGCAAAACAGAGCAGAACCATAGCCAGGGCTCTTCGTAAGTCCAACACGGGAACAGTTATTGCCCCATCGCTTGAGCCAATGGGCTCTCACAAATTAAGCAGAGGTAACCAAAAGAAATCTTTAACAGAGACTTCGTGAGGACAGAATTTGGCCTAACACCTCCAACTGCTAAACTTTTCTCATAGGGCAAAGAAGGGAAGTTGGGAGTGAGAGAAGACAAGCATGAAACATGCTACTTCTGCTCAGAACAGCAATGGGCAGGAGAGGGGTTGGGAAATCTCTTGTTCCCATGAGTGTGTCTCAAACCACGTGCGAATGAGAAAGGACAATCTGCTACGAAGAGACATTCGAAGTATTTCCTTCTCTTTGACTGGTATTAAGTTTTACTGTCGATTCAGACCTGCACACGAGCCGTCATTCCACTCCTCACCAACACCCTTCTGCAAAGGCATCAAAATCCAACTTCAGGGATAGCGCAGATTCACCAATTTCATTCCATCTCCTTAAAATCTCACCACGAAATTCTGATTCATCTCACTACATGCGGGCCAAGCGGTTTTGTAGCATTACACCTCAGCCAGCATCTCCCTTTCCATCAGGCAGCCCTGGCGTGTAGGCTGGAGGGGGTTTGCTCTCCCCAGCCTGGAACAGCAGGAACCCCCTTACGCAAGGAAAGCTCCTTTCCTCTGCACAGCTGAAATTTTGGGGAGGCAGGATTTGCCGCCCCCTCCCCCCCAATTTATTAAGCAGGTTCTAGCAGTCAGAAAACATCTCAAATCTCACAAGTTTTAGTCTTGCTTGGTAACCTTTAGGTGGTGCCTACAGTCAGGGTCCGTTTCAGCATGCTTCTGAGTATCAGGCAGCACGGGCAATTCAAAACACAGCAAACACATGCGGGCCAATTTCAAAAGTGACAGACAGACAGCCAGCCTGCACGCTATACTGGGGAACGATAGAGTCAGATTTGGTCCCGAGCACGCTGCTCTCTTGCATCAGTCAGTAAACGCCAAGTTTACCATTTCTTAAATAGCGCATTTCTGCCATCCTCTTCAAAGAGGTAAAATACAGAACTTTTTATTACCGTCTGCCTGGAGGAATCTCGCAGAGGGTTCTCAGGCACTGTCCAGCTACTGAAGCTTCAAATCTGACTTTCAGAATTCCGAGAACAATCGGAAGGAAGAG
>NW_009258382.1:200630-202522 GCF_000687185.1 Egretta garzetta
AAGAGCGTGCTTTTTTGTGCAAGGGGTTTCCTTCTTCAAAGCATAGTAACAAGAAGCTGGAAGGTAAAACTGCATCTTGAGTCGTTTCAGCTGTTCTCAGCATAACCACATGCTGCCTACCAAGTGCCTCAAGCACCTTCCCACCGCACAGCTGGGAAGCGCCGAGGGCCCAATTGTTCCTCCCATGTTCTCCCTACAAAACACTACTCCATGCGTCTTTCCTTGACATCAGCCACTTCTTGATCGCAATAAGTAGAACAAATATCAAGTGTAAGTTCATACAATATGTCCCTCATCCATTTTATCTTGCAACATGGCATTTTTGTGAAAAAAGCACTAGCATTTATTTGCTGTTGCTGTGTAATGCTGCATGCATTATTCCATCATTTCTCGGACTCTTTGTTCTTACTTCCTCCTCCTCCTCACATGCAGAGCCCATCAGCCCCACGTCACCGACGGGAGGGCGGCTGCACAGCCCAGCTGCACAAGGGCCTGATGCTCCCACGTCCCCTGGGATGCGGTCGGTGCCCTGGTGGGGCACCCCAAGCCAGCCGACCCCACGCTTGCACCCAGCTACACCCAGCCAACACACTCCTCTGGAGCCCAGAGCAGTGGCGTGGTACAAGAATAGCCACGCGACTCTGCAGAAGGCTGCTTCTTAAATTGCTTGTCAGGGTCATTGCTACAGGTGTGGCCTTTCTTTACATTTTTTAGATTAAGGGCATAGATTATTTCCTACTTGGTCTGGAACTCTATGGAGCTCAAAGGTTGATTTGCTGAAATTCCTTCTGCATTCCCAACTAGATTTGCTGTATTTCCTGCCCTGAACTGTGGAATACTGCTGAATTATGGAACAAACACAAAAGTAAACCCAGCCTCATGTGACATCTGCAATCACCAACCCTAGCGACCCAAACTTGCCCTACATGTACTGTGGTTAGCAAATAATCTACATTGCCTCCCTTAATGGCACAGGTATTTATTAGCCTCAACCATGAATCACAAAACCAAATACTACGTTTTTTCCAAGCTTTATTCAGGCTTAGATTTACCTTCATTTACTTTTTAAGAGAAGCTCTGCACCGCAGTACAAAGCCCTGTCACATCTTGAGGAAAGGCCACGACAAAGAACTACTTTCACCATGCTCAAGTTGCTCTCCAAAACGCCGTTTCCTTTCAGTACAGTAAACACACGCTGGCTGTACGAGCGACTCGCAACTGCTGAAAGAACAGGAACAATAGTGGGAACTTGGCTGTCTCCCAGCATTAGCGACATGGACAACAGCATGGGAAAGCAGGAACTGAGTCAAAACAACTTTAGATCAAAATATTAGTGGAGAAGGCAGTGAGGTTACCTCTGCTTTGTATGTATAAATGAGGTTTAACAATCCACTGTAGCCTCGTAGTAGGAGCATACTCACTGCTTCGGACTCAAATTAAGAGGAAGGGCAGGGACAGACAGACAGTCCCCGGTTCCAGCTGCTCTGAGCCTGGAACGACACAGTTATTGCAAAAAAACCTGCCAGGTCTCCAAACAGTTACATCTTACTGAACGCAAACCTTATTGCACCAAGTTAACCTAGAATGCGCTATTTAATTTACCATAAAATGCTGTTATGAAACTTAATACCACACCTAATTATAACAAACTGTCTTGGATTCTGCGCCATTTCCCTTGCGTGAGCTCCGAAGCTCGGGAGGACGAGTGGCCTGACGCCAGCACGCCGGCCTCCCGCGGCTGAACAGCACTCTCTCGTGTTCCCGCGGGGAACGGGCTTCCTGGGACAGGTTCGGTTTATCCATTTGCTCTGAGCAATGACACAGAAGTTACAATTCTTCTACAGCAGCATTCAGGAGAAAGGAAAATGCCTTTCCAAACAGATTTTTCCCTA
>NW_009258382.1:202540-214231 GCF_000687185.1 Egretta garzetta
CACTCACTCAGGTGATGCGAAAGGAAGATTTAGCTGCTGACATCAGCACGGCAGATACACCTCAGGCACCACCTGCGTGCGCGGGATTTTTAAGCCTTTGGAAAGAAGCGCATGCCTGAAACACGACTGCCCCATCAACAGAAGTAAACCCCGCAACAGAACGGCAGCAAACAGCGTCCACAGGAAATCCCCAGGCACGCACACAAAGGGAAGCCACGCAATGCGGACACGGACGCCCTCCCTCCCTTAACGCGGGGCTAACCATTACCCGTGGCACGCAGAGCGACGATTAAGGCTTCCTTCCCTCACCCCTGGAAATGCTGTCGCAGTGACCGGCCGCGGCAGCGTGGCTGTTACCGAGCTGCCACTTCCTTTGGCATCACCTCCTGAAGAGGTATCAAAGCCACTCTTAAAAGGTAGTGGCTAAAACCTCGTCAAAACAAACTTTAGATCTTACTTCTTCCTTAAATACCCCAATTTTCTTTTGATTTTGTAATTGTTGTTTAGTGACCGTCAGCAAAGAATAAGAAGGCCTTTTTAAACCATCACAGTGCTGCAGGGTAACATTTTAGTTAAAACGTGCCATTTTCTTTTGAAGGCTCTCAGAATGCAGCATGTTTGCTAGCTGAACAAAGACAAGTGCCAGACTGAGAAGAAACGGCTCCCCAAGAAGGGTACCTACCCTGCTGAGCACCACCGTCACCCAGGCCAGAAGGCCCGAGCTGAGCCATGAAGCTGGAGCCCGCCTGCCTTCCCGCTGGGTTTCACAGGACGATGCACGCGTAGCACAGAGCTACACACTCTAGCCGAGACCCTCTGCTGCTAACAGGACACTGGTCTCCCACAGGCTTTGCAGAACTTCATTTTGTGGAAGTGGAGCCAAGGCCACTCTTAGACTGTATCTGTAATGTTTTCATGTTTTCAAGGCACCTTCAGAGCCACTCACCTGCCCCAGGTGCTTCTCCTGTCACACTCAGTTGAAACTAATGAAACCAGTTAATGAGCCGCCAGGGTTTATGCCTCTACCACACGCGCTGCGGGGGGATGCAGGCCAGGCCAGCACCCAGCTGTCAACAGCAAGACCATGCATCTTCTAGAGACCACGGCATGCGCTCAGAGCAGGGGGTGCGCTGGAAGCTGCTCTCAGCTCTTCCAGCCGTCTTCTCTCATCTACTGACGTTATCTGTCTTATCTGGACTGAACAGCAATCACGTAGCTCTCCATCGAGCCCCAAGGCTTTGATTGCTGATTGCCTCTGATAGCACTCTGAGCCGGGTCCCTCACTAAGCAGCAAACCAGCCGGGACCACTCTGAAGGTGGCTGTGACCAAAGGCGCAGCTGGTTCCTGACCAGGGTACTACAAACTGCATCTAGGACAGCTCACGTCCTGACACCAGCCCTCCTTCTCCCCACGAGTACCACAGCGCCTCTTCAAAATCAGCCAGGGCTCCTATTCTTTTCCTTCAGCACCTATTCTGGAACAAATCCAGAGTTCTCCTATCTTGCCAGCTCTGCTCCCACTGCAAGCAGTCTGGCCTCCCCTCACTGAGCTGGCTTACATTACCAAGTCCTACTTATAGCACCGATCATCATTTACCAGCGTGCTCCTACAGTAGCCTCAGATGCATCAAGAAAGAGCTTACACCATCCGAACTGGAGCACCCCACAAAATGCCCTGGGGCAGAACGAGAACTGCTCACAACTTTGAGATGGGTAAGGACAGGAACAGAACCGACGGAGCGCTCCACTAGTGGCCGTGTCCACAAGCAAGCCAGAACAGCTGGTTATCGCATGAAGGGCATTACAAAGAAACAGGAAACCTCATTACTGTGGCTGCATACCTGGTGCCCTGACCAGCTCGACAGCGTGACTGAGGCAAGCGGGTGGGCAGCAGACCACTGAGCTGCGCTTAAAGGGCTTCCTATGCAGGTCAGACCTAAAGGAGTCTTGTATCAGCTGCAGCAAAGCTCCTCACCAGCTGGAAAAGGGATGATGAATACCCCATGTACCCTGGAAAATACTCAAATATAACCAATATAGCACATGGTCACTGAAAGACTGGCACTTGAATACATAATTACAATAATTAACCAATTAAAGATGATGAAAAGATCACAGCTAGGAGGAAGGTTACGTGGCAGAGCAGAGAAGGAAGTGATGACGGGGAACACAGAGAGCTATGATTCAGTCTCTGCATTTCAGCCGCCGAACTGCAAACCACCAGCATGGATTTGGCGATTAGCATGCAGTTCTCTGCTTTACACAGAGTCCAATTTGGGTCCAAATAACACAGTCTCATAACCGAATGTATGGCTGAAAGCAACTCACTCTGTTTGGATTCCAGGTTGATGGGAAAGGCAGCAAAAGGAATCAGTGCTGACACCAGCTGGATGGTAAGCAGGCAGCCCTGCAAACACCAGGAAGAGCAGCACCACCAGCAGCCTACAGGGAAACACCAGCTTAGGCAGGACCAACCATGGGCCGTCCTGCCAAGGGCTGCAGACAGACCTGGGAGGCAGCCTGCACCCTTTCCCCTGCCCCCTTCCCCGTCACCAGCAAAAGCCCAGTTGTATGTCATACAGGTAACATCTCACCACCATCTATAATCTGAATGGCCAGAATCAAAGAAGGATCGATATATTGCTGGAGTCACAAAACCACAAGCTTCTGAGAAGTCTCTCCCAAACAACGAGCGCATTTGTAGTAAGAAAAGACAATTTACTGAGAGTGAACCACACACAGAGGGGTCTTTAAGAGCCCTGCTCTTCCCCTTCTCAAAGAAACATCAAAACCAGACTGTTATCACACCAGCCAGGAACTTCTGGATTCTTGAACAGCCATCCTAAAGACTCATAAAAGCCTCATGCAGCAACCTGCAGGGCTCCCTCAGCACTTCTGGCCTACCTCTTTATGGTTCTTTTTAGCAAGCTAGTACAGCTGCAGCAATACTTCTCAGTAGCTCTGTTAGCCCATCTCCTGCCATCAAAAAAACCAATGCCCAGTCTTCCCCAGGAACCCGCTTCTCAGTAACCCGTTTCAGCGTTATGCATCATGCTGAAGAAAACACCAACCAAGTAAGAGCTGCAGCATTTCAGAGCCCTGCAGCATGCCTCATTAAGAGCGCAAACGATCCGGGTTTGATAAGCTTGCTTTCCTCCTCATTATTGCAACTCGAATTGAACAAGGGGCTCAAGGCTGCATTGCTGGACAGAACTCTGCCAGCATCGAATACAACCGACCGAACAAAACATTTTGCCAGACACGACAACTACGCTTCAGAAACTTAGAGCTGTCACTCAACACCCCTGGCTACAGGACACAGATGCTCGGGCAGGCCAAACTATGCTGTGCTCAAAAAATACTGTGAGGATTTCTTTTGACAACTTTCTTACATATGACAATAATCATATCCTAGCCAAAGGCCAGGAGAGGAATCAGCAAGGAATGAGCAGATAGCTGGCACCGAGTGGGTCCACTGATGTCCAACAACTCCATCACTGTGTAGGAGTAAAACAAATACACAGCAGAAGAGATGCAGCCTACCAATAACTCAAACCAGTAGCTTTAAAAATGGATTTTCACTATAATATTTTTTTAATTAAGAGTTACAGCTTCTTCAGGTATGTCTGCCTAATGAATAAAGTATCTTGGCTCCCCAAGATAGATTAAATAACACAAAGCCTGACGACAAACCCCGACAGCTCTGGTTACTCCTGATTATAAAGAGAGAGAACAGAAATATCTCCTTAGTGGCCTTCGGGCTGCCACAGCAACACAGAAAGTAGCAAAAGGCACAGCTGTGCTTTCCCCTTAACATTTCTTTATTTATACATGTTTAATATCACGAATATCACAACTGTCCTTCCTGTATTTTCTTGCAACACATCAGGAGGGTGTACACTAATGAAAATGCCTAAGAAATACTTCAAGGCCTCAAAAAGAGCATCTACACACAGAAAATAGAACATACCTGTTCTGTTACAGACTAAAACCATACAATATCAGACACTGTCCCAGTGATCTTCTGGACTGATCAAAAAGTTTGGTTGGTTTGGTTTTTTTCCTGGCATTACAGAAAATCACCAGACATATGGGAAAGCGAAAGCCTTCGGAGATCTCTTTCAGAGTCCTCACGCTGGCAAACCACGAAGACCATCCACCCTCTCCTCACACTGAAGCCTGACATATCACATCAGTTTTTTAATATGCAATTTAAAGAAAGCTTGCTTCTTAACAATCTAGCTAATCAAATAAAAAAAAAAAACCCCAAACTTACGAAACGTCTGAAACGTCCAAAGACCTCCATGTTTTACACTACTACAGTCTCCAGCAGGAAAAGATTTTTAAGAAAATGCCCAGCTCTTCAAGTACTATTTTCTCTCCCAGCTGCCAAAAAAATGACCATAGGCGATCTCACCTCGCTGCTGATCAAAGCACATCTGAGGCAAAGGCTGTAAAATTAAAACTCTAAAAGAGGGAAGCCAACTCTTTCCTACAGTTTCAAAATGCGCTAGCAAACAGCTAACGTTAAAAGGTTTAAAGGGTCACTGCTGAATTAATTTACAGCTAAAAAAATCGCTAGGTTAATGCAGACAGTACCACAAACAAATGAAAACTGATCTCCGACTAGTACAGACGAAATTAAAACCTTAAGGAGTTAGGTTCAAAGTAATCCAGTACCTATTCATAAAGGCTTTAAAAATCAACTTCATCTTTGATAAATGTGAATATAGCAGACAGAGAGCAGGCAGTGCGCAAGGGAAACCCTCCAGAGCCGGCAGGGGAGCCCAGGAAAAGCCCCCTGTTAAAGAGAGCTTTTCCCTGGAGAGGGCCCTGAGGATTGCTTGAAGAGGAAGTGCTCACTGAGAAGGGCGAAACCTATTAACACAGTCAAATTAAAAGTAAGGAATTGTAAAAAATACACCCTTCCAAAGCCATTAGCCCTGGCTGTTTTACTTAAGCAGCGGGCAGGAGCAGTAGCTAGCAGCAGGGGAAGGAGTGCTTCGGAAAGCAGCGGTCCCCAGCACACAAGGACCGCTTTCAAACAAACGGGGAAGAGTATTTCTCATATGCAGTATGCAAGCCTACAGCTCCTACAGCAGACGTAAACAAGGAAGAAGGTCCAGTTCCTAAGAGGGTTTTCTGAGGCACGTTGAAGTAGTCTGCAGGCTCCTCATTTAAGCGAGTGTTAAAGAGAAAATAGCCTTTCTCACCCAAAATAACTCCCAAGTTTAATGTTACTGTTCAGAAAGAAACTGCAAAGCAAAGCCATCGCTACATATGAACAGCCTCAGGATTTCTGAGAACAGTTACAGACGTCCCACTCGGGAAGCGCAGTACGTTAAGGAGTACACTTACCCACAAATACTACAGCCACTTCAGCAAACGTGGACAGTAATAATACTCCATCTTCCAAAGTTAACGCAAACCCAGCCTCCTAAAAACCCCCGCCCTCCCCCGCCTCCAGCAGACGTCAAAAGCGGACCGGAGCAATTAAAAGCAACATGAATAATGCACGGCGGCTGTTTATGCAGCCCCACGTCACCGCGCCGAGCTCTGTGCCTTTAACAGATGCTGTGGCTACTTATAAGCAGGAGCTGAGCTACTGGCACCATGTGACTTAACCACTTGTTATTTAGCATCTCACCGCGCAGCCTTCTCCCATCGCAGTAATCCGGAATGTGTTAGTCTAGAATTAATAATAGTACTTCGGGTTTCGCACTAAAAACTCTCTTTTGCAGGCGGGGTTACGAAATGCTATTAACGCCACCGCTGTTGTCGGGGTTGCTAGCCGACCTTATTTTGCAGTACTGTAGAAGAAAAAGAAAAAAAACACATATGAAAGAAGAGCTCCTGCTTTTAATATAAAAATGTCTTTTGTGAACAAGAAGAAAGAGACACAAAATGTCTTTTTATATCCCACTGGAATGCTCCCAGCCAACAAATGCTACCAAAAAAGGAAGAAAGCCTGGGCCAGCTGAGGCGTTAACCAACGCTGGGTCCCCCTCCTCTGGGCCCTTGCTAGAAATAGGAAGCAGAGCGGAATGACCAAACGATGGTAGGTGTTCTGTGAAGAGCAAAACCGGGAGTCAGAACACATCCATCTGGTCCTACCTTTTTGACCCATGTCCTTTTTTTGATGGGAAAAGGGAAGACAAGTGACAGGAGCCAGTCCAGGGCTTTGCCCCCACCCCGGCACGCCCCAGGCTCTCACCTTTCCCGAGGAGGGACAACGCGGCGGTGACCCAGAACAGCTCCCAGGACTCCACCGCCTCCCCTGCTTGCAATTTGGGTTCTCAATGTTTAAGAAAAACACCCCCCACTTTTGTAATGGCCACCTATAAGATCCTGTTCAGCTGACAAATTGTTTTGATTTTCTTCCAGGCTGATTCAGTTTTTGGGCTGAGGGAACGATTCGCACACGAGGGGGCTTGGCACATCTGTTTCCATCTGGGAAGGAGAGAAGCTGTGATCTCGGAGGCTATTCGCAATCAGGCAGTGAGGAGGCTTGCCTTTCGATGGGCCGGAGAGAGACCCGTCATGAGCAGAACTGGAAACTACTGGTGAGCTGTGCCAAGCCAAACTATCAATTCGTCTGCACATGTTTATAAAATATTTATCTTCTCTCCCTTGCAGTTCATTTCCAAAATATTTTTAAGAGTCAGCTCACGATTTTCTTAAACAAATCCTTCTCCACCCACACATCACAGCCTCAAACAAGTGCATCTTTATATGGATGCCATTATGGATACCAGATTTTCCTTCCCAAAGGACAAAAAAAACCAAAGTTTAATATAAAAAATAAATAAAATATGTAACCAGAAGCTTCAAAATAATTCATGCCTCCACCAGTTCTAGTACCAGAGTGCCCCGCTTGAACCACACAAAGCAGCAATCCTGGGTATAAACCACAGCTGCACTGAATTTGCTGTTTCCAGAGGAAGGCGCAATCCCGTCAGCCCGACAGCGCAAGCGCAGCCACTGCTATCTGGGGGATGAGCCGCAGCGCACATTCCTCGCTTCTGAATCCACAAGACTCCTATCGGTCTTGATGACTTCATCGGGAACTGAGGTTTGCGACCGAACGTCAGAGAGTTAAAGACCTGTGTCAGCTGCGATGGAATCGGTGTGACTTATGAAAGCCAGTACTTGAAAACACCCTCTGAAATGGAGGCGGTTTACCACAGCACGGCGCAGGCACAGCGCCTGCTAAGGCGGCACGGAGCGCGCGACAGCCCCAAGTCTCACGACAGGCTACAAAACCAGCGAGCGTTCTTATTTTACAGCTCGTTACCACAGAGGCTTGCAGTGCCTCAAATTGCATTCCAGGTCTAAAGGGAAAGACCCCTGCCAGAGCCGGAGGCCCCAAGCCATGCAGGGAGCGCTCTGCCTGCTGCAGAGCCCCAGAGCTTTGCAGCTCATTCTGTGGGCTGCAATCCCAGTTGTCCAGAGCCTACACGAGGACAACTTTCTTTTTATACCTATAGCGTGATGCAGGCAGGGCTAAAGCACAACATACAGAGTACTTGACTTCATGAAGGAATAAGTATTTTTAAATGGGCAGGGAAAAGTTTTGTCTTCTCCATACTGTTAGCTCTAGCAAAGCAAACAGGAAATTATTTACTCATGTAAATTCTATTCTTAATTCTCTATTAGGTAAATGCCTTTAAATCTGAAACTATTCCCTTCTTTACTAGAATCGAACTATGGCAAGGATTGAAAAGGGAAAAGATCTTATGCTGGGATGGAACATTTAAGCACTAAGCTAGAATTAGCAGTAATATTCATAACACAGTCAGTCGCTTGTGAAAAAGTTACTAACAACAAAGCTTGCAATCACAAACTTACTCTAACCTCCAAGAAACAGAAAGGCAGGCCAAAATACTCACACAGAAATCATAAATGAGGAGACTCTGCCCTGCTGCTCACCTGTATCTTTGTCACTCACGCACCTGGAAAGCAGAAGTCCCTCCCCGGCCCTAGCCCTGGGGACGCGGCTACCCAGCTGCGCAAGCCACCTTCTGATCATCCCAACGGAAGGCAGCCAGGAGAACACTAAAACATCCAGCTACACAGCAGGAGGAGGAGTTCTGCAGATCATAACATGTTCTCCAGTGCATGAGACGTGCAACGCTACTGACCTCAGAGAAAAACACACTCCGAGGAATCTGTCAGTCTTCAAAGACCTCCTCAGTTCGAAGGTTTGAAACCGTGACACCCCCCCAGTCTCAAAGACCATCACATTAAAACGCAGACTGCGTTATTCTCTATTCTGGAACAGCCCAAATAAACAAGGGAGCAGTTCCAGACTGTGGTATTTCTATTATTCGTGGGGAGAGAAACTACCTTTTCAGGTTGTAGAACATGCAATTTTTTTTTAAAGCACATAGAGATGTTGTAGGCCAATTCTTCCTCAAACGCCAGCATATAAACCACTGGTAGTACGATACGTTCACAGTCATTAATCCACCACAATCTTCCAAGGTGGTGAAGTCTGGAAAAGCTGCTGCTCTAAGTACAGAACACCTTTCCTTTCCACCAGGAACATCGCCCTTTGAACACTGTGGTGCTTTACCAGCCTTGCAATGCACTGAAGATTTTCTTCGTAGAAGACATACAGAGAAAAGTACCACCCGTGGTAAAACCAGACAGTGATAGTCTGGCAATGATGCTGGAATCTTCATAAAGCCTTACTCTGGGTTTAAGCAATACAAACTCAAAATAGCTAAAAAATGCAATCTAGGTGAGTGTTAAATCTCAAGAGTACCATCCTTCACAACTGCAACCACCAATGGCAATTGTGTATGTGACGGTTTGGTTTCAAAGAAGTCCCACATAATGTTTCAAAAAATAACCCCACTGCAAGTAGATTCCCTAGAACATAATCACAACGAAATGACTTCTCTAGAGGTAAAATTACACTATTGCACCTTGCTTCCATTTAGACTTGTGTTCATCCACAAGACTCGAGTTCCTTAGCTGTCCTGGAAAACTTCATTCAAGCAGTTGCTTATTATCATAGGCAGATGGGAAATAATGCAACAGACCCGTATTAATTTGAGTTGGTTTGTCAAATACCAAAGAACACAGGACAGTTCATTAAACTACTTTAGCAGTAAATCTGAATGAAAGGGTATCTTCTATTCTACAATAATTTATTCTACATAACAACTTGTCGCTTTGAGCACTACCGTCTCATTAGAAAGAGAACGGCATCTTGAGTGACCAGTGCTGTTTACTGTAGCACATTTTTTTGTCACTATGCATGAGAAAAAGCAAGTAACTTCACAAGTGAACAGATAAGACTAGAAGCTGTTCAAACAAAACAGCAGGTTTGTTCCCTTCTGATCCTCTTTCAAAGGTGTCCTGAGTGAAACACAGATTGCATTCAAATTCAGGGGAAATGTCACTGACCTGTGATTCTCCTGTGGATCTACCTTGACCTCTCGCATGCCTTGAACTCAAACACAACGACACGGCATCTCTCCACCAGAGGGAAGTATTGAAACGCGCCAATGAGACAGCGGCTGCACAGCAAAAGTCTTTGTATTTTCTCCAAATGAAAACAAAAGGAATTAACTCAGAAGAAATGGTTCTGTCTTACACAATGTGTGGTATCTATGTGGGGCTTTGGAAAACATGAAAGTACAGCGAGTTTTCCACCTCTCGAACACATGTAAAAATCACTTCTCCGCACCTACTCACTCACAATTTATACGCATGAAGGCCAGGCTGCCCTTTTTGCTACCATGGCACTGCAGAACAACAAACGCACCACGATTCGGCTTTTCAAAGCGATACGAAGGAGTAAAGCACTCGGATCCTACTGAATTCCAGTGGATGCTGGACATGAGAGTTCTCTTTCAGTGGGGCTGACAGCCTTCCTTCCCTATCTCAGGCTACACTGGCAGAAGTCAAAGGTTTATTCTGAGTAACCTCACACTTAAGGACCAAGTTGGAGAATAAGTCACATTTATCCAAGTACACTACCCGAATAGCTGACGTATCCCAGCACTATTTCTGACAGCACCTTTCTCCCACGTATTCTACCTCGTCAATGGCATCTTTACATACCTGTGCTGTACGCTGATGGCATGTAACAGCTTCTAGGGATTGAATTGTAATTGCCAATTCTGTCAATAACCCAAACTCCCCCTAAGATGAACATTCAACCTGAAGTCCATGCTAAGAATGGGAAAGACAAGGGGATATCAGCCCTTGGATACCTTCCATGAAGTTTTAAGACTAGAATTGGAAAAATATGGGCCTGTTCCCAAAACCCCTATTAGGAAATTGTTTACAAAATCCTTATAGGTTTGGGTGTTTTCTTTTTCTTCACAAAGTCGTCCCTCAGTTCCTTTCCTTTTTTATCTTTTTGCCTGTTCTCTGTTGAAGGGCTGTAAATAGCAGTATGAGCAATTACAAAGCCCGGATCTCTGCAGAGGGCAATACATTCAGTCACCACACGAGTGTGCTAGCGGACTAAGAGGATCGATGCGATTTGACCTTGGGACGGTTATTACGGTAACATCTTTCAATCACATCTTTTCCATACAAGCGGAAGAGTTTTGAAAACAAGTGGGACATCCAGATTTTCAAAAACTGCAAGTATGTACGCGTAGAGTTATAAAAGAGTGCACTCTCAAGTGACTGCAGTAATATTCCAAGGTCTAAAATCTGTTTCCATGCTCAAGGTTAAAAAAACCAAACAAACAAAACCCAAACACACACCCACAGCACTTGCAATGGTTCAAAACAAGTTCCTGGAAGAACTTGGAAGGAAGGAAGGATTTCAGTGGCAGCAGCAACATCTCTCTCAAAATTGTAGAGTTCTGTGCTGTCGATATGGTTTTCAAATCCTTTACTTTCCACAGAAAAAATTTGGTATTTCATTTATTGTAGAACTTTTGGAAGATCCAGATCTTTGTTTTGTATTTCTGAACAACATGTGGACATAGGATGCCATTTCCCAGCACAACATTCACCTGTGGGCTAAAGTCAGGACATCCTCTGCAACTGAGGAGCTATCACCCAACAACTTTGAGTAGGAATTTACCCCCAAAGCATACAGATTAGAGACAAACCAGACTACCAAAAAACGTCAGCTGTGATTCTTCACATAAATAGTTCTCTGTGTGTTACCTACAGAAAGAAAATTAAACCCATCGTTCTTCAGGCTATGACACTGTTCTCTTTGTACGCACACTTTTCCAGAAAAGACTATCTAACAAATTTTCATTATCTAAGCTGCAAAACAAACAAAAAGCATAATGATCTCGACCCATCTTAAGAGTTCAGGATGAATATTCTTCACTTAGAAAGAAAAAACGAACAAGCTGCATGGTTACTGCTTTGTGTTTGGAGATTTGGCCTAGACCAGTGTGGTGGAATCCCATGGAGAAGTGTTCTCTGCCACTTAAACTCCACAGAAAGCGCATCTGCTCCTTCTGCTAGGCAGACGCGTACTTTCTTTCACAGCTATTTGCAAAGAGGAAAACAGTGCTGAATGGGTTGAGCCAGGCTGCACCTCCCTTATCTCTCCCCCCAGCCCCTGCCCAAGAACCTCCCCCAAAGTCACATACCGTCCCGTTATCTGTCCTTCTGTCATAAAAACTGTGGCGGCTTCTCGGAGCAGAAACTAATGAGAAGTCTGTTCCATCTGTTTTGTCTGAACTGTGCTTGGTCCACTCT
>NW_009258382.1:214296-229732 GCF_000687185.1 Egretta garzetta
GAAGCCTGTTAAAATAAAGTGATGTATGCTGTTACATATGCATGCGTACACACACACGGGGGTATATAAAACACCCCTTTAAAAAAAAAAAAAAAAACCAAAAACCAAAACACAACAGAGGAAGTTTAAAGCTGGAAACACAAAATATAAAAGCACAGCCATCAACATCCAACTGGCCCTGGGTTAGTGCATTCACATGTCACTGTAGTAAGGGAATCACTTGCATCTCAAAGTCAGTATTAGCAGTGAAGTTTCACCCACAAATGAGGGCCATTCACCCAGTTAAAATAAAAATTGCTTCCTTCAGGGGACCAAAAAAAAAAAAGCCAAACAAAATCCCCCCCACAAAAAGAACTCCAAAAAGATCACTGTTGACAACTTACAAAATAAACCCAAACCACCCTTTTTCAAATAATTATAAAATTGCAGAGTTAGCAATTTAACATCCTAGGTTCATAGCGTTAATAAAATAATATGCACGTTTTAAAGATTTTTCAAGCTCTCCATGGAAACATCAATAAATATTTACACACTTGAAACAAAAATCTGGTCATCTAGTACAATACAAATTCCTCAAGAAAATACAGCCCAAAAAGGAATGAACTGTATTGAAAAGTATGTATCTGCTCACTTGCTGCGAGGTCACAGCTGTCACCGAGAAGCGCTATAGAGGCACAATAAAAGCTTCTCCTCGCTTTCCGTTTTAGTTACAGGATACCATTTGGCAATACCTTTTTATCCTCATGGAAGAGCGATTCCGACTGAGATGACGTCCTGTGTTTCCACCCATGATCCGCACTCTCCAACGGGAAGCTTTGCCTGTATCGGCATAGCTCCTTTCTTCCCCTTACTTCTTGCATCAGCGGTAGATTGTCTTTTCCTTGGCGGCTCTTTTCTGAATAGGATCGCCGTAAATCTGGGGCTGCACTTCCTAAGCCGGATGTATAGTTCTTCCAATCAGTTTTACTTTGCACATTGGGAGAGTCATTCTCACACGTCATCTTATTTACATTGCCTTTGTTTCTTGATACAGAGCTCCTTGCTACGTTTTTGCTCCAATCACCTTCTGGAGACACCTCCAAGAACTGTTCTTTTGTGACCAAGGTCTTCTGTAAGAGGCCATCATCTGCCTTTATGGACAACTTGGAAGCAAAATTAACTTCCAACCTTTGGTCTGTACCAACTGCATTTACAGGCTGTACCTTATCAATTACAAATTTTGAGATCTGATTCCTGGAAGTGAAGTTCACTTCTTCATCCTCATCAACAATGAAAGTTTTCTTCCTAGTGAACTCCACAGGTGAATTTACAAACTTATCTGAAAAAAGGCTGCTAGGATTTCCCCAGTAAGGAGGACTGAACTTTCTGTCTTTGGACTTTTGTTTATCAAATTCAGGACTACAAGATTCCAGTTTCTCTTTGCTCTTTTCATTGAGAATTAATTTCTCTGGCCTGTGGTACTCTTCTGCACAGTCACCTTGTTTGTTATTAACCGAGTAGTGATCTGATCCCTTCCATTCTCTCCAGCTGTAGGAAGGAGCCGTCCTATCCGACACATTTCTTTTGTTCTTTGATTTCTCCCTGCTAAATGAACTGTGATCTTCAGCAAGCTTGTCTTGAGTATTGCTAGCCTTCACTGATTCTTCTTTGTATTCTGCCATAAGTGCATCAATATCGAGAATTCGGGATCTGTAACCATCCTCAGCCTTCCTTCCAGATAAGTCATAATTATTTTCACTCCTTTTCTGGGGGCCTAGTTCACTGTCTTTATGTAACTGTGCAAAACGCAGGGGGGATCTGGGTTCATGATAAGAGGAAACTTTTCTTCTGCTACTTTTGAGATCAGCTTGAGCTGTATTTTCCAGATCTTGTTTTAACAGGAAAGTGTCAACATCTATAACTTTCTCTTTAGAATGATCCAGACCTCTTTCATGATACTGTTGGTTATCTCTCCTAGATACATGAAAATTACCAAATGCAATGTTTTTGGAAAAAACATCATCTTTGTCTTCCTCTTTGAGCCAATCCTTGTTAACATGCATTTCCCGTGAGTCTTCTCTACAATTTGTACTCAAATTTTTGTTTGGTTGCTGCAATAAAGGTTTGGACCGTTCAGGAAAAGCAGGGTCCAGATTAATTGTTGCTCCCTCACTTGAACTAGAAATTGTATTTGTTTCACTTGCACCGGCAGTACCAACAAAGCTTTTCTCTTTTTTGTTACCAGGAATCTGGTAAGTCACTGCAAAATAAGTTGCCTTTGGCTCAAAGGCAGAACTCTGATTTTTCAAGTAATCATCAGGACTGCCAAGAGCAGTTTGCTTCGCCTCATTCCCTTCCATGCCTTCTTTGCTTTTTTTACTTCTCTTTTTAACTGAACCTTCATCCAATTGCAGTGAATCTGTCCGACTCAGCCTTTTGATATTTTCAGGAGTGAGCCAGATGACTTCTTCTGTCTTGAGAGAATCCTGAGGCAAGGTCCTCCTTCTCCACCTTTCAGAAAACTTCAAGTCAGAAACGCTACTTCTGGTTCTCCTGACTTTTTCTTCTGGATCTATTACTCTGGTTGTTTCACTGTTTTCATGAGCTGTAGCATCTAGGCTAAAGTCTTGTTCTTTGCAATTTAAGTCTAGACTTTTCCTTAAACCAAAGGCCCTAGATTCCTCTTTATTAACGGTGAGTACCTTTGCATCAGGATGGTGGCTACTGGAAGGTTTACAAAACTGTCCACTTGAAAGCACTGAGGAAGACTGGGCCCCATGTTTATTTACACTTGTTGAAATAACTTCTCGATCAAAGTTGGTTCTGAATTCGTAGCTGTGTGATCCACCCAGTCTGAAACTCCTTTTCTCAGAAGAGCATTTCATCACATTAGACCTCTCCATCTTATCCACGGAAGAGACTTCACTCTGACCATTTTTAATTTCAGAATGTAGCTTGTTTACTTTCTCATTCATTCCCAAACATTTACTTCTGTTTCCAGAATAAGGTATTTTCTCAGCTATTAGTAGAGGATCCGTTTCAGTTTTATCAGAGTCTTTTTTCTCTTCAGGTAAAGTGCATTCACTGGAGAAAAAATCATTAGGTTCTCTCAACACAGACTTGCTTGTAAAAACCTTTGCGTCTCTAGCTTCTGAAATAATGTTATCGTCTTCCAAGTACTGGGGTTTACTGTTTGTCCTAGCTGACTGGCCAGTGTGTAAAACGTCCTCATCATTCTTATTCTCTTTCACAGATGATTTTCTGGTTCTGAGTGTCATGGCCTTTTTTTCGGGAGCCATTGTAATGACTTCACTAAGAGCTCTTTCACCACACGTCTGAAAGATTTCGTATCTTGGCTCTATTCTTTGGTAAATTAGAGAGTCTTCTGCATTTTTAGGAGTGGGTTTTTCACTTTTCTCAACCACAGATTTTTCTAAGAGAATTCCTGGAGTAATTTTCTTGTCTTCACTTGAACAACCTGCTTTTCCACTTTTTTCTACATCTGCTATATGTTTTGACGAATCAGATTGCTTGTGATACTCCTTTAGACTAGTGGTTTCCTCCACTTCTCCCATCCACGATCGTCTGTTCTGCCTTGACGTCACCACATCGTGCTTTGCCTCAAGCTCATTATTTATTTTCAGCGCAGAATCTGTTCCAGGGTGATCAGCAGCAACGTTATGCCTCTGAACATTATGGTCAAACATGGTGGCTCGGACAGTTTTAATGTAGGTCTTTTCCATAAGCATGGTTGGTTTTAACTTTTTTTCCAAGTTGCTTGTGAATGAGACAGAATTTTCACTTTGCTGAGAAAAATGCGGACCATCTCCAAGGAAGCTTCCTTTCCTCTCGATCTGATCAGGTTTATTTGTTATTTTTAAAATCTGCCGAGGCTTCCAAGTGTTCCCAGTAGCATGTGCTTCAGTGAAATCTGTGCCATGGGCAAGCTTGATCTCCTTACTCTGGAACAAAAAGATGCAACAGTTAAGATAGTTTATTTAAAAGATGTGTAATTAAAGTTTATTTTAAAACTTACTCGCACCCACTCTGTGCAACACAGCCTGCGAAAATTAAACACATTCATGTTCTCGGAACACAAAATCCACCGAGACCAAGGTAATCTAAGCAAACGCATACCTCCAGCTCCTGAATCTTGATTATAAGAGAATTATCTCACAGCTTGATTTTTATTTTTAGTAAAAAAAAAAAAAAAAAAAAAAAAAAAAGGAGAAATGTATGAAGTGTTCATACATGAGATATGCAAGAGATAAGAGTTCCTGAGCTCAGATTTCACAAGAGATTTTAATCTGCAGTGAATTTATACCCACATCGTACTCCAGAGAGGGCAACACATGCAAAAATAGTACAAAACTTTAGAAGGTTCATAACCCCAGCTACCACAGAAACACTTAAGAACCTTTATGTTGCAAGCCCTACAGAAATTCAAGTTCAAAAAGCAAAGCACAGAACGGCACCACAGGGATGTAGGCACCTTCAGAAGAAGTCTAAACCCCTGAGAGGCACCAAATATTCTGTATTTTGTCAAAACCCTCTTTTCAAATCTAGCTGTTCACTAACTAAATAATTACATGGTCAGTAACTGCAAGGAACATGAAGATCTGAGTAAATAGCACAGCTGGAGCTGCTCAGCTAAGAAGAATATTAAGGCTGAGCTGAAGTAAGAAGAGAAAGTGGGAATTAATATTTATTGCCAATTCTTTACTATTATCTACTCGCAGGAATACAACTAGCATCCCGAAAGCTGTTGCTTTTAATAACGCTTATTGAAAAAGCACAGCATGCAAATAAGAAGCAGAATCAAAGAATATTCCTCGGTCCAAAAGGAGTTCCATCTTTTTTTCAAGTTTTAAAATTTAAAACTTGGAATTGACATAAGAATCTCTTTAAAAAAAAAAAAAGCTGAAGAACGTCGGAAAATTAATGCTAAATAAGTAAAGATTTTTAAATCTGATCTATAGTCTTCTAGGCATTCAAAAGACTTCTTTTTTTTAATCCCACTTTATTGTCAGATTCTGAAAACAGCACTTCCATTATTGAATTTTTTTTCTTTTTTTAAAAAACCTGCTCTTCTTTAAAATGGTATTAAACTGCAGAAACTTTGTATCTAGCCACTAGTTTCCTCACCATACATTCCTATCTTAAACCTAGACAGGAAAAAAGCACAGCCATGAGAACTCACAAGAAATACTCTTAAACCCACACTGAATCTCCAAGACTAAGAAGGGTCAGCAGAGAAGTTATGTTCTGCAACACCAAAGCATTGCTCAGAAACAAAGACAGCCTAACAGCTTTGACAGCAAATCAGACCTTTCTGTGCAAGACTTCATTGTCAAACCTTCCAAGTCCAATGCTGTTTAGGAGACTGACATGAAACACACAGCATGCATTCAACAAGGAGTTGTGATTTAGATGTACAAGTGCACTACACTAATGCTACGCTTAGAGGAAATGAAGGGGAATCACTGTGCAAAGCCACCACAGTCACGGGAGATTCACTGTGGGTTTTCATGCATTAAAAGTCCCTTGAAAATAGCGTACAAGATCCTTTTCACTCCGTATCACTGCATGTACCTAACAACATGCATATTTAACTTTAAAAACTTTTAAAAACAGACCTGATACTCCCATACTTCATCAGTGTGTCCTAAAGACAGACTTACACAAGTAAACCTATCAGGATTATGTCATTCTTAATAGTCTCAAGACCCATTTTGAAGTCATTGATTGATAAAGACAGATGGGACACAGGACAGTGCTCTCCACCTTCTAAATGCAAACGTAGCTGGAGACCACGTCAGCTGATGCCATTTTCTTACTTTTTGATTTTCTTGCATTTCATTGATAGAGTCGTTTCTAGTTTCAGCAGGTTTCTCAGGCTTTGCTTCACCGCTTGACGTCGGACTTGAAAACCTAAGACAAAAGACCTCTGTTACTACTTCTACTCCGGTTAGTTAGTTAGCAGGTACACTTCCTACCAAAGCAGGCTGGTAGAAATTATCCAATAAATTATATTTCTTAAGGGAGAAACATCACTATTTCATAGTAAGTAAATATATCTGGTGGTTTAATTGTACCTAGACCAAGGGATTGTTGTTTTCCAAAAAATATTTAGATATGCAGCTTATTGTATAGTATAAGATTGAGAGCTACATAATGAGGCATAGGGAAGAGATACCCATATACTCTCATGCCTCAGCTGAATTTATTTTGATCTCAGTGTTCAAAGACCACAAACCCCGCTGTCCTTCCTTCCTTACCCCTTGGGCCATCCCACAGAGCATGACCTGGCCGGACTCGTCCCGGGCCCTGAAGTACGGCCTCAGGCAGTATTGCAAAGTGCACAAAGCGCTACCTCGTTCATGTCACAAACAAATTTTGATGATTCTGAATAATCAATTACCCAACTTGGAACTGAGAAAATACATTTTATCTTGCACTAAATCTCTTTTCACTGGACAAGATTTTGTTTTGCTATGTAAAAATTAGCAGATCTCACGTTACTCCAACCACACTGCTTGTTGCCACAGCTGAGGCAGAACAGACATCACAGATCTTTAGGCTTTAATATGACAGCAAAATAAGATTCCTGCCTGGCTGAAAACCTGATACGCCATACCGCTGCCAAAGACACGGTAACCATCCGTTTGTTTTCTCACAAAGATATAAGCTCGCAGTCTACAATGCTCACCTCAAGGCTTCAAAGTGCATGAAATGTTAATAGATATACAATTACAGCAACATGCAAAGGCCACAACATTGACACTTTTTTTTTTTTTTTTTGCAGCTGTTGTCAGGGTATATTTCATTAAGTTTTCTTTTTTTGGGGGTGTGAAAGGGGCTCAAGAATAATAGCATAAAGAATAATTACATTTAGTGGCACCAAAATGATCAGCTATTTTACTGTTCTGAGAGAGCAAGTTTTACTGAATGAGATGAAGTTAAGAGGATTAAATAAAATTTCTCTGCAACCTACATCTTTGTTAAGTCCGCAGAAAGCGGTCGTGACTGAAGTGACCTGCGCAGATTCCCCGCCTTAGCCTCAGTCTCTTCCGTTGTCAGTTCTTTGATTCTCTGTTGGATGTTCACACATCTGTTTTCCTTCTCAGCAGCTGACTGGAGAAGCTCCGTATCCATCAAGGTACTGGGATTTTCTGAAGCAAACAAACTGATGTGTTTTTTAACACTACCTCTTAGGAAATTATTCTCTTTTTCCGAGGAAGCTGCGGGGCTTTCGCAGCCTAGAAACACAGACGTTTCCTTTTGATCTGGTCTTTTCCCCCCCTTATTAGTTCTGCTTTCGCCAGTGGCTTCATGGCTTCTTTCAGAACCGTGCAAGTGAGTCATTATTTCTGGTTTTGTCTCCATTTGTTCACTTTTAGATATAAGCTTTGTTTCCCATATGTATTTGCCATTATTTAGAATGCCAATGTCCTGACTACTGCCCCTCAGATTTGTTTTAGAAGAACTGCCTTTACTAAATTCAGGTTCTTCAGTTTTTGGCCCCGTTTCAGACTGATCATGACAGCCCACGTCAGTAAAAGAAACTACCGATACATTCTCCTTGCTTTCGTGAGATGAACAAGTCTTCTTGCAAGAAGAAAGATCTTTATGTTCAAACCTAGCTGTCAGGTCCATGGACAAAGGCCTTGGTTTTCTAACCCAGGATTTCTCTGTAGGAGATTTTTCCTCAGAAGCTTCCACGGTGCGATGCTTTTGATCTCTTAATGACTCCAGAAAAATAGCAGATACTGGTCTATGTTTTGGCCTTTGCTGCACATCAACAGAGAAATCAACTTTACTGTTGGTATTATTTGCATCATCATTGGTTTTCTCCCCTGGATGAACTTCATAAGCATCTTTCTTTTCACCAGTTTTGAGGGAGTTCCAAGAGACTGGTCTAAGACTGGAGGAAAGTGATATCTGCCTATGAAGAGACCCTTCAGGATTCCGGGATGTTTCAGATGGCTGAGGTGGTTTCTCCAGCTTCATATTGCACTGAAGCTCCTTTGTTTGCACAGTACTAAATACTCTGTGGTCATCAGCAACCCTTTTTTCTTGGGCCAGGCTTACCTTCGATTGCTCTGTGCCCGCCGTCTCAAAAAGAATTACAGTATTCGCACTGGGACCAGTGTAGAAAGTCATGTTTGTGACTACTTCGCTGCCAGCCTTATTTTCATTTTCAATTACTTTCTGATCGACTAACGGAGGAACATTTCCACTTAATACTCTAACAGATGATGTTTCTTCAGTGGCCTTTCTAATAAGACTGCTTGATCGGAAAGCTGGAATAGGTGGTTTTACATTTGCAAACGTATCTGAAGATTTCTCTTTAGAAAAAGGTTTTGGGAAAAGCCTTGGCCTTGATCCTAGCGATGGCATTGTTGCAGATCTCAAAGTACTCCCAAACTTGTTCTTCTCTTCAAGAGTTAGCGATGCTGAAGCCTCCTTTGTCTTGTTACTTGCATCGGAAAGCACACTTACATACACACGCTTCGATTTATCCTCGGTTCTGATTTCATTTAAGTCAGGTACTGTCGTCAAAGACGCCAAAGTAGAATTTATTTCTACTCTTGTTGCCATAGTTGTAATTACACATTCAACAGAATGGAAAAAATCCAATAAGAAAAAAGAATCTGCAAAAAAAAGAAAGAAAAGGCAAGTATTGGTGTAGAGTCAGCATGAACATCAAATAACATCACTCTAATTTACATTCATAAGGTAGCTAAAGTCAGATTATGGTGCCTTTCAGCTATGCTGTTTAAAGAGCGCATCACATAATGAAAGACATACTGTTCCTCCTCCTCTGAAAAACCAGCAAGAAATGCCACTATTCATCAGTCCGGCCTAACAACCAAGGAATACATCACAAGACCTGCAAGAGCATCTGCACAGCACTAAGTTCCCATCAGCTGAGTAAGTTTCAAGGGTTGAGATACTTAAAAATAAAGAAATTAATTTCTTTTTTGAAGCATCCATCCATCCAACTCCTTTTTACAATATAAATAGCTGGCCAGATGCATTGAGTATGTACTTTCAAACTGACAAAACCATCAAGATTGGTGTGACTGAAAGCATGATTTGTTATCTATTAGCTAAGGCCTACAATTAAACAGTGGAAATAAATGCATATTCTACAAATCTCCAAAAGCTTTGCTAGCACTTACCATAATTTGCATTTTCTGCTGCAAGCAATCTACACAACCCGATTCACTTCTCATAGTGAAAACAAAATCTCGGTCGCCAAGATCACATTAAGAACAGGGGAAAGCGGTCACTGCAGCAACACTGATCAGACCCCTCCTGCAAATAAACAGAGAGCATTCAGGTTCAGGGATGCACGTACCCAGATCTACACAGGCAATACCACACAAGACAAAAATCCTGAGCATTTGAAGGAAAAAAAGCTGGCTCCCATTCTGAAGTACAAAGCCACCTGATTTAACTGTATAAAGCAAAAGAATGTTTCTTTTTCAAACAGTTATTAAGGAATCAACATGAAATTATCACCCAAAGCCCAAAAGGTGTAACTGAAAGGTGATGGGTGAATACCTGGCCTGCACGACAGACCAAATCTGAACACAGTTACAACCACATTTCAGTGAGTACTGTTTGCAAATTCAAGTGCTGCCAATCACTGGTTAAACACAGAGCTCTGCACTCCTCTAATCTCAATTACCGGAATTTACTTTCTGTTGTAAATCTCTCTTCTGTGACAACAGTATGGGAAGTGCTACCTGAGCAGCTGACCTTCAAATGGCTGAGTTTCAATCAAAATACGACTTTTACCATGACAAAGCAGTTTTCCCAATATCTCACCGACAAAGGCAGGAGATTAGCTTGGCCTTTAACTTTATCCTTACTGCAGAGAGGAGGCAAAACCAGCAGCAAACAGACTTTCAGCAACAAAAATAACCTGTTTCTTCCCTAATAAAAAGCATATTTAAAACTTTGTAGCAAGTGCAGGTGGCCACATAAGGTTAGATGCTTTTTTTTTTTCCCCTTCAAAAGCTGTCATACTCTTAATTTTTAGGAAATTCATACTGTATTTCATAGCCTTCCACTTGGGGGCTCAATTTTGTGCTTGCCACCCTCTTGTCTACTTTTGGGCAGCCTTTGGACTCCTCTCACCTGATCTGGTTTGGTGTGCATTTACCCTACAAATACGCCTATCTGGAGATTTTGTGGAATATGGAGCCCCCTGCATGTGAATATTAAAAAACCCCAGAATATTGCCTTCCTGAGCCTGCAGTCTGGAAAAATGGTTATTCCACCTTCCGCTTCCCTTGGACAGACTAACGCCCCACTGGCACCACAAACTGCAGAGATTTATTTCTGTCCCTCGCGTTTATGCCTTCCTCTCTCAGGCAAGCTGATGAACTCTGCTCACCTTGCCCGTTCCCTTTCATCTTTCAATCCACTTGAAATTCTGGCTCAACGACTTACACGCTATGCTAGTCCCCTTCGAGTCCGCGACCTCTCCTTTCCAAAATAGTCACTAACCCAATCAGCTTATCAGAATCAATCTGTCCCTTCCACAATCTTACAGATCTTAATGAAATCGTCCTCCCTCTCCCACTCCTTATTCTAAGGAACGCCATCAAAATCCGATTAAGACGCTCTCACATTCCGAGGAGGCAAAGGGTTTGTGAAGAGCAGTTATACTCTAAAAGTAGAATAGTAACACTTGCTGAAAAAGGGCAACGCTAACAGGAAATACTGCAGAGCAAAAAATGAAGCTGTAAAACCAGCATCTGTCCTGCAGTGCTTGAGAACAGGCTTGCTCATACCACCCTGTAGTTCTCTGGAAAAAAAAGAAGGGGACACAGAGCTTCTTAAATGGAATAAAACTTGATCCTCAACGGAACGCAAGGTGGTGAGTATACAACGTGGCACATAATCCTTGCTAACAGCGTACAACTCATTTCTCCAGCCCACATTTCTCAACCACAGTTTACCCATTCTGATGATATTTGTTCCTTGGTTTTATTACACTTCAGCTTTACCAGATCCCATGTTTTCCCCACACGATCTAGCAAAGTCAGTTTTCAGCATTTAAATTCTTATTACTCAGATACCCCACAACAGACATGTGGCCCAAAACAGACAAGTATTCAAAAAAGGAGAACAAAATATTTGGGGAAAAGAATTATCAACCCAATTTTGGAAATTATAAAGCTCCTGGAACTTCAAAAAGCTGTACATTTGATAAAGAGGAATCGTTATCCGTGCCACGTATAACATACACTAGGCATTGCCTCTTGGTTTTGAAATACGCACCTTGGTTTTGAGAAGCGCGCTTCTCTAATAAAATACTATCCAGTTAAGTTGGCAACATACAAAATTTGGGGCAATTTAAAAAAATCAACTGTAAACTGAATTGCATGGAGCATTTTGGATGCTATTAACACTTGGTGTTACTACTGTGATTGTACTATTACAATTGTAAATCCCTCACCGTCAGCTACAATATGATGTTCCCCTCCCCTGACCTGCCCCTGCTCAGGGCCAGTTGCCCAAGCTGCATGTGTGGCCACCAAGCCAGCTGCGCTGCACACGCTGCCACCCCATCCTCTATGCATCCCCACTCCCAAAACCAAAACATGTTGTCACCTTTTCTGGGCAACCACTCTCTTCGTGCTCCCTAAGCTTCGGTCACGGTCCCCTCAGCTGTTCTGGACAGCATTCTGCATGCTCAAACGGAAGCATAAATGGCACTGAAATCTCTTTTGAAGTTCTTCCTGCTTTTAACGAAAAGAAAGGTGCATGAAGGCCTAGCTCTTCCCCTGCTGCTCTTCTTCCTCAGCTCCAAAACAATTGCAACCGTGATGTTTCCTGGGCCAGGCTGAGCCCCTACAGGGCATTACAGAGATGCACACACTGCTCCAGGCTCAGAGTCTTAAATTCTTAACGTCTTGAGGTGTTGCTTGGATTTTTAATTAAACAATCTATCTTTGCAAAGATTATTAATGTTGCTTATTAGAAGTCAAAATGGGTTAGTCACTTCACAGTGTTATTTTGGCAAAAATCATAGGGGAAGGGCTTTACCCAAAACACATCCTTTCTGCTCAGCGGTTGCCTGCCCTGCCCTGCCCACCAGCGGCACACAAAACTATTACTTACATCAGTGGTAATTCCTTTAAGCCTATTAGGACAACAGGAGCAGCAGCCTGCAGATAATTTCTCCACCATGAATCACGTGATTATTGCCAACTTCCTCGCTCGTTAATAAGAATGTTTTAAATGACACAAAGCAAAATAATCTATAATCTGTCCCTGAGCATCACAGCAGATAAACAAGTCCATCTGTCCATTACAAGTCCATTTGTAAGGATGGAAAGCATAAAAATTCTGCAGAGAAAAAATATCTCTGCTAGGAAAAAAAACACCCAAACAAAACAAAAAACCCCAAAAATCCAGTTTATAAAATTGAAACCAACCAGAAAGCATGGCTCCGACAGTGAGTAGCCGTGTCTGGTTAGACTAAGAATACTCCAGTAGGAAGCTACCAAATAAACACAAGGTTTCCCTTCTTTAGATACAACTTTACCAGCAAATCTACTACCAGTATAAAAAAATGACTCCCTTAGTGTGTAAGCACAGGAGGAGATTTGTATAGCTACGTGTATTAGCAGCTTCTGGAAGCACAGCTTTGCCAGTGCATTCGTCTGTGCTGCGGGTTTGCACTGGCACACGAGCCCCAGGAGCTACTGAGAACCAACGCCGTGACCACACATGGCGCACAGGCACAAAACACCACAAGATTTAGTTCATTCCTTCTACAAAAGGCTTCCCCACTGTCTTAAGTGTCTCACTCTAAAAAACCCTTTTTTCTTTTCCCCCCCCCCCCCCTTCCTCTCCTCACTGACCATATATTGGCCTCAGCCTACAGCAATTCATGCCGCTTATCGGAAGCAATCGTCCTGCTGCTTCCTACGCCACTTGCAGAGGTGCCGATAGGATCTGCTCTGCTAATTCTTATTTAATCCAATCGCTCACTATGCACGTATGGAAAAAAAGAATAGCTTAACCTTATGTGTGAGTAGTGACAAGAACGTAAGACTTACCATAGGACAGTCAAAGTAACATGAAGGGGGGGGAAAAAAAAAAAACCTCTTCTGAAGCTTTTATAACCGAGTAGATCATGCAACTAAATCAGTAAAAAAAAGGCTCTTTCTATTCTTGGATTTAAGCCTGATTCACGTTATTAGTACTGTCACTCACTGAAATGGGATCCATCAGTTGGATTTAAGAAGACATACAGGGCCTCTCAAAGAGAAAGATTAGCAAAAATACTGCCATACCGGCTCTAATATTTAAAAATATTCCTGGACAAATTTATTCACAAAGTAAGAATAAGCAATAAAATGCATTTAAATTACATTTTTCCAGATTCACAGAGAGACGTTCAGTAGAACAAGTCACTTAATAATCAAAATTAACCGTTTGAGAGCTAAAAATACATATTCCAAATCTCACAAGACAGGTATCTTGTGACCTGCAAAGCCCCACAGATCTTTAATACTCCAAAGCACTGCAAAATTTAAAATACTCTTTCTCCATTCCCCATGTGCCAGCCTTTTCAGAGCCTCCAAGGTTTTTAAGTAAAAAGGACAAAGCACTGTCCTCTTGGATATTCTAGTCCAGTCCCATCCTGAGGATGAAACACTCCACTCTGACATTTTCTCCTACTGCGGAGAAAGATTAGCATTTCGTTAAATAAAGTGCCCGTCCTATAAATAGCAGCATTTACAAGCACTTGTAAATCTCTAATTGCTATTGCCAGTACAATTGCATAACTATCACCACTTGTCAGAGCTTCGCTGAGAGCGAGACGGGCACTAAAGAATAGAAATATTTCCAACCCTCCTTCTGATTGTGCTGGCACCTCAGTACTAGAGGGACAACTTGACACCTTATATGTTAATTATTTTAATAATTTAAATATTCTACCCCATGTTACAAGGTAAGATAGTTAAAAGGGTAACAAATTATACAGCACTACAAGCAAGTAGCCTCAGCAACTCTAACTGGCCCCACATCAGGCAATAACATTTATAGCAAACCAAAAATTGGATGTTAAATACGCCGGCGTGTCCACGTAATGGACAATATAAATCTAAGACAGCATTCTTGATGGAACAGGACAATCCATTGATTGAGACAATCATTCAGGAAAACACATTAATTTATGTTAAAATAGATTCAACAGCAAGACGCAACTGTCCCTAATGAGACGGAAACGCACTGTGACAGCGGTGGGGCAGAGGGAGTCATCCCCCCAATTTCCTTGAATTTATGAGATGAAGATCGGTCTGGAGGGAATCATTTGTGGGGAAAAAAAAAAAAAAAAGATACATAATTGTCTGCTTCCGCAGCTGTCAGTGCTATAGAGTTTACATAACAACGTTTGCGTGTCACCCATAGGAAGTAACCAAACAGGATCAATCTATAAAAACGAGAGTCACCACTAGCGAGCAGTAACATCCTTGGCCCCGTCTGTCCGGCAGCGTGTCCGCACGCCGCTCAGCAAGAAAAGGTGATTTCTAGAAAACTGTTTCAGAATCTCACCCTTCAGAAGCGCCCAGTTTGATGCTGGATTACCAGCCTGCTTGTTCTGTGGCTCTTCCCCCCACGCAGCGCCGACGGACACGACGCCCACCACCCCTCCTGCCCAGCAAGGTCTCTCCTCTGTAGCACTGAATGGTTTTAAAGGAAGAACCTGTGATTCTTCCCAGCAAAGAGAGACCCCTCCAAACATCACGCGTGACCATACTTTCCCCTGCACGGCCATCACATTTATTATCAATCCTCACCCGTTTTCAGGATTTTCAGCTCTGAAAAGACCTTGAAAAAATTCTGGACTGCGAGTTTTGAGGGTAATTACCAGCATTCTACAGACAATTAAGGACAACTACTTCTCTGTCAAGATAAACTTTGCTGAAAGCAGACTCTTGGCTAAAGTTTTTCCTCTTTGTACACCATTGCCAGTGTGTTCTCCTCAAGAGAGGTCCACCAGGAGCACACAGGCTGAAAGAGCACGTTAGGCATTTCCTCTGACCTGTGCAACTCCTCATTACATCTCATTCTTCCGTAATTTCCTTCTCCACAACCCTCTCATTGACAGTTGCAGAGTAAACTCTTTTCCCTTCCAAGTTCCACAGAGGGTCTAATTTGTTTTGAAAGTCTCATGAGACCTAGCTAGAACAAATCCTAAACAAAGAAAAAACACTTTGCAATGTTGGTGAATCATCATATTTGGTACCAGATGCTGTGTGTGCATCCTCGCCCGCCTGAGTCATCTTTTATTTCCAGCTAGCATTCTGCATGGGGGATTCCACCTGGCTCATTAGTGGGTGGGTATTTTCAGAAAGTCCAATTCTTTCAGCCATTGACATCAAGAACAAAAGCAAAATCTTGATTTCTGCCAACGGAGGCT
>NW_009258382.1:229784-235192 GCF_000687185.1 Egretta garzetta
GCATGTTTGTGCGGAAGGTCGGTATTCCCAGCAGGCCTCGGAAAGCGCTGAGGCTTTGATGCTTACGCCATCAAACATTTGCTTTTGTGGTCAGCTTCAACTCCGGTTAATATTCTTTTAGGTTTCATCCTCATAAATGCGTTTCACCCACAAACAAGGCCTGCAAATAACTTCCCCCCATTATATGCAGTTCAGCGTGGAAAAAAAAAAAAAAAAAAAAAAAAAAGACATTCCAGAAACAATTGCATTGCATGCCTGATGAAATATTAATGGTCAGCTTTGGCTACAAGCAAGAAAAATTGACTACGGAACTGAAAAAAGACAAAGAAGTCAAACCAAGGCTCTTAGAGGGAGATGTTCAGTGGTTTCAGGCAGAACTCATCTCTACGCAGTTCCCAAAGGCCAACAGGGTTACAGCCCCAACACAGCGGCGGGGGATACTTTAATTTGCAACCTGGCAAATTTCTCCTCAAACCTTTTCCGAATCGTTACAAAACTTCCTCCTGGTTGATTTGTAGGAACAACATGGTGGTTTGTTGCAGGAAGCTCAACTTGATTTTTAACTGTATTTAAAATAAATTTTGATTAGAATAAGGGGGGGTTTTTTTGCACAGATTCTAAAGGAACAGGGTTAAATCCCTGGCTATGTCTTTTTCATACTCTTCTGCTGTACATCACAAATACGATGCAATTAATCACATCCTGATGTATTTATATCTCCTTTGTATGGTCTCCATGACCTTGCTTTAGAAGAGGTGAAGTTTGGTTCATTATTGTTTCAGAAATACAACAAGTAGCTACTGATCCCTCTGAGCTCAAGCGGGCAGCACTTGAAGCCATCCCTTTCCAGCCCACAGAGGTGAGGCAGGGCCGCGTTTTCTCTGGAGGCTCCAGCTTTGAGCACGGACGCTCTCATTTGGCAGGCACACCATGGACGCAGCTGAAGGAGGGTAAGGAGATGGATGACCCAGCTGTCCGCAGCACAGACAGAAATACAGGACTGGAAAAAAAAACTTTGGCATTCTTCCATTTAATCCTCCTCTACAGAATACCATATTCAATACCATGTTTCAACAGTAAAAGGAGCTTAGAGACCACCCACACCTGAAAATATTTACTGTAATTGCACATACTTCTTGTCCTCTTGGCAGGACAGGAAGACAAAGGACAACTGTCTCCAATCTCAGAGCTGACAGGACACAGATTCTACCACTGGATTTTCTGTTTGCTCACCATACTTGCTGCCTTCAGAGGTACCAGCTGCTGCAAATGCTTTATAAGCAGCAACATTATTGGGACAGTTTCCTCCCAAAACACTGGCGAAAACTACATGGACACCAACAGTGAAACTATTCACGTTATGGAGCAAATGAGAAGTTAAATACCCCTCCGAAGACACCTGCGGTAACCCACCTTGCTAAGCTCACCAGCCAGTGTGGGAACGAGCAAAGGGAATGAGAACTGCAGAGGTGCAACACTCCCACTGCTCGTGAGGGATGGGTCTGCTCCTGACCCCAAGTGGCACGCAAGTCAAAGTATCAAATGAAACAGAGCTGTGGGCTCTGGTTTATTAAAAAAAAAAAAAAAATCCACCTACTTGTTACAAAAATAGGCAAGTGCCTTCACAGAACTACTGCTTGCAAGCAAAGGCTATGAAGCCTTCAGAAATAAACCTGACACATCACCCTCTGCACCCAGGAAGGAATCAGAGGGAACGGCTCGTTTCATATAAACTGAACTTCTGAAGGTCACTACACTACAGAAATAGCACGATGTGAGAAAACATTTCCTGCTTGCCTTTACGCGTGGCAGGTGCTTTTGTGTCAGAAGGGACTGGAAGAAAGGACAAAGCCCATAATCCTCTGATCTTCCTCTGCAAATTCTAACAGGATTTCCAGCACTGGAAAACGCATTTGTGACCTGGCCCAGTAAAGCGCCTTCAGAAAGCATAATCAGCTCGCGTTGCTCTGTGACTGACTTGGAATCTCCAGTACCAACTTATACCTGCTATGTCTCTTATACATTTGTCTGATTGCTGAAAAAGGGATTAAGGTATTACCATACGGAGAAAAGAACAAAGTAGTTTCATCAAGACTTACGAAAACCTGAGGCTACTGGCCTTGGAGCACTACCTTCATCAGGCTAGGAGACCACTTCAACAGTTTAATCAGGTGAAGAAAACCTGAACCCATAAGATGGAGGACAAAGGAAACAGAGTGATGGGATAGAAGACCAAAAAGAATCCTGCCAGATTAAAAATTTTAGATATAGTTATAGGTAAGCATCTTCTCCAAGACAGAACATCTGGGCAAAGCTAACCTGCACGGTTCCCACGAGGACGACAGCTTTCCTCCTGTCTTCATCCTCAGGAGTTGGTCTCACCACGCAGGTCCAAAGCCAGCTGTCTCAGGCCACTGTACAGCTACTGCCAACAATTACTGAAGGGCAAAAACTAGCTGGCCCTGGGAGAAGGTCTCCTGTATTAGTTTTATGCCTGTACTTGTCTCGGAGGGTAGATTCTGAGCTGCACAATCCCTAGCTAAAGGACTCATTCACAAAAAGCACGTGCCACCTACAGATGAAATACTTTGAATAAAGATGCTGTAATAGATTATGCTGCTTCTAAGCTTTCATCCAGCTAAAAAGAAATTTGTCATTGCCTATTCTTGTTACAAGTGTTTACGTTCTGCTTCAGCTCTTACAGCTCTACCATTTGATGTCTTCGCTAGCTTATTTTCCACTTCTTTTCTTAAAAATAACAAGACTAAAAAGCTCCGTGTTCGACAGCTTTGGATTTTGCTGCTAACGACACGTTTTCTTTCAATACAGACAGCAAATACTGTCTAGCAGCAATTTCTTCATTCAGTCCACCATTCTACTGTTCACATATTTGCGTTAGTCACAACAGAAGCATGTAGCCCAGCTCGGTCAACAAGCAACCACGCTCAAGCCCAAAATACCTGTCCCAAGCACCACTCCAGAGCAGCACAACGGGAGGAGGACACTCTAGACAGGCCCTGCTCTGAACAGGGGCTTGGACCAGATGATTCCCAGGAACAGATTATTCTGTTCCATGAAGAAATGAACAATTTCTAAGCCTGCCCCTCTAAATGGCAGCAGCCCCTGCCTCAAAGATCAAGCTCACCACACAGCTGCACCATGGCAGTACCTAGCTGAAGGGGACAATAACGGTATGTCGCTGTTATCGTTGGGAAAGACAAGCGCTGTGACAACAGACTGACAGAGTTAGCATTAATAAAGAACACAGCTGGATCTCACTCGCCCCCATTCACGTGCCAAGGCAGGCAGGTGGGCCCACGGAGCAGTGTTTAAAGGCTCTGCCAGCAGGGACGCCGAGTGCTGACACCAGAACACCTCGCACCAAGCTCTACTTCTCCAGGATTCAGCTCAGAATTGCCACAGAATGCAACTAAGTGTGCCAGGTACAAACATTTTCAAAAAAAAAAAAAAAAAAAAAAAAAAATTTTGACTAAGGGCATTGCTAACAGCTGACAATAACATGGGTGGCAGCGCACACACCACTGAATTGCCCAGAGAGGAGGAAGCACCTCCGTCCCGAGCGCTGGGTCTGCAGGCACAGGGCTGACTGGCACTGCCCAGACAAACCCCAGCCCTGCTGACAAGCTTCCTTTTGTGTGCCAGCAGCAGCAGATCCCGACACGCCTCTCTCGGATGTGTGAATACAGAGGAGTTTTTATGACTGAGCCCTTTTTATGCGTGGTCCTCAAAACCCAAAAATATTTAAGGCAAAAGGGAGGGAATAGTAGAATTGAAATTGGACTTGGGTTTCCATATCATCGGCGTCAACTCTGGGGGAAATTTTCTGGTGCACTCAGCAACGGCCCAACCCCACTCAACGTCCAACTTCAGCACCAACTCTGGCAGGCCGAGGCAGAAAATCCCGGTCTCTTAGCCGATTATGTACGAAGCAGGGTAGTTGGCTATCTGATAAAAACCCGTCTTTTCCCAACCTGTTGCTCCTGTAACAGCAGTTCAAATGCTTTGCTTAAAAAATGATCCAATTTTGACCAAGCCAATTATTAACAATTTTCAACTGGATTAGTTTTACTCTAGTTACGCCTTTCAGTATACAGAGGGAGCTATTAAAACTCAAAAGGGACATGACCGGCAGATTTACAATTTCCACTCACTTCCCCTAAATATTGAAAAAATGACTAGACCAGCAAGAGATGGGTGGATCTATTTTGAGTCGAATAAAATATTGTTATAAAACTTGGTGGCATTTATTACTCTCTGGGCCAAAATCCCTTATGTCATCCTCTGTTCTACAAAACAATTACGTACTTTGAAATTAATCTTTTTGCCTCTCAGGTTGTTAACAATTTTCAGACAGCTCTTTGATCTCTGCCTTTTATGCTCAACACAGCACTAATTTGGGTAGGACACATTACTGCAGCAGGGTGCTACCTCCTGTCAGGCATCAATAACCTGCCCCAAGCTGCATACCCATTAAAAAGCTGCTATGTCAAGAATGCTTTATGTGCCAGAGGAGCTACTGCTGCTACCTCCATGATCAGGCTCCCATTTTTCCTTCAGTGGTCACCAATAGTTTTTCTCATGTGCAGGAAATAGTCTAAGGTTTTCCCCACCACCACCAATGCAATTACCCAGTTGAGGAACACTGGCTGCTTCTGCTCACTTGTACGTATGATTCTTTTGTTACCTGCTAGCAGGTTAACATTGTCAGCGATCCACAAAGGAGTCCCCTCTTCCTCCAGAAGTGATGCCGATTGCACACAGCCTCAGAGAGCCCTGTATGACTGTGAGGGACCAAGGCAGGGACGCTTCCTTTCCTCCCGTTCATGAACAGAAGCCAGGAACTCTGCCAGTGCAAAGCCCACACGTGCACGTTAGCCATCGTTTACTACCTCGCTCTTCAGAAACACAATGTTATTCAGCAAAATCGAGGCCTGTAATGAGGTCAACATGTTATCTAGAAGCTTTACAACTACAAAAACAATCCCCTCCATCTGCCTATATGCTTGAGAAAGCACAGAGAGGGGAAAATTGCCTATTAATTGAAAGGCAGCAGTTCAGACACTTAAAATGTTAACATTTTTATTGAGGGCAGAAGAAAAAAAAAAAAAGTAATAGAAGCATGAACAAAACAGCACTGAAATCCAAAGCATGGAGGCACTGAGAACCTGGAAGTGCCTGGCTGTGAACACTCGTGTGGCACACACACCCGCATCCGGCACGCCGGGCTAACAGGGGCGGCCAAGGAAAGCCTAAGGGGCTACTTAGCGACATTCACAAGTTTGAGCACACAGTGCATTTTTGACCACAGTGGTTTTTTTAAACCTTCTGGCAAGTTTTAAGCACAGAAGCCACAGGAATAAAACATCAAAATGAAGATAAGAGAAGCA
>NW_009258382.1:235758-241378 GCF_000687185.1 Egretta garzetta
TCATGTGCAGGAAATAGTCTAAGGTTTTCCCCACCACCACCAATGCAATTACCCAGTTGAGGAACACTGGCTGCTTCTGCTCACTTGTACGTATGATTCTTTTGTTACCTGCTAGCAGGTTAACATTGTCAGCGATCCACAAAGGAGTCCCCTCTTCCTCCAGAAGTGATGCCTATTGCACACAGCCTCAGAGAGCCCTGTATGACTGTGAGGGACCAAGGCAGGGACGCTTCCTTTCCTCCCGTTCATGAACAGAAGCCAGGAACTCTGCCAGTGCAAAGCCCACACGTGCACGTTAGCCATCGTTTACTACCTCGCTCTTCAGAAACACAATGTTATTCAGCAAAATCGAGGCCTGTAATGAGGTCAACATGTTATCTAGAAGCTTTACAACTACAAAAACAATCCCCTCCATCTGCCTATATGCTTGAGAAAGCACAGAGAGGGGAAAATTGCCTATTAATTGAAAGGCAGCAGTTCAGACACTTAAAATGTTAACATTTTTATTGAGGGCAGAAGAAAAAAAAAAGTAATAGAAGCATGAACAAAACAGCACTGAAATCCAAAGCATGGAGGCACTGAGAACCTGGAAGTGCCTGGCTGTGAACACTCGTGTGGCACACACACCCGCATCCGGCACGCCGGGCTAACAGGGGCGGCCAAGGAAAGCCTAAGGGGCTACTTAGCGACATTCACAAGTTTGAGCACACAGTGCATTTTTGACCACAGTGGTTTTTTTAAACCTTCTGGCAAGTTTTAAGCACAGAAGCCACAGGAATAACACATCAAAATGAAGATAAGAGTAGCATAAAAACACTTAAAAAAAAATGCAGGGACTGTCAAAAAGAATACATGTTACAGTGTAGAGATCACCTACATTTTAAGGCCGGGTAATGATGAATAGCTGACACGGGCGTATTTTACAGGCGTGTTCTCAACAATTCATCCAGACCTGAGAATGCACACATGAGCACTCACTTCCCTGTGAGCATCCAGACCGAGAAGCTTCCCTCGAATCACCCCCACCTAACCAGTATTCCACTCACACTGGTATTACAGCAGCCCCAGCGACTGAGCCGAATTTCTCAGGGCATATCCAAAGAAGGGACTTTAACAGCCTTTTAGTAACCTGAGAATGATCCCACAGTGAACTTAGACACATCATCTTTCCAAAGTTATTACAAAGAAGGTTCCTTTGAATGAAATCTGATCCGGAACAAAACCAGAATAGACCGAGTTCTCCCAGCTCCCCACCTCTGTCCATTCCTGCCCCTAGAAAGCCACAGAGCAAAGCATGACTAACTGACCTGGGTTTACCTTCGCTGTTAATACCACTGGATGCCTCTGGAAGGCACAAGACACGTTCACCAACTTCCAAGAGGCACGTTAAGTCCTGCAGCTACCGGGGAATCTGCTGAGCTGACTCCCTCACTGGCCTTTTTGGGGCAGACCTGCAAGTTCAAACAGTGACACGATGCTGTCATGACCACAACAGGTAACCGACGCTGGAGCCCGAATTTCTGCAGGAGGAATCCCAGCTGAATCAAACCACTTACAGAACAGGAGCCATGCTGATCCAAGGAGCTGAATGTTAAGGCCAACTCTGTCTTGGGCTTCCTCAAGTCAGTGGCAAACCTGGGAAGCAACATCAGAGATCCACACATCCCAGCATCCTTCGTGAGACAGCAGCCAGTGGAGGATGCTTCACAAGTGACGTAAGCACAAAATCTCATTTCTTTGCAGTAGTTCAGCCACTTGATGAGCCCACAGCAGACCAGCTGCCTGCTCAGTGAAGAAGACTGGCTGATTTTTTTAGTTTCATCACCTACTCACCCACCGGCATACCACGGACAAAAGATACATCTGAACTACCAGACACAAACTCTGCCCAGGAATTCTTCTGACCAACCCAAGTTCCCCTCCCCAGAAGTCTTCAGGTTCAAGAGCCAAAGTGATAAAAATCAGGGTGGGGAAAAAAAACAACAACAACAACAAAAAAAAACTAAAAACACACACACAGATATACAGAATGGGAAAAGAGATCTACCTGACCCAAACTGCCCAATGTCCAGGCAGTACGTGACCTGTTTGTTTTGCAGAAAAAAGGTAAACGCTACAGATTTTGATGCCTAATAAAAGCCAGTCCAACTTATTATAAACAGTCTCGCACATTGGTTTAAAGCCAATATTGGTTAAATGGTTATAAACAACCTTCTATTAATTACACAGCTTAAAATATATGCTGATGCCTCAGCAAGTTTTTCACTGCAGGCTCCTCTCCGGTACACTCTCCGGCCATAATCAAGAGCAGGGCCATTGAACCTGGCCAAGAGTACATTCTCCAGTTACTCATGGAGGAGAAGTTCAGGTACTGACCCTCTCTCCCTGTTTCGTTAGCAGTTACCATCCCTGGTCTCAAACAGGCCGTGGCCACCACACTCGAAGCACTGCCAGGCACAGGGACTGCCCCGCCAAGCAGGAGCAGCTGAGCAAGAAGCTGCCAGACGGCCACGTGCCCAAATGCCATCCTTTGCCTTCCAATATGGGCTGTTCTCAGCTTTAAAGCTCTCCAGATGCTAACCTGCCATCTGCTTCATTACCTCCTTCTCCGCACTCCTGAAAATGTTCTCAAAATGCTGGGTTTAGGTGCCCCTCCCACACTCACAGGTTTTTTCCACACTCCCATCAGCAACCCAGTCCTGGTGGAACCAGTGTAATTACCAGGATGCCGAGATGCAGATCTCCGGAACAGAGTTGCCTCACAGTATCTGAAGGAGCCAACATAAGCAGAAAATGGAGCAGGCCACAGTTTATAAAGGTTTTAAAGCAGGGAAAAAAACTCCAGACTACAGCAGCCCTGAGCAGGAGGCAGGCAGGAAAGCAGAAGTCACCCTGCCCCAGAACCTGTGGGAAGGCTCCAACTGTCCCGAGGTACAAAGATGCTTCTAATTCATCGGGAGCGGCGCCACCGAGCTCAGCTCCCCAGCGTTATTAGAAAGGATGTAGCAGGCATAAGAGCATAATCATTTCTACAGCCAAGCTGAACAGAAAAGATTACAAGATCCTTAAGCTCAAAGTAAACACTTCCAGCATCTGTAAAGGCAGCATTTTGGAAGTGTACTAATCTGGAATTAAAGCTGTTACATTAATTTTATTTTTTTTTTTTAATGAAATTTGATGGAGCCGAGATGAGACTTTTGGAGACAACTTGAAAAATACACTAACCTGCTCCTTAGAGAGCCAAGCTTGTGCAAAAACCATCTTAGTCAACCATACACCTACAGCCCCCCCCAAAAATGGATCCAAAATTAACTGCTTTGTACATTGTGTGCAACAGTCCAACACCAACACACACAACACCCTGTGTGATCATTACATGTGTATCACATACGCTGTCACGCATTACAAATAATCTGCAGAGATACTACACACGCTGGTTAGGAAAGAGCACTAATACACATTCCTAGTATTGAAGGCCAAACATGAGAGAAAAGGCTTGGTATTGTTTGTAGGAGGTGCCAGTAATGGGACCCCAGTTACACATCTGCTTCCGCTACACGCTCCCGTTTCCTATTTGCACGCACATAAAGAAGGAATCCCACCATTACAGACACTAGGCTACCCCAGCCTTTTCATCCAACATACAGTGCCCTTCAGGAGAGCAAAATATGTATTTCATCTTAAACAAGGCTCTCCATCAAGCTATCACCTCCTTAGATTTCCCCTTCACGCACAAGCACCAGCACGACAGCGACGCTATTTAAGCGAGTACTTAAGAGAACTCTATACAAACCGAGGTCTGCAGACACGTTTCTGGCAGGCGATTACAACAGCGTACGAGAAAGCTTCTCCATGTCAGAACTAACCCTCTGTACCCCAAGCGCAGAGCAAAGGCTCTGATGGAATCTGCAAGCACTGCAGAAGCAAAAGGAAGCACAATTCCAATATGTTTAACAACTGAATTAGCATAATGCTCACCAGGCAGAAACCAGTTTCCCTGACCTTCTTGAAATGCTGATCTGTAACTATCGATGAGTCTTTCCTAAGTGTACTGCGATTCAGCTACATTAAGAAGTCAAGAAAACATCCGTTGCCCTGTCAAGTTTAGTGAGAATAGGTCAGACACGCGGAAACCTCTCCCGCAGCCTCACACAACCACGTAGCAACAGTGAAGCATCCCTTTGCTACTAGGGAAAACTGGATTTAAGAGAGTAAGAAAAGATCTGAAGTTGTACGAGAAACTCTACTGTAATCAAACCAATCTCTCCTTCACAAGCAGTAACCTCAGAGAGCTGCAGTGATTTAAAAAAAAAAAATAAATAAATTTTATTTTGTGAATAACAAACTGAACATTATGACGACTAGTAAGAATTACAAGATACATAAATTCAAATGTGTTTTAGAAATAGTATTTGCATACATCAAGAGAGCTGTTTTCTTGGACATAACTGTTAGTGTAGGCTCGAACATGCACAAGAAAAACCCTGTATCGTTTGTACGTGCTCACTGCAAGAACAGGATGATATTTAGGTAAGTCTGCAACCACCATGTTGCTGAAAACATTCTAAGGCAGATTATACTAATATCTGACATTTTAGAGTGCCAACACAGTAAGGGCACTGTTTGACAGCAAACAATAAAAATGACATTTCCTATAAGGTCTCTCAGTAAAGGAACGAGCCAGCAGAGCTGCACAACTTCAGCATAAAGACCCAGTTTAGAAAGGCATCCGCGCTCATCTTGTTCAATGAAGAATTCTGAGCGTTCTCATGAAAACTCAAACACAATTATGGCGGCCAAAAATTCCAACCCTGTTTAAAACGTATCATGGCTTTGCTGGGCCGAATGCTTTCGTTACGGATGAGACAGCTTTGCCCATTGAAAGCCTTGTATGGTTGAGCAGACTTGCAGCAGATAAACATCCCTCTCAAATTTTGGCACAACTCACTCCCTACCAAGAGTTACTGATACTATGGCTGAATTGAAAACGCAGCCAGACTTAATCCAAGCTGAAGTCTGAGCTCATTAGAAGAACGGAATAGAGACAAACTTAAATTCCATTTCTATTTATGTCTTTCAAACTCTCATCAACACTGCAAAATAAAGATCATCCTTGTTTTACAACAGGAGGAATAACAAGTTTTAGAACTTTACTTGTATTAATATCCCGTGTTGAAAGGCACAGAAAGCATGTTTTTAACCAACACTAAGACCAGAAAAAACAGTCGCTATGAAAATATAAACAGAAGGGTCCGATGTGTATGGCAACAGCATCGTTCGCATCAGCAAACACACACACACAAATATTCATATTTTCATGTATTTCACTAAAATCCCAGCAGCTTTTTACCCTTAGAAACTATGAAGAGCAAAATTCTTTTTAACTACTAGAATTAAAGAAAAACTAACGAAATAAAGCATTAGCACCTTCACTTCTTCACCTCTTCTCCCATGTGCCAAACCTAGGCATTTTTGATTTAAACAACAAAAATGCAGCTCATTTCTTTCTCCTTTATTTTTGCCATCCATCTTTTTTGCATCCCAGGGCTGCTTCTGCTGCAAATTTAAAGTTCTCTATTCCTAGGCTGGCCTAGCTCAAAGCGCGCACGCCCTTCCCAGC
>NW_009258382.1:241389-246908 GCF_000687185.1 Egretta garzetta
GACTTGGCTGCCGAACTGTAACTGGGTCAAGCCTGTAGCTGGAGTTCGCAGGGCACTCGGCTCGTGGCAATTCTCTCCCCAGCCCCCAAGCAAATTAACGGGGTATTTTGACCTGGAAAAAGAAAGACTTAGATCTCCTACCACCCCACATGAAAGCTTACGCTAATTCTGTAAAATAAGAGAAGTAAAAATCACACCAAAGATAGAGATGTTTGTATGCTGCATCCATGCACTCTTCAAAGGAACTGCTGGAACGCAGGCGCACGCTTTTTCCTTCTCCGTGAGCACTCTGTAGATAACAATTCAATTGCTGCAGGTTTGGTTATCTTTTTCTGCTTGTTACAGCAGGCTAATGACCATCCTGACTCATAATTACCACAACAGTAAGAAGCTTTCAGTTCTCACCCTGCTGCAAGTCCAACACTTATCTTCTTTTAGGCATGGAACAGCTTTGTTATAGCCCAAAACTGAAAGTTTTGGCACTTCATTCTGATAAGAACTTCTAATGAACAGCTCTGTAAGCGGCTTTAAAGCAGTCCCCCTAAAGATTTCCCCCCTCAATGTTTAAGCGCAGGTTCATAGGACAGGACTGGAAACAAAACCAAGCAATGTTTTGGATAATAATCCTCTGTACTCCTGGACTGCTCAAATTGCATCACCACAATCACACAAGCCTAAGAAAAAATTCATTTCCTCTCCTCGAGCATGTTTTGTAGCAATGAAGAGTATAAAAAGAAAATTTAACTCCCATTGTTTCAACGTCATTGTAAGGTATTCAGGAACTGTGAAAATTTGTATTAACAATCTCCTATTTATACAGATGCACTGAAAAATAACCCCAAACAGTTTGGAAAGCTGTCTGAAGGCTTTCTGGCCTGCAGAAGTTCCAGCATTACACGTTTCATAATACATAATAATAATATATATTACATACAGAACAAACCAAAGACAGAGGCAAGAAAATAAGCCACCTTGATTTCAGAAAGCAATCTAATGACTAAGCTGTTTACAGCAGTATTCTTCTGTTAAGAGCCTAGATTATTTAAGCCTAGGCCTGAGGAAAATCGTCATCCAGTAGACCTACATACCCCTTTCTGATCAGACATTCAGGTCATACCAGCCTAAACTGATATCCAGTCAGGAGAGAAAAAAAGAAAAAAGAAAAAAAAAAGAAGAGAAACATTATTATCTTTTTTTAAACCAAGAGCTGCATAAAGACCAAATAGTCATCATACTAAATTAAGTCTTTTGCCAAAACTCAGTACCCAGAAATTGTTTTTCCTGCCACTTAACAGAACCCAAGATATGCAAAGTCCACTGTGGACAAACCTGTTTCACCCACAGAAGCCCATTCAAGGCAAACAGTAATTGACTTGCTATGGTTGTCATTTGGTTCCTTTTTCTCTTTTTTTTTTTTAAAGCATTACTAGAACACAGCTTCAAAAGAAAGGCCTGAGAGTTCAGACAAAAGTTTAGGTATGCTCTTCAGACTTACAGAAAGCCAATCAAGGAAAAGAAAGCAGACAAGGTCTTCCACCTCTTTCAATCCAGCGAGTACCCCCTCAGAGTCTGCTCCTTACAGTCCCGGCTCTCTGGAAGCACCTACATGGGCAACCCGGCAGCAAAATTCCCATAGGTTTTTAGGAAAAAGTCTGCACGTTCAACTGCACAGGGCAGGCACACCTAGAGTTCAGCAAGCAGGATGTCTTCCGGTTAAACTGTTAAATCTACCAGCTCTGCGGTCATTCAGAAGGTTGTGATTAGGATTCAAGACTAGTTTGCCACGGAGGGAATTCCACAGCGCTCCTGACGCTATTATTCCGGTCTCTTTGGCTGCAAACTCATGACAACCACGCGGTGGTTTGCACTGCAAAGGCTACTACTGCAACCAGGGAGCCTTCAATAGATTCCTGAGGCAACAGCAAAAAGTTTGTGGCTTTTTCCATATGATGTCTTTGGGTGAATCCTACGTACAAAACAAAACACACACCTAAAACATTGCAACATTCTCAGGTTCTAGTCACCCTGGTGCATCAAACACAACCAAGTGATACAGATTGTGCTCACAGCATCACTGGAAGCTTCGTGCCTGGGCTTGCAGGATGAAGCAGTTTACTTCAGTCTCGCTTTTACAAACAGCCCACTGAGGACGGTATGATCTCCCATTCCATGAACGTCTCTTTAAAGTATTGAGCAGACATAGTACTTTCCTCCCAAAAGCTACCTGCTACTTAAGAATCGAACAAGAAGCCCCAAAAGGCCATGACTGCATTAAGAAATTAATTAGTAACATAAATTAGCAGAAAACCTAAGATATCTAATACCTCCCTACAACCAACAGCATCGTGTAAATTTAACAAGCTATGGAAGTGAAAGAAAGACTTCCAACTAGCATTATTCATATCCTATAAAAAGCTTGAAAGAGCTTGAAAATAAAAGAACAGTGACATTACATGTAACTGGATGCAGAACATTCAAAGCTTGCATTTAGCCATGCATGTGCACACCCACCCCTTTTACTAGCCACATTTTTAAATAACTATACAACACACAATTCAGCATGATGAACTCATTTGCCAAAGGAAACTTCCCCCGGCTAGCGAGCAGCACCAAGTTATCAATTCCTGTGGCGTATCAATTCCATAAAAGATACCACGTCATAGAGTCTCCCCAAGAAGAAACCAGTACAAGTTTTAAACACATGAGCAGCCATAGGTATGAGAGGGGTAGTTTTCCGCAGCCACAACTGTACCATGTCCCTAACTGACATGCTCAGAGTAATCCTCTCAAATACGATCCGGAGTCCTGTGCCCTGATCTGCAGAGTATTCCCCACAAGCACCGCTATACTGAAGTTTTCGAGATTATGGGCAGTTTTCTTACCACTATCTAAAGACTCATCATGGACAGGAACAAAAAAAAAAAAAAAATCATCGGGGGTTCTAGCAACTTGATTCTGATGATACTTGGAAAAGCTACCAGAAGAGAGAAAGCTTCATGACAAAAGATTAAAGACTAATCCCGAGGAAAGGACTAGGCAGCGAACACAGCAACACATTCTTCACCAAAGACAGAGTGCTCATTTTTTACTTTACAGTGCCCAAGCACACGTGAAAGAAAAGCGAGGTGACAGGACTGGTTTCACAATTATCTGGTAGCCAGAGAAACAGAAGCACTGAATGGAGCAGAGTCCAGGACAACACCCAAGCAAAATCACAGAGCCGTGCAAAGAATCCCGGGAGGTGGAATGCCCAAGCTCTCCATCTGCCTTCCACCTGGGACCTGCTGGCCAGGGCTTGCTTCTTTCACAGGTGGTGGGAATTTTATATTCAGTCCACAGAGCAGGAAGGGCTGGCAAACTTTTCAGAATTAGTCCTCAGAGGCTGAAATTCTTTCTTTCAATAAAATCTATTTCCAGTTCTAACTGTTTGGTTTGGGTTTTTTTTTTTTCCCTTTGGGAGAAATCAGGCATCCAGGAAGCACGTTACTACTGCCAGAGGAGTCTGCAGACGCACAAGGGGCTCAACTAGCATCCAAGATGACAGTGCTACATATGGTTGGAAACAGTATTTTAAAAAAAAAAAAAAAAAATCCCAAACGACAGAATCGTCACTACACATAGCTCTCAGTATGATCAGAGGTAATAAATTGTGTAATCATCAGCCATTAAACTCTTCCCAATACCCTGGTATCTAGTCAGTTAAGAGCCCAGGTCAGGAGAAACGTAGCTGGGTACTCTGCCCTTTCTCCTCTAGCCAGAAGATAGGCAGCTGCTAGAACTGCAGCGTGAGCACAAACCTCGGTGACATTCACATCGATTACCACCATATATAAAATGAGATAATAAAAAATGACAAATGCAAGTATTTGAGCTAGAAAACCGTCCTAGATTTTGACTTCTCTTAGGGACTTTCCATACCATGACACTCTAGAGTCAGCTTGTCCTATGTCTTATATATTCTGAAAAAGAAGTATTTAGCTTAGAATTAGTTCAGGGCATCACCTGAAAGAGAACAGACTAAAGTGTACCAGTGTATTTTCAACAAACTCTACACCTATCAAAAGCGAATTACAGGCTACGTCTTTTATTTAGATAGGATTCCTGTCTCTCTAATTATTCTAAAGTAGACAGGCTTTATAGATTCACTTGCTAATAAATATCCTTAACCACTTTTACAGAAAAAGGCATAGCATACAGTGAAGAAAATCCTACAAAAGTTTATAAATTCTTGAAAGATTTTTGGGGAAAAGTCTTTACCCGGCTTAAGCTGCCAGGCAACTTTATCAGCATTTCTACCATACATGGTTTCCCTACCACACCCTAAAAATGTCACAGGAAAACAAAGAAAAAACAGTTATTTTCATGTGGTTGTTAAAAAGATGCAAAGCCTTCCAATTTATGGCAGAGAGACAAGGAAAAGAAAATACCAAGAACCTTCAATTCTGGCAAAAAGTACCTCTGAAGCAGCTAAACAACTTCACAGTTACCCTGGAAACATAGTTTACCTCTTCAGCCTACCATGAAAATTGCCTGCAATTACCACAATGGAATAAAGCATCAGTTTTGACAAAATATCAACTGCTATATGCTGCAATTCCTTTAACTCGGTACCAGTATTTTATCATGAGCAATACTTTATCTTGAATAGAATTATATTACTGAACTCTGAATAATCAAGTCTGTAGGTATAATAAAAGGTTACGATATCTCATAATGGTATAGAAGAGCTCTGCCATCTGCCAAGCGTGATTTCCCTTAATCCCATTCCTCACACACAGATCAAAATCACGTGGATTACGCCACAGAAATAGAAGTCAAGTCAATACCTGAATCCACAAGATTAATCGCCTACCTTCAGACGGGAGAAACGCAAGAACAGGAGCAACACTGCAAACAGCCTCAGGAAGGCAAAGCTTTTTACACGACTCGATGCAATACCACGCAGGAAACAAAGTGATTTCACAGATAGGCTTCACCCTTTCAGAATCCCGATTTTGCTCCCTCCCAAATCCAAGCGCGGAACTCCATGCAAATTCAGGGAATTGGGAACTGACCTCCATGTGATCTTTTGGATCGGCTGTTCCCACCCATAAGCAGAACTCCACATCCACACATTTGGAGTTTGGAAGAAAAACGGACAAGTGAGTTGCATAACAGAAGAAAGCGATACAAATCTGCCCACCCAAACGTCAGACAGGCTTCTAAAATAAAAACAGATACACACGCATGGGCTGATATGCCGACAAGCGAAGGTACGCGCATCCGCAATTAAAAAGAACCAGCACGATGACCTTAAACTGGCACTTAAAACTAACTCTAGAGAGCAGATACGTTTCCTAAAGTCCAAGGCATAAGAGAGTCACATACCGCACTTCTGAAACGCCCGGGTCCCTTCTGGCAGACTGCTGTTAACCCAAGCAGGAGTCGGCAGGGCTGTAAACTCTTGGCGGGGAGAGAGAGGAGGGCATCTTTATTTGTACATTTAAGAATGCCAAGCACATTATCATCACTAATCCGAG
>NW_009258382.1:248965-257300 GCF_000687185.1 Egretta garzetta
TCCGGAGGCAGGGCGGGCGCAGAGGCCCGTGGCGAGGGCCAACGCCATGGTGTGCAGGAGAAGGCAGCTCCGCATCCTCATCCCAGCCCTTGGCCAGGCCGCGAAAGGCCAGGCAGCGGGTCCCTGTCCCCGCCGTCAGCGGGGAGCTCGCTAACCCACCATTGCCCAGCCCTCAAGGGAGCCGGATGAGATCTCGCCCCTTTTGCAGGCGTTGGGGGTCCTGAGCACATCACGCTGGCTGATCGGAACTGTCACCCGCTCCCGAACTGCAGAGAGGGAGGTGACACCCGCAGCTGTACGGGTGTGCAGTAGCTGCTTCTCAGCAGGTGCACGGATGGGAAAGCCAGCGGGAAGCTTTCAGCAGCAAAAGCATCCAGCTCTGCCACAGCTGCAGGGATAAGAGCGTGCGCCTCACCTCCTCTGTCCCCACCCTTGTTGTATGCGCCCACATTCCATTTAAATCAAGATCCCTTTCCCACAGACCCCCCCCCCTCCTTGCTCCCAAATCAGGATAATATATGTGTTTTCCCCACCTTAGCAATCCTTTTATCTTCACCACACACACACAAACACAAAGGGATCCCAACTGCGTGACTCATTTGCCTCTCTCTTTTCCAGAGACCAAGATGTGACCCATCATCCACCTCCTGCCCCCCCAGCACCCCTCCCCGGCAGCCTGGCAGCAGTCACCTCCGTGCCAGCGCCCACCCTGCAGCTCAGGCTGTTGCTGGTGACCGGTACCTGCCCGTACAGAAGAGGGTGATCCATGGCTCGGACCAGCACCTCTGCAAAGAGGGTGTTATTGCTTCTTACACCTCTTTGAAGTGGTTCTAGTTCCACCCATGGCTTGGGAACCCCTGCCCTAGCACATGGGATTTTCAGCAGGTAATGGGAAACAATGAAATCATCTGATCAGTTATTCAGGAGCCGCTCTAATGGCAGCACCCTCCACAAAAACACCTACATGCGTCGACACAGCCAGAGACAGAACTGGCCAAGCCAGGCTCCAGGGGCTATACACCCTCCGGGAGGCTGCATTCAAAGGGACGACTTCAAGAGGAGCAGACGCCTTCCCAAGAAGCTGCTGCTGCCTCCTTTCCCACTGTCTGAGGAGGAACCTCAGCGTGCGCCTTTTGCAAATTCCCCGGGGAGATGAGACCTGGGAGCTTCAAAGCAGCCACAAAAACTCTCGATGCTTCAAGCCACGGCAGGCCAGAGGCAGCTGCACCTGCGGGATGCGGGGCTGCGGGGTAGATGCAGTGGTGCAGAGCAGGCCTGGTCTGGAGGAGCAGCATCCTCATCCTCACTCAGCCTCTGCTGCCCTGGGGGCATCCCGACCGTGTGGGAAAGGGAACGTCTGCAGCGTGGGTCCAGCACAGAGCGGGGAACCACCATGGGACCTGCAGTGCTGCTGCGGGGACCCGGGTACCCCACCGGCCGTCACGCTCAGCCCTGGCACCGGGCAGGAGAACCCCCCCCCCGCCGCCGTCCCACCGCTGCGGCTCCAGGCTTTCTCCCCCCGTGCTCTCCCCCCTCCTGAGGCCCTGCATGAACCCGTCTCCCACTGTGTTTATCAGCAAGTACTGGAACCAGAGTTAACTGCAATCTAGGGGCAGAGTTAAATGCGGAGCCCTGTTTTATCATCCCATGTATATAAATTCGAGCTGTAATTCCACCCTGCGGTGTGGATGGCAATAGCAAGCAGACACTGCCAGACCCATCTCATGAAGACATTTGAGCTTTGAACCTTTGGTTTATGATTTCACCAGAACCATCAGTGCGATAATACGCAAGCAATACACAGTGAAGAAACGCTTGTGCTTGGAAAAAATGGCAGGCCCTTTTTCTATTGGGAAGTTTCCATTCTTTAAACACATTCTTTGCCATCAACCCAGCAGAAGGCTCTGCCAGGATGATGCACCGGTTTGCTAGCAGCTCCGCTTCGCAGGTGGGTGATGCCACCGTTTCTCCTCTCTACCATACAATGAACTTCCAGGGTGGGACCTTTGCAGAATTAAACTAATTGCATAAACCAGTGAATAACAGCAAATGGTGTGTGTCCAAGCGAGGCTGCCCCAGTGATCTGGTTCCTCTCACATAGTCTGCCAGTGCCCTGTAGTGGAGAAATGGGTTAATTGCATATGCCACATGGAGCGAGGGCCAGGCTGCTGCGTGGCACTCCTGCAAACCTGAGCTCAGGCCGCAGAAGCCGGTGGGGAGATCCCAGGCAAACACCATCCCCACTCGGTAACAGCAGCTGCCTCCGTGGGGACGAAAGTCGGCTCCCGCGTCGCCTCGGCCCTAACGGCAGCCGGGCTCTGCCGGACTTCACCGGCTGCAATGGCAAGATTCCCTCCTTTGGTCCAGCCATCCGCAACCTCCATCTCTTCCACTGAGCAAGTCGCTCCCTTTATGAAGAGGTGGAGATGTATGCAAAACCACTCCACCGGATCTGGGGAACACGCGTCTGCTCTTCTCAGGCCCACGTGGGCTTGAAATGCTCTGGCCCGAAGCAGCGAAGCACTTTGGTGTCCTGTCTTGCAGCCCTCCATGAAGTAAATGCTCCCATGGAAGCCAAAATGGTGAAGCTTCAAGATCAGGCCCCAGGAGGAACCAGCCAGGAACTCCCTGCACATCTCGGGCATTAAGTACCGTGGGAAGGTGCCCTGCTGTCAACTACGATAATCTGCAGAAAGGAAAGCAGAAAATCTTCCTACTCCCCATCACCACCATGGCCGGGGTCCTTAAAAGCTCCTTTCCCACCCTTCATGTTCATCCACCATGAAAATCAGTGCGGAGCTACGCAGAGAGCCCAAAGTGCCTGGCTTGGAGCTCAGCGGAGGGGAGAGCCCCAGCAGAGCTCTCCTGATAAAAGCCCCGCCAGCCACGGGACCCCGCATTGGTTCCTCTCCCGTCCCCAAGTGTCACTCCTGATTTAAATGGGAGCAGGACTGGGAGGAGGAACGCAGAAGAGGGACTCCTGATTTATTGGGAGGAGCCTGTAAAACACAGAGCCCAATGTCGCTTTGACCATCACTCGTGCCCTTGTGAAGGCTGAGCTCTGCCAGGGCGCTGAGCAGCCCCGGCTGCAGGCCTGGAAGGGGCATCGCCCCTCCGACGGGTGCATGGTGCCTCGCAGGATTATACCTTCCGTACCCACAAAATACTTCTTCCTCCAGAAGGGCGTAATTCAGGAAGGCAGAGGTTGTCAAACCTCAGCTGCTGGAACCAGCCATAGCCAGAAACCCTTGACAAAAAAACAAGGATAATTGAGCATCAAATTTGTATGTATAATGCTCTTCGGTAGGCAGGAGCTGTTAGATTGCACTGCCGTGGAGGGTTTATTGCATCAGAGTCAAAAATCAGGAGGGGTGGAGTTTTTTCATTATATTATTATATATTATTTATTATAATCGCTGGTGGTTTTGCCTCTGCCAGTTTGGGCAAGGACACGGCATCCATCGGGGTCGGAGGCCCGCCCTGTGCTATCGGCACACGGCACACGGCCAGCCTGGGGGGGGCTGTGGGGAGAACAAAGGAACGCAGATTTCCTGGGAGTCTGTTTTTGTTTTCCCAAGCAGCCGAGTGACTCAGATTTCAGCTCGCACTCCTGTAACTCGGCCAACAACAACACGTCCTCCGTCGAAGCGATAAAGGCGAGTATCTTTGTTCCACTTGCTGAACCAATACAAGCTCAAATGAACTTGTGCACCCAACAGCCGGCCCGGTCACTAAACCAGAGACCATGCGCTGGACCCCAAGCCCCCCCTCGCCCTCGCCACAGCATCTTGCTCCCAAACGGCCTCGCTGAGCTCCGGGAAGCTCCTCGGCAAATACGCTTCTGCCTGAACCAGCACAGATGAGCTCAAGCTTGTGCATTATCATAGTTGGGAGCTTTCTGATAAATACGGTGAATGCTTACGTGTCCTCTTGATGCTAAAAGTGTTGCAGAAATGCTTTCACTTTCTGAGAAAAGCTCCAGGAAAAAGCACTCTGCTTCCTCGTGCTTAAGAAATGCCTTAACACATCCCCGCTCCTTTGCTTCCTGTATCCGAGCTTGGTTTTCATGGCTGTGAGGGACATCCACAGGCCTTTGGGAATACCAGAGCCGGAATTGCTCCATCACCAGCCACCGCGCACAAGCCGAGCAGAAGGAGACTCCAAACCCCAGGCTGGCAAAGCCCGTCCTGCTTGCAGAGGCCTCTGGCCCCCGGCGCTGCTGGGCCGGGTAGGGACCCGAGGCTGCCAGCACGGTGTGTGCCCGTGCACCTCAGCCTGGCGTCAGGGTAAGTGAGCGGCGCCTGTCGAACTCGTGCTGTGCTGGTGCGAAACGGGGCTCTCCCGAGGATTCGCCCAGGTGCTGCAGCAGCCAGCTGCGGGCGAGCCTTCGTACCCGGGCTTTGTTTTCCCTAGAAAAAGGGCATCCCTGAAACACGTGTCAGAACACCTTAAGCAAGTCAGATGCCACTCGAGGTGTTGGCAGGGCAGAGCAGGCCTTAGCAGAAGTGGATGTTCAGATGGGAAGTACTTTGTGCTGAGATCTAACACGTTCATTGAGCATGCTCAGTCACGCATGTTAACCATGTGCTAGAAATACGCCTGGTCCTTCCCGGCCGCTGCGGCCACGGCCGAGGCGCTGCGGGGAGGATGTGTTAGGGACAAGCGCTGGCAGCCGCGCTGCCGGGCTTACCAACCCAGCCCCCCCGGCTGTCCCCTCGCCCCCGTCGGGCACCGCCACCCCCTTGGGCTGCCCTGGGCGTGTGCCACGTAAAACTGGTTCGTCGGCCGCGGTCGCTGCATTCGCACAGGCAGCCTAAGGGCTCAGGCTCATGCAGCAGAGGATCAAAACGGACCATGGAAAATACTGGGGCAGCCACCAGCCCTCCTGCCCGCGGAGGAGCTGCCACCCTCCGGCACCGGCTGACGGTGAAGCATCTCCCGAGGTGCCCGTGTTTGCAGCCCAGAGCACAGGTTCCTCTTCCTGCAGCAGACAGGAGCTGCTTCACAGGCTGTTGTCGCCTCCGCTGCATGGAGGTGGCAATTCTGGTGGCCATTTCAGTGGCTGTACCAACATAAGCGCACTTCAAAGCACAGCCTCAGGGCAGCTGCTCTTGTGAGAAAGCAGTCAAAAATCAATGAACTCCACTTTTAGGATCATTTACTCTCCTCCATCTAAACAGCAGGATTTTTGCCGGTCTCTCCGCACCATGAATGCAGAGCAGTTCTGCTCTTGCACGCTGGGGACCGGGCCTTTAGTGATTAGATTGCCAATTAATGTCAGGTAATTAACACATTCGCAAGGCCTGGTTGAATCCCACCCTGACATTTTGCAAACGGTGCGTGTTTGGGGCGCGTCTTCATCAGCCTTTTGAAGTTCTTCATCTGCGAGCTCCCTGGCAATCAATTACCCTGCGCTAAAAACTGGTGCTGTGCCATTAGAGCAAACATGCCCCAAGAAGCAAACATATTAAGGATTAATTAAATACCAGGTTTTATTTAATTAAGTCTCTTCTCATAAGTAGGTAGAGGCAGGAACCTGGAGCTAGCATCCCATCTCGCTTTTGCTCCTAATCCCATTTTTAGAAACGCATTTCAAGTCGGTTGGTGCTGTTTAAACCACGACATTCAGGCTGATGCAAACCTCCTGCCGGCGCAGGGACCGGCAAGCACGGCATTGTTAAAAGGTGGCTGATGGCTCCGAGCGCTCCCAGGGTCAGGGTTCACTTCTTCCCCGCGCCCACGCACGATGCCCTCCCTGGGGAGCGTTGGAAGCCCCCCCGAGCACCCAAAGACCTTCTGGAGCCTGCGGGAACGACAAGCGCCAGCCCTGAGCACAGGCAGGGACCTGCGAGCAGCTCGCCCGCCCGCTCTCCTCTCATCCTCCTCGCGTTTTTAATGAAAAGCTCGTCACTCCCGCTGCCCCGCAGGGAGGAAGGCACCGCAGCCTGGCGTATCGCTACCGGTTTAAAGGTCCAGGGACAGACCCAGGAAATACCAAGGCAAGCTAATGAGATCAAGTCCAAGGTCATGTCACGCACTGTTACAGAGAGCGCTCCCTTGCCTCCTGCACCCCCCGGCTGTGCTAGCGGGGCGTCAAACGCAGATATAAAAACTCAGCACCAGGTCCTGGCTCTGGGCTGCCCCACGGCCAGGAGCTGCCCTCGCGCCAGGGCCCTCTGCCACTTTTCCATCGGCTGTGGGTCGGTGCGATTTGCTCCGTGCAGCAGCCGAGGACCTGGCCCAGCCATTCCCTAGCGATCGCCAGCCTTTTTTCTCCTCTTTAGAGGCTCTATTTCAGCTTAACAGGCATCGCTTCAAATTCTCCACACTACCAGGGGACGGAGGTGACCGTATCAGCAGGCTGAGAGCAGCAGGCAGCAGAGGCACGGAGGCGTCACTGCCGGCTGCACACCGCGTCCGCCCGGGGAGGGACCGGGGCCGGCATCAAGGCACGGGCTGGATGGGCCGAGGAGGCCAAGAGATGCAGTCGGGGAAGGTGAGGGCCATGATTCAGATCAAAACAAGCACTGCAACAAGGCACGAGGGGAGAAGTGCAAGAGGGAGAAGAGGCGACAGCAGGGTCCCTGGGAGAGGAGGGGCTTGACAAGAGCACAGGCTGGCTCTGAAAGCTGGGAGCGATGTGAAAATAAAAATCTCCTCCAAAAACCACAGTTCTAATATCATCCTTCTGGCTGCTAGGGGTCCTGCGGTGCGCGCTCCTCCCCTGGCTGCAGCTCTGCCCCAGAGCATCAGCCCTGCCGGAGCCCGGGGCTGGCGGGATGCCGAGGAGCATCTCACCCTGCTCTTGTGGGGCTCCCGGCAGCCCCTCTGCACCGCCCGGCAGGGGGGGGGGCCCCCGTGCAGGGGCGCAGACCCGGAGCTCTCCCAGCCGCAGCCAGGGCTTCCCACAGCATCCCCCGAGCCGTGCCCCATCCCGCGGCCACCCCTGAACCCCCCTGCACAAGCCAGCCTGCAGCCCGGGGCTCTCTGCCCCCAAGATTTGGGTGCTGAGGGATCTCTGCCGAAACGCAGGCAGGCCTCCAGCCGAGCTGCCTGCACCCCAGGGAACGAAACCCGCACACCTCTGCCCGCCCCGGGCCGGTCTGCTCCCCCATTCACTTGTGCCCAAGAGGCACCCTTAGATCCTAGGCCCTTCCCTCGCCAGCGCTGGGAGGAACGGAGAGAAGCTGCCCCCAAGATTTGGGTGCTGAGGGATCTCTGCCGAAACGCAGGCAGGCCTCCAGCCGAGCTGCCTGCACCCCAGGGAACGAAACCCGCACACCTCTGCCCGCCCCGGGCCGGTCTGCTCCCCCATTCACTTGTGCCCAAGAGGCACCCTTAGATCCTAGGCCCTTCCCTCGCCAGCGCTGGGAGGAACGGAGAGAAGCTGCTACGCAGCGCGAGAGCGATGGCAGCGCCGTCCGGAACGTCTGGAAAAGCAAAGCGCGTTCCCCACTCCAGAAGTGCCGGGAGCAGGAGGAGGGCAGGTGAAAGATTCTGCGCTAGCAGATCCCAGGCCACGCACTGATTCTTGCTTTGAGAAATTCCTTCTCAGCAGCTTAGAGAGTGCAAAAATAGCTGGGCACAGATTAACTCCGTTGGAATTACTGTTTCATTAACGGCACCAGTGAGCATTTTCCGACATGCGCTCCGCAACGAGCGGAGCTGCGTCCAGCCCAAAGCTGACACAGGCCCAGGCATTTTGCTGTGGCTTTGGGTGCTCATTACAAATCAGCAGCTGTCTTTCTAGCAGCCAGGAGCTGCTATTCTGAGGAGAAGGCTGCCCTCAAAACAAGGATAGAAGGGCCCGAGCATCCCGCTGCTGCCCCTGAGACGAAAGCACTTTTGGGTGCAGCAGTTCCCCCCCCCCAGAAGCAGCGTTTCCGACGGCGCCAGCACGGCTTTTGCGGGGGATTCCACGCTTGCCGTCTTACCAGGGACTGTGGAGCCATAAAGAACAACCAGGATTTTATTGATTTGAAAATACATCAACCATAGAGAATAGAGCTTTAATTTTCCTTTCTGAACAACAATAAAGAACAGTTTACATAAAAAAAACCACAACAAAAGCATGGATAAAATAATATAAAACAGGTATTATACCACAGTGTGGAATTCAAATAACCTAAGAACATTAGCAGCACTTCTACAAATATATTAAAAGCTGTAAGTGCTCATTAAGCTCAGATAGAGCAACTCCCAGAGACCAAAATGGCATCCAACATAGAAAAGCAGCAATTCAGTGTAGGGCAACATAAAAGTCTAATGCCAGTACATCAGATACATTCATTCCCCTGCTGCAGAGGGGCAAGGCCCTGCCCGCGGGGCGGCACCC
>NW_009258382.1:257819-287269 GCF_000687185.1 Egretta garzetta
ACAGACTTGTGTGTGCCACCGGGTCGGGAGCGAGGGCACGCGGCCGCGGACCAGAGGCCGTCACCCGCAGCTCCGCCTTCGGGCTCCCCGCTCAGCCTCCGCGTACAAAACCCATTTAAAAAAGGGAGTTATTAAACTACTGGATGGGAACTTAAGGTTGAATATGCTTATCACTCAGATTAGACACACACACAAAGACAGCTATGGCTATTCCAACCAGGTACATTCTCCAGGAAATTCAGGATTCCGACAACGTTTAGAAGAAACCCAAAGGCTCTGAGCTGTAGAAACGCACGGCACCGAAGCAGCCGTAACTGTGGCCAGCGCCGCCACCATAAAATATAAACGTGGTGTGACTGGGGACCACAAAGACTTCAGGTTCCTTAATCAGCAATAGTGGGTTTACTTCAGGGCAGGCAACAAGGATGATGACCTTGATGAAGGTCACTGGCGTGCCTGAAAGAGCAGGCAACAGCAAGCGGCATTTTCTTTACTTCAGGGTATCTGAAAAGTTTTAGAAGAGTTTCTGAGAAGGGGTTCTGGGGCGAGTTACAGCCCTTCCCTGGTGCTAGAAAATCGTCGCTTCATCTGAGAGTTGTGCTCGTTCGCTATCAATTTGTGCTCACGCAATAGTAAAACGCAGAACATGTGCCCAGAACTGCTCGGTACTCCTGGAAATTCCCAAATGGAGTGAAAAAAAAAAAAAAAATTCGTCAGCCGTTTGGATGAAATGGCGATGATCCGGGCCCCACTGAGGAACGGGCCACCACTCACTGCCCAGCAACGCCATGGCAGAGAGCAGCAACGTAAGACGGCAGAAGGTATTTTTAAAAGCAAACTTAGGTGATGAGAATTCTGAAACCGGTCCCGCCCCTGTTTTGAGGACCGTTTGAGCACTGGCTCCCAGTGCAGGGAATCAGCCAACTACTCAAAGTGAACGGGGACAGAAAGGAAAACGAGCCGGCCAGATTAAAATAAGACGACAAATAAAGAAGAAAGAACAAGAAGAATCTCATCCCCTAAATTGCTCATCACCACCCAACTACTGCAAGCTCCTGTCTCCAAGGTGGGATTTAGGGACGGGCTCAGCTTGCCCATGGGTGGGTTCCCTGCGATCCCTGGCTACCACACCAAGCACAGTCCCTTCTCTTGATCTGGTTTTTACTTATCCGCGACAACGCTTGCCGGTACCTGCATTTCTACTGCTGGCTCCAGTTACAAGAAAAGGTACGTTTGGCCACGTTAAAGGATGTTCAGATCGTAAGAGGCTGGGTGAGAGCAGAACAGGACGGCAGCAAGGAGTTCCCACGCAATAAACCCTCTCGGTCTTCGTGAAAAACGTTAACAGCAAAGCAGTTCAGAGACTCAACACGGTAAGAGAAAAACTCCCATAAAAACCTCACATTTAGGAACAGAGACAACTTCTGAAGTGTTTACATGAGCAACACTAAAGGAGATGAGTACCAAGAGCTATCGGGTAGGTTCCATCAGCAGAAAGCTCAAATGCAGGAGGAGACTCCAGTAGCAGCTCCCTGGCGGGAACACGGAGCCAGGACACGAACGTTCACTGTAGTTAAACATTCCGAGATTTTCTGGGAGCTGAGCCGCTCTAACGAAAGGCAAAGCGAACCCCCCCACCCCTCTGCGGATGCTGAGTGTGGGTGCAACGCGGGTTGACCCGCTCAGCCCGTGGAGTCTGTCCTTTGCTCAGGCTTTGCTCTGCTGCAGCCGGGAGCAGAGAACATGGGCTGGGGCAAGCGGGACCCCAACCTCGCTACGCCCCTGGTCCTGCAGAAGCCATCCCCAGCAGGCTAAAGACAGTCCCTGGCTTGCAGTGCCATTGCCCAGGGTGGATTCCAGCTGCACGGAGCTGCTGGGATGAGACATTCTTCTCCCCAAGGAGCCAGACAAGATTACTGTATATGGGCAAGCATTCCCCTGCGACGGGCTTCTCCCTCCATGTAAACAGGCGCTCCTCGGGCCGCACAGCCGGGGGGGAACCGGGCCGTCTCGCCGGGCCAGGGGGATTCACACTGTCGGGAACCCAGAACGATGCTTCTGTCTCAGGGCAATCCAGCAGAGGAGAGGCTGAGGCAGGAGGCGGCTGGGGAGGAGCTGGAGAAAAACCTTTCCTTAAATTCTAGTAGCATCGAATCGATCTTGAGCCCCCGACTCCTGGTGTTGCTCCGCTATGGGTCACCCCAAAAGCTGCCGGTCGGAGAGCGGCTGTCCCGGTGGGCTCAGCAGGGAGCACGGCTGCTGCCCGCTGCGACCTCTGCCAAGATGCTCGAAACCGAGCTGGGACCAGGCGTGGAGCCGGCAGCGCGGCGAGCGTCTGGCAGGGCGGGCAGCCGGGGGACAGCACCGTCCACCAGCGCAGGGCCTGGAAACCGCTCACATCTTCCATCTCAGACCTGCACGGGAACGCAAAGCCGGGCCTCCAAGTTGCTCCTGGAGCTCCCGCGGGAGCAGGTGGGTTTCGCCGACTTCCGTACGAGTTGGAGCGGAGCTGCGCGTGGGGCACGCTGCCCTCGGCAGGGCCGGTCTGGACGGGCGCTAGTTAGGAGAGCGGATCAGCTCCGCAAGTGCTCGGTACGGGTCACGTAGTACTCCCTAACAAACCGGTACCATCAGCTGCAAAGGAGGATGACTTCAGTCCCGGCTTAAATGGCACACCATGTTCTTTGGACTATCCAAATCCACACCAAGCCTCAACCCTGCAACGGTTCTTACCCACACTAAGCCCAGGGCAGGCACGAGGTCTGCTCCTGCGGACTCTACTCAGCACCACAAAGCTTGCTTTAGTTTTTATTTTCCTCTTTTTTTTTTTTTTTTTTCCTCTTCTTTTCCAGTTTTAAAGTCAGCACTAAAATCGAGCCCAGCTGAGGTCGCGATGGTTCTCCTGCTCGGAGCTTCCCGTTGCCGTACCGGAACCTCTCTCACAGTACGGGGACAGGGACGGATTGGCACATCATGGAATAGGTGCTATAGAAACCACACAGTTCTTAGAAGCGAAAGATTTCTTCTCCCCCCCTCAAAAAATAACCCACTTAACTCCCATATTTTTCTCTCTATACTGTATATATATATTATATATAGACACAATTTTCTGGTAAACATTTACAAGATATTGTAAAGAACATTGAAAAGATCGATCTCCATTTGCATAACAATGCGCACGCACACACTTCAGTGTACAAGGACACACAGTAATGTACAATCAATAAATAAATACTTTTTCCCCCCCCCCCAGAAATAAATTCAGAAGTTATTCAAAAAAACACTGCTATTGAGCGGCCCAGAGACACTCTCAGTTAATACAGACAGCAAATATTGTGCAGAATTTCTTGGCTGGTTAAAAAAAAAAAAAAAAACCAAGAAAAGAAAAACAGAAGCTTGAAAGAGAAAGTGTCAGCGATGTTGCTCGATAAGACTGCGTTTAAGTTGACCTGTTGGCTCCTGTCCCCCAGAAAGGGGAGGCCAGAGCACTTCCCCTCCCCTTCCCCTCCGGAGGGGAGACTGTTACCTGTCCTCGGACCCAGAGGGAACAGGAGCAGCCTGGTAGGGAGGGCACGAGCTTCCCGCTCTGCTTTGTGCAAAGATGACAGATTTGCACGTGAACTGGCAGATTTGAAGCCCAAGTTCCTTTGTTTCCTGTGCTACTCATTGGAGATTTAATGCAGAAAATTGCTTTGAAGAATTGCCTCGCTCGTTGGTAGACATTTGCTTGTGGGGGTTATGAGAACGGCTCCCCCCGTTGCTCTCACCCCCTTCCCCAAAGGGTTCACTACGCGCTCCCGTGCCCTGGCGTTGCAGCTGCAGCCTCTGCGTCCCAGCGCTGCGGAAAGAGGAGCCGATCTGCTCAGAAACTGCAAACGGCTTCACCGCCCTCTGCACAACTGTTCAGAAGCAGCAGTTTTCTCTTCTGCAGATTTCCATCTGTCTTTTTTTCTGCAAGCAACATCTGACACATGCCTCGAGTAAATACAGAACGCAGGCGGCACAGACAGATGTCCGACACGAAGGGAAGGGCCCCTTTTCCCTTCTGCTGAGCAGCACTCCGACAGCAAGAGAAGAGCAGGGCCTTACCTCGCAGAGGGGAGGAGGAGAGCACGCACACAGCACACACGGCACGGAGGGGCAACACGAATTTTTGCAGCAAAACTTGAGAGAAAGAACCCTTAGAGAGAGCCACAACCCAGCATCTTCCCTGCTGCTGAAAGCACACGCTCGCGGCAGCCTTCGGCGGCCGTGACCGAGCCCTCCCTGGCTGAACAGGACCTACCAACAGCCTACCCCTCTCCTTTGCCTTTCTTGGTTTTACCTGAGTTGAAAAAAAGAATCCAAACCCTCCGTAGCGCAGCCTCGGCGGCGCGGCAGCCGGGCTCTCACGCGGGCAGTGCTGCGGGGGCACTTCACCCACCGCGCCCCAGGGGCTGCGACGCTGGAGAGCCCCTGCAGGAAAAGGGGCCACAGCGGCACAACTTCCAAAAGCACAGACCGCGCAGGGGCCTTGGGCTCTTCTCCTCTTCGCAGGCACACGAAGCAAGCCCACCAAGACCGAACTGGAGACTTTCAGTGGACTTAGGGGGCTTTGCAGCCACCCCCAGAAGCACACAGAAAACCTGCAGGCACCAAGGGGGTGGTTTGCACTGTCTGGCTTTGAGCAGCCGGTCTTTTAATTAAGAGAGGAAGAGGCAGGCACCTTCGGAGGGAAAGTCAGGACAGCCTCCGAAGCGGGGAGCTCTGACTTGCCCTCCGAGGAGCTCTCCCCTACCGGGGGCTGCAGAGGAACAAGGGGGAGACCAGACTCCGAACGCAAGTGGCTAGAGTAAGGCAGGTATGGCCACCTCAGGTCTCGAGTTCCCAGAGGAGGTTAGGACCACATTTTCCAGTGTTCAAAGAGCAGGACAGAGGCTGGATTTCGAAAGAAAAACCCAATGCTGAATTTGGAGGTCTTCTAAAAATCCATCCAGAGCTGAAACTCTTGTGTGCTCAGATCCTGTAGTAACAAACAACATAAAAATCCCAGGGAGAGAAGAGAGCCCTAAAAAAATACTAAAGCGGATGCTATGCATCAAGGGACAAGATCAAAAGAGGAGGAATTTCTGTGATCCAAGTCCCTCTCTGTTACTGGCAGAACCTCGTATCGTTACTAAGAAACGGAGCACTGGCAGCATCCCTGTCTTGCCCAGGCTCGCAGGGCTGGCTGCCTTCCCCGCGCCGCAGGGCGATGGCTGTCCAGGCAAGCAGCTTTATTTCCTTGCGACGAAGGCTGTCAAGCCCGAGTCGGCCCCGAGGAGGGCTGGCAGCTCTGCTCTCCCAGACCCCGGGCTCTGACCCGGGATGCTGGCGGCTGCCTTGGCAGTTGTGGTGGCAACCACAGGCGCTGCCCCTCTGCTGCAGCGAGGCGAGGCAGTGACTGCCGGGGTCCCGCTTCCAAAGCGAGTCCTTAGCAATAAACTGCAATCGTACAGATCTTTGGTTAAGTCACTGAAGAAGGCTGCGAAGATCTGAGCTGGGGGCCCTGGACCCAACACTGAACACAGCACTTGGAGAGCTAAGGGTACTTCCAGTTTAGACAGCAGCACGTGTCCAACTACCTTATTTCCACGGGTGTGGCACTTCGAGAAAAAGGAGAAGGGGAGGAAGCATTGAAGGGGAGTCCCGGCTCTTTGGATGCCTCGTCTTCCCCATGTCCTTCATTTGTTCTCGATCAGAGTCTGGACTTTATAGACAAGGTCCCGAGCCAGCTTCAGGATCTGCTTGGTGTTGTGCCGCTCAGCCATTTCTGGAACACAGACAGAAGGAACCCACAGAGACGCTAGACCCGAGCAGCCCGGCATCTCGGAGCCCCCCAGCCTCACAGCTCTCTGCTTCTCAGCCGAGCTCCAGGCGGAGCTGAAGCTGCAAGCTCCTGCCCCGGTCCCCAAGCACCATCCCTGGCAGAGCCATCATTAACCAGCTCATCTCGGGACGATCACAGCCAGCAGGAAGCACAACTGACACGCACGGATCCCTTCAAGCACGGCAAGGTGGGCTGTTGCCAAGGATGGCAGGGTGGCTTCCCCCAGGCACCACCAGACCCCGGCTGTGCAGGGGCGAGGGGTCTCTTTACCATCGTGTTCCAAGCATCAGCATTGCACAACCACGCACTGCTCTGTTCATTCTAAACATTTACCAGTATAGCCCAGATATGACTGCCTAGAGCCATGTGCTGCCTACGGCTGAGCCGCTGCCACAAATTCAGCCCCACAGAACACAAGCTGTACCGTTGAAAAACTTGATGATGTCTGTAAAATCCATGTTGTTCTCCAAGATTATGTCCCGGTACATTTCCACCAAAGCCAGGGCGATGAAGAGCACATAGTGTGCAGAGGAAACATGCGCGGCTGCCCAGATGGTTTCCCAGACGGCGAACACGTCGTCATACACCAGCTCTGTCAACAGAGGAAAAAGCCCAGCAGTTACTCCACCAGCCACGGGTTTACAGTCATCCCAACTCCCAGAGTTCACAGCAGCACTGGGAAGACAAGGCTGGGTGGTTTCTTCCCACAAGAACCTGTTTGGGTTGGAAGTCAGTCATCTCTAGAGACAAATATTCTGGCCTGCAGCCAGCGGCACAGGCGTTGGGCGACAAACCCCATGGAGGCTCACCAGCAGCTCCGGACCAACGGGTTCTGTATCGAGACAGAAAAGTCAGCCACAAATCTACCAGGGGAAAGGAAAACAGGAACACACGGTAAAAAGTTAACTTCAGACAAGTGAAGTCACAGAGTGTATTGAGAAGTGTGGAAGCTCGGCAGACCTCGCCCTCCCTCCCCATTCAGGGCTCTCAGCTGCCCCCCTCCCAGCACACACCTCTCTTGAAGTCCAGGAGAAACCACCGGTAGCAGAAGTAGAAATGAGTGTAATCACCGTTCTGGTGCATCAGCTCGAAGAGCTCAGAGTCCAGAATCTGCCAGGAAAAGCAAAAGGAAACTCATCAGCGCACACCAGAGGCACCAGCCGTCCCTCTGCCTGCTTTCCCCCGTCCCCACGGCTCTCCCACCGCACCTTCCACCCAGCTTCTCCCTCCTTTGCTGTCCTGGCACGTGTCACTCCCAGGCTCTCTTAACAGCCCCCTCCTCTCCCTCCTGCTTCCCGCCACTGGAAGCTGCTCTCAGCCCCGCCGAGCCCGCTGTCCCAAGAACAGCTTTCTCCCCCCCATAGCTTGCGAGGCTGCCAACACTGTGCCAGGACCCCCACCTGGATCAGGGATCTCATGTTGGCAAAGTGGGTGTCCATGGCTCCCCCGTGGGGGAAGTTCTGGTTCATCCTCTTCATAAGCTCGGTGAAACAGCTGAAAGCCAGAGCCTCTGCACGGGGAAGAGAGAAGTCACTGCTCTGCCGCGTCGGCACCCGCATCGCCGCGCCCCACCATCCCCTCATGGTGGGAATCACAGAATCACAAGGGTTGGAAGGGCCCTCAGAGCTCACCCATCCCACCCCCCTGCCCAAGCAGGCTCACCCAGAGCAGGGGGCACAGGACAGCAGCCAGGCGGGGGTTGAAGATCTCCAGAGAAGGAGACTCCACAGCCCCCCTGGGCAGCCTGGGCCAGGGCTTGGGCACCCTCAAAGTCGAGAAGTTTTTCCTCATATTTAACTGAAACCTCTTCTGCTTCAGGTTGTGCCCATTGCCCCTTGTCCTGGCGCTGGGCACCACTGCAAAGAGTCTGGCTCCATCCTCGTGACCCCCACCCTTGAGATATTTGTAGGTGTTGAATATCCCTCCCCGCTCCGCACAGAGCCAGGAATGCGCAGCAAGGACCAGCCTTGGAAACGCACACCACAAAAAGTGTGTCCCTAGGTTGGGCTCCTGGGAGTCAGAGAGCATCAAGGGCAAATGGAATCCTGCTCCACACCTCCAAGCACGGGACCCTCCTGCTGCTAAGGGCCACCACCAGCCCTGCAGATCCCTCCCCCCCCGCGCTCCCACCAAGGTCTGGGGGACAGCGGGAGCAGAGCCACCCACTCACCATCATCCAGGATGACCAGGAGAGGGGCTAGCAGGTCACACATCCCCTGCACGTAGCCGATCTCAATGTGTTGCCAGATGTAGCTGTGTGAGAGAGCAGGAAAAGGTGACCCCGTGAGCTTTTCCCGTGCCAGGCACGAGTGCCACACAGCCTGGCCCTGGAACGTTGGCGTTGCCTACGCGCTGCCATCAATGCACGGCAGTAGGCAAGGTAAATCGGAGCTGGTTACTCTGTTATGCCTGTTCTTCTACAGCCAGCTTGGAAATGATGAAGTTCCCAGGGTGACTTTCAGGTAAGACATCCATGGCACAACCCTGGATCAACACCCTGCCATGGCCATTCCATGGCCATGGCAGGGTGTTGATCCAGGGTTGTGCCATGGCTGTTGCATGGAAATCAGCACAGGGAAAAGCAGAATTAAAAAGCACAGCAAGGTGGTGTGGTGGATCAAAGGGCAGAGACTGATAGATTTTGTTAATTTATCCCTCCGTTCCCATCCTTTCCCTTCGATTCAGCCTCTTGGCTCTCTCCGCACGATATTGCCCTGCTTCGCCTCCCTGGACCCAGCGAGCACCCAGCCCTTTTGCAGGGTTGCAGAGATACCTTCCCATATTTGGTAGCAAGTCAAAACGCGTTCGGATCCACTGCTGGCACAAGGAAACAAAGCTTTTCCATCCTGCCCATTAGTTTTCCAAAATCTGCTGTATTATTGTAGGTCGGATCTCAGCAGAGATCTCCAACTCTGTCAGCTAAAGCGACAGCTCTCACGGCAATCGCAGCTTCTCCTCATATTTGCAAGCTGAGGAATAATATTTCAGCCTTCGCTGCCCCTGAGCTGGAGCTGGTTTGAGTCGATGAATGTCACACAGCAACCTCTTAGTGACAGGAACTAAGCAAAGGGAATCGGAAACGCGCCCAGGTATTGCCATCTCCTGGGTAGCCGTAACCACTCGGTCGCTTCAGGCACTTTCTCATTAGCGCTACAGCCCTGCAGGCTGCTCCTCATTAAAACATTTTCCAGGCGTATTCCAGGGAGGAGGTGGGCTGGATTGGGTTGCCAGCACGAGGCAGCACGCACGGGCAGCCCCAGGGAGCCCCCACTTTGGCCAACAGCCCCCGGCACGGGGCAGAGCAGCACAAGGCTGGACTCCTCGGGCTGGGAACTCCTCGGAGCTGCGGCCCCAGTGCTGGGATGATGAAGGGATTCGGGGGAGGAAGTCAAGGAGGCAAAACGCAGTAAGCAGGACAAAGTTTGAGGCACCAGGCTCAAGGTGAACTCGGGGAAACTTGGCCACCAGTGCCAGGAGCCTGCTCCCGCTGTGGGGAGGGCTGGCAGGCCCCCACCCAGGCCCCCGCAGCTCCCACCTGCACATGATGTTGCGGAGCTTCTCCAGGTTGGCAGGGGTGAAGTACCAGTAGTTGCGGTCACACCGCTGCACGTCCTTCTCAATGCGGTGCAGGTTGACGGTGTACATGTCCAGTAGCTCTGGCTGCCCAAAACAAATGCAAAGTTGATTTGTTTTCAAGTAAAAAAAAAAAAAAACAAGAAGAAAGTTGCAAGGGCAACGGAGCGACAGGGCAGGGTTTGGGGGGAAGCTGGAGAGCCCCTGTACACACAACTGCAGGATTAGCACAGGGAATCATAGAATGTTTGGGGTTGGAAGGGACCCCTAGAGGTCATCTAGTCCAACCCCCCCGCAGGAGCAGGGACACCGCTAACTAGATCAGGCTGCTCAGAGCCCCGTCCAACCTGGCCTTGAATGTTTCCAGGGATGGGGCCTCCACCACCTCAAGTGGGAAGTGCAGGTAAATAGTGGGACACCCAGGAAGACACCCACTCGGTGGACAGGCCCGTACTTACAGAGTAGGTGACGCCCATCGAGGAGACAGCAGCCGCTTCGCTGTTGGCCAGGTCAGCTACAGCCAGAGAATCCAGCTGCGGGTACAAGCTCTCCATCTCCGGCTCCTCAGAGAGGTTATCTTCACTCTCCACCAAGCTCTGCTTTTCAGCTTCTCTGTCTGCCCAGCTCTCCACCACGGTGAGGGCCACGGCGTCACGATCACGCAGGACGCCTGCCGAGCTCGCACCCACAGGAACAAAGTCCACGCTTCCACCAGTGGGAAATTCAGCTTCCAGGCTGTCTTGGCCCTGCAGCTTCTCCTCCTGCCGGGCACCATCCGGGTCCTGTGGGCCTGGCACATCGGACCCAGCGGCCTTTCCCTGAGAGCTGGCCGAGGATTTGTTGGTTTCCAGGGCACTGTCCTCATTGCTGAAGCTGCGCTCCGAGAATCCCGATGCGATGGAGAAGTTCTGGGAAGAGGGGTGTCCGGAATCAGGGGAACACGTGCCATTGGGAACTGTCCCATTGGGGATCTTGCTGTGTTTGCCATCTTCCAGCTGAGCATCTGCTTCAGTCTGTTCCACTTCATCAACAGACTCAAACACCTGCAAACGCACGAGCAGAGCCACGTGAGAGCGAGCAAACCCTCCTGCATTCGGCAAACTCTTGGGAACACAAACGCAGCTCTTGGGGACATAATGCCCATGTTCCCAACAGCAGGGAGGGAGGACGATCTGCTCTGTACGTGCAGGGCAAGTACAAGCAACCAGTGGGAGAAAGCTCGGAGGACTTGAGGGCATTTTAACTCGCTAGCGCTGTGCCTGGCTGTGGCTCCACATCTTCGCTGTAGTGAGAGACAACCCCAGCCTGAGCATCCAGCTCTCTGTCCCATTCTAACCAAACTCTTGGAGGAATTTCTGGGCACAGTCCTCAGCCTTTAGGTTCCCCTGCCTGGATTTGGCAGGTCAGTGCTTGGTCATTCGCACAACTCGGCGCCCACAGCCCCTGCTCCAAAGGACTACGCTTTACTCAGCGTAATATATTGGGCAGAATGTCATTTAAACGGGTTAAACACATGGTCACCAACACGCGGAGCAGCCAAGGGCTCTCGAGTGTGAAGGCCACACAGGGGTTGGTCCTGTGAGCCTGGGCAGAGCAAGCTGGTGAATATTAAACACTGGCAAGCGGCACGTGGTTCTGACCTGCTCCAGAGGCAGGTTTGGGAGTCATCTGCCTCCTCCAGCTACCGCTTCCGTTTGCCAGAAATCAGTATGGTTATCGATTAGCGACCAGCTCAAGCCGGCGCCGAGAGACGCACGCTGTCGGGTGGCTGAAGGAGCAAGGGGGGGACAAAGCGCTGCCGCTCACCTGCGTGCTGGAGCTGGAGTCGCTCTGCAGCCGGGCGTGATTCTGTCGGCCAGAGCTGCAGCTCTGCGAAGACTGCAAGAGAGAGGGAAAAGGCCAGTGAAAAGGCAAAGAGCACGGTGTCTGGAGCAGGGGGAGGCTCAAGCCACGCTGTCAGAGGTGGCCACATCTGCGTGTAAAGAACAAGCAGAAAACGCATCCAATAAATTCTCACATTTCACCCACGCAAGACGTTCACATCACACGGACTCTGCTGTGCAGATCTGTCATGCAGCACAGCACCCGGCCCCAGCCTGCCACTGGCATTTACTGCTGGAGAAGATGGCAAAAAACAAAAAGTCCCAGGCCTATCCCGTTGTTCAAGCACTGTATGTTTGGGTCTGAAAGGAACTGCTTTCTTCTGCCCTTCAGAGAGGTCACACTGCCTCCCTGGAGTGCAAATTTCTACAAATCACTGTCCTAATTTGGCAGCAACGCAGCTCACCCCATCTTAGTTTACATAAACGATGAAGTCACAGGCTATAAAACAATCTCTCCAAGCATATTAGTGGTTTTTCCTATTCTTAAAGGACAAATATTGATGTTTCAAGCCAGACTCAGTCCAGGCAGCCCCTCTAAAAGCCGACAGCACCCTTTTCTGGCTTCCAGCTGAAGCACAGAAGGAAGCACCGGGCTTTGCGGCGACCGGCTCAGTGCCCGGCCTCGTGGATTCCCTCTGAGCATCCAGCTTCCAGTTCAGTGCAGGTCCTCCCCTCTTATCTGCCCCCGTGCCAGGCTCCTCGGGCCGCAGGCGAGCCGGGATGTACAGCGCGTCGCAATGACATCACGCACAAACAATAGGGTTGTAAGGAAACACGGCACTCTCAGAGCGGCAGCAGGAGGTGTCCCCACCCGAGTATTGTGGGTGTTTGCTGGGCAGGGCTCTGATGGAGAGAGGAAGGGCGACAGTTTTCCTCCATTACTATGGGAGCATTTTATAACAGGAAATTTCAAGTTAAGATGGGAAAAGGGTGAACCTCTGCATGTATTCACCCTGCCAGCTCCCCTCCAGCGCACGTTCCCAGAACAGGCGGACGTGGATACAAAAAAAAAAAAAACCACAGCAGAGATGCTGGGGAGATGGGAACGATTCAAGGGGCTTCAGCAGCGCCGACTGCACAGCCCACCTCTGCACATGCCCTGCGAGAGCGGTGTCACCCAGCTCTTGGCACACAGACCCCGGGTTGGATTTGCCTTCCCTGCATCTCTCCCTCCCTGTACACACCCAGCAGCCCGCACGGTGGGGGCTGAGCTCATCTCTTTCCAAAAGCATCCACACAACCTCCCCAGAGGAAACCAGATGAAGTCTCCAGTGCTGCACCTACCGGGCCCTTTTCAGCTTGGCCTCCGCTCTGCTCTGGTGCAGCAGCTTGCTCTGCCGTGCTGGGCTGCTCCCCTCCAAGGACAAAACCCACACGGAAACACTCCCTGGACTCTGTTCCCAGGACTGCCTTTCCTTCAGCAGGCTTTTCCCTCCCACACCCGTTGGTTTGGGCTGTGGATCTAACTCCGCACCGCACTGCTGTGAGCCAGTGCCATGGAGCTGGGTGCGGGGGCCCAGCTCTGTCCCGTGACGACACAGCGTGCCGAGGCTGCCCCGAGCCCTGCAGGCTCCTTCACGGCCGCTCCGCTCCTCCTGCCCGCAGGCAGCAGCCCAGGCTTCCTCTGTGCAGAGCAGCTGATGGAAGGAGGGAGTCAAGAAGCCCACTGACCTATTTCACAGCCCTTCGGTGCCAGAAGCATGGTCTTCCTCCCTCCTCCTATTTCAACACTGACTCCCATGGAGCTAATCCTGATGTGCACCGGGAATGCAAACCAGGTAACGGATCTCTCTTGTTCTCCAGAAATACCCACCAAGGAACATTTCACAGGACTGGTGAGAGTGTCTGGATTCGGACACATGGCTCCACAAATGAGGTCTGGGCTCCTGGCTGCCTCCCTGCCCTTGGCCAGGACCCCCTGCCCTCTCCCTGCTGCCCCTGGCTTTCAGGCCCTCTGTGCCCAGCACCCCCACTGGGGTCACGGACGCCGAGCTGTTCAGTGCTGCTGTGGATACTGCAGCTGCAAGAACCAAAGCAAATTTGCGAGACCTCCAATACACCAGTCAGGCTGCAGACCAAAACCCCTCGGTCAGTGCAGTACCACCCAGTATGGAAACTGGGGTCGCACGGCAGGAGGTGCCCACTCCTGCTGCTAAACACTCTGGAAGAGCAGATGAAAGAAAACAGGTAAGAAAGCTCCAGCTCTAACTTGCATGGATTACAGGGAGCAGAGGTAGGCAGAGGCCAGGGAAGGAGGGCGAGCAAGAACCGTGTCTCCGTCCCTCCCTGTAGCGCAGACCAACGTGGAGCCTGGGTGGGCACAACCCTCCCGAGCCCCCGCACCCTCACCTCGTTGCTGATGGTCGAGTCCCTGTGCATCATCCTCTGAATGTGGGAATCCAGGCTGGCCCCAGAGGAGCACTTGGCCAGAGCCGCCGCGTGCGACTCCTTCTCCCGCTGCCGCACAATGGCCTCGCAGCCCAGCCACTCCGCCATGGTGTGCTCGTAGCAGGTACGGATCTGGTCGTCAGCCTGCAGCGTTAGAGAAAGACAGGCTTTGAGCGGATGCCCCTGGAACAGCCCCGAAACCAGCACCACCTCTACCCCCCAAACAGCCCTGCACAGCCAAGTTAAGTGCGTGCTTTCATAAGGGGGGGACACAAAGTCACCCATCTCCCCCACAGCGACAGCCAGAGCCTGACCCACAAAATCTCACAAAAATCAGGATGAAAAAACCCATCTCCTTCCTGCTTTCCAGAGGTGCGCAGGGCACTGAACATCAGCAGCCAGCAGCTGCGCAGGGGAGCATCGAGCCTGGTCCTATCAATTCTTGTTTAGCTGAGTCCTTCACCCACCATACAAAGGGGACCCAACACCCAGTGGGTTCACAAGGTGAACTCTGGCATACGGATGCTTCAAGCTGTGAAATATCCAGGGCACACCAATGCAGTACACCAGGCTGCTGAGCTGGCAGCACGCCCATACTAACCTCTTTCCTTTCTGCCTCTGTCATCCCAAACTGATAATGGCCCAAAAGGAAGGGCCAGACAGCCTTCCTGATCTCGTGCTGGATCCCACCATAGTAGATCAGCCGCAGCAGCTCCTGGTCCTCGTAACTCTGCGGGAAGAGCTCCGAGTCAGCGCACAGAGGCAGCCAGGACCACAGCCCATCAGCTGGCAGATGGAAGGGCAACCCCAGCCCAGCCATGCCACCTTTCAGCACCCAGACTGCTGCCCAGACGCTGCCCACCCGCAGACTCGCTGCCCACTCATTGCAGATGCTCTCTCAGATCTCCACTTGGGCTTAAGCACAGCCAGAGGCCCCTAGGGAGGGACATTTTGGGAAACACTGGCTCCCCACAGCCAGAAAGCATCCCAAAGTCACTCAAGGTCACTGCTGTGCCTTTGAGCCGCAGCAGCACGTCAGGACTGCGGCACTGGTCACAGCTTTCCTGCCGTAACAGCGTGCTGGGACCCCTCTCAAGACCACAGAACGCAGGGTGACAGACACTGCTGCAGGCAGGCTCCGAGCAGAAGCGTGCGGAAGGGAGAGCAGCCTTCATTCCCCAGCTTCCACGTGTCGAGGATTAGGAGCTGTGGGTTCTGTCCAGCCTGAGGCAGGCTGTGTGACTTCTCTTCTCCCCAATTTCCTTACCACACTATGACCGCTTAAGTGACACTGCCCTGGACATCCCAAGCCCATCACACCGACACGTCCCAAGAGTGCTGGCCCTACCGTGCTGTCCTGCATGTATCTCTGCCATATGTCCACAGTCAGTCCCGAGCTGGCGTTGCAGGGCACATCAGGAGACACGATGTTGTGGTTAACCAGCGCGGATAGGTGGGTTCGCACCGTGGAGAGGTGCCTGCAATAGGCCAGCCCTGCATCAGGCAGAAGCAAACATTCAGCCAGGGAACTCGGGGAGCCATGAGGATGAAGTGCAGGAGCAAGCTCTGATGAATCTGGTCCCTGAAGGAGGCCCTCTGCACCCACATCCAGCCTCAGCAGCAAAGCAGGGAGTCCGCTGGGACAGGTCAGCATTTCATGGTCTGGTACCACCAGCACTGCTGCTTGCTGGGCTGAAGTCCGAGGATCAGAGCTCAGATGTTTGCTCCCAATCCTGAGCATGTGTACATAGAGCCCTGCATGCAACAGACTGGTCCCAGTAGCCTTGGTCACTGCCCTGCTGCCTCAGCACCACTCCTAGCCCCGGAGCCCAGGACCTTACCCCTTGCCCATCACACATCTCAAGGCATCACGGATGTGACAGGTACTCACAGCCGTAGAAGGCCCGGGAGAGGATCTGGTACTTCATATTGTCACACAGGAGCTTCAGCGGAGCTCTGCCAACAAAAACATATCGGCTGCGAGGAGAGGAAACGCTCCCATGCATTCCCTCAGCCCCTGCTTTCATCTGACTGTTCCAGCTTTGCCTTCAGAGGTGCGCCACGGGACCTCTGCTCAGCTTGGGAGCAGCAATTCTTGCTGCCAGGACATGGCCACAGAGCAGCTGAGATGTCCCAGGTGAGGGGACGAGTCTCACTTCAGCCTGGACACGTCCCACCAGCCCCTGCAAATGGTCCCTGAACAGCCGAGCGTGAAGCTGGAGGCACCACTTGCACCGTAACTGCTTTAGTTCAGCCACCCGGCCGGGCTTTCACCCGTAACCCTTGTTTTATTTTACCTGCGTTTCCCAAAGCAAGCGTTACCTTTCAGCAGGCCCGCTCCCGGCGCGTCCATCAGGTCCTGGGGCACTGTAAGAGGGCAGAGAGGAGCATCAGGCGCTGCCTGGCGCTGCCGGGCGAGCCACAGGAGGCCAGCAGGGAGGAGAGTTTTGATCAGCAAATGCAGCATCCCATGCTCTTCCCAAGGAGACGCCAGCAACCAGGTAGGACCCACACCAGGTAATCACAGCACCAGCACCGGTGAGCTCAGGAGAAAGGAAAGGAAACAAAGAGCACTGATGGGAGCCAGCGAGAGAGAACCATCCGCTCATTAACGACAGTGCCTTCAGCAAGCTAATGTTAAACTGCTGAGTGCCAACCACAGCAGAAAACAAACTCCCAGCCCAGAGAGACTTGAGACGAGGGGCTGCAGACTGTCACGACGGATGAGAAAAAGCACGACTGAAATCAACCGTTGCCCCAGGAAGAGTGGATCACCGGAAGAGAAAAGCCCCCATCTCTCCAACACCAGGATCCCATCCCAGATTCAGGGAAAGACAGGAGCATCCAAATCACAAGACAGCTGATAAAGACTTCGATGAAGAGGTTGAGAGGGCCAGCAGGAGCAAGTAGCTTTTCATGTTGTCACTTGCTAAATCCCTGCTTCAACTCAGAAGCGCAATTGCAGCGGCCTCGGATCCTGCCCAGGCATCGCCCTGCAAACCCAGCAGGCGCAGAGCCAGCGCACGGGGAGCGTGCGGCCCCGAGAGCCAGGCTGCCCCACGCCGAGCAGCTTGGCTGCTGGCCTGGCCTGGAACAGACCCAGCCCTTCCATCCTGGGCCTCCCTAGGAAAGGGCCATCATGATTAGAAGGTGAACTGTGGGATGCGGGAAAAGATTAATGAAGAATAATCCTACTTGCTCCTCCTTGGCAATTAAATCGTGGTACAAATGCCAGCTTCCAGCTGGGTGAGGGCCTCCTCACTCGCCCTTGGTCTCACCGACTCTCCCTGCTTGTGATATTGAATAACTGATACTAGCAAGAAAAATGCTGCAATATTCCTACTTCCTTCTTTCTGAGCAGGTGCTGATGGGTCAGTGACGGTCAGAGCGCCGGGGTAATAACAACAGCGACAGAGATGATTCCTCCGCAGGAATTACCAAGTGACAACACCAGCAAGCAGCAGTACCAGACACAAACGACAGCCGCGTTACACTGACACCGAGAGGCCCCCAGAGTGGCAAGGGGAGGTCGGGACGTGGTGGGGAGACTCAGAAACCATTTAGGGATCACCACCGTCTTGCTTGCAGCTGGAGTCCTTGCCATCTTCCCTCTCACAGCAGTGATGGAGATCACAGACGCAAGGAATGGATGAAAATTACCATTAATGGTAACTGGAGACACAGAGAGAGGACAAGGGCACAAATGAAAGGGGAGAAAGGAAGAATCTGTAGAGAAGAAAGAACTGACGCAGTTCCACCCCTCTCTGGGAAGGTCCACGGGAACTGCACAGGCTTTGATGATGCCAAATGAGGAGATGGCAGCAATTCATTTCACAGAAAATTTGGCCCCCAGCATGGAATTTTAAGGGGTAGATCAAAAGGAAGCTACAGAAAGGAGCATCTCTATCTGCTATTTTAGCCTCAATCGGATTTTTATCTGACTCACTGAACTGTGTTAGTCAGCTAAAGGCAGGGAGAACTACGTACGATCTTAACTGACGCTATGGAGGAGGCACAGGAGATGTGACTGCCCCCTTCTAGCCTCAAAAATACAGGAACAAGTTTTTGATCAAATTTCATAGCGTTTTAAAAGCACTCCACAAGTCTTCTATTGCCTTCTTGGTCTTCCCCCTTATGAAGTCATCTATGATGTTCCCAGAGGTCAAAAAATTGTTCTTAGTGTCCCACAGAAGAGGGAGGACAAGTGTACAGTCATTTGAGCCAAGCGCATTATTCAGACCATTGACAACCAGACATTAAGAGAGAATTCTGGTTTGGTGAAGCCAGCAGCATCCTCTCTCCTGCCCTGTGAGCCAGGGAGTGAAGACACATGGGTGAAGCCTGGCAGTACCCAGCGAAGGGGGCTGCAACCTCTCCTTTGCGCTGCAGAAGCAATGCTGAAGGGACACAGCTGGATTCAGTGCAGCACTTGCCAAGTTGGCCTGGTGACAGCAAGAGAAGAATCAGCCCTGAAGGCTTGTGATGGTGAGAAGTGACCCCCAAGGAACACGACCAAAGTGAACCTTACTACTGAAATTATGCGCAAGAATTCTTTTTCCAGCCATTAAGGCAGTCATGGCCTGCTGTGCAGCCGCAGAAACAAAGGACTCGGTAGCAAGTGAAAGGTTAAAATGAAGCCATAAACCCCAGCCCGTGCATGATGCTGAATACAAGGCAGTACTGTTACGGGCAAAGCCCCTTTCCCTGGAACCATCTCCTGGCATGAATTGCCATGTGCCCGTCAGCGCTGCGTCCCTGGCTGCTCATACGCCCCACGACAACCCACCTGGAACACTCCCTGCCAACGCACTCACCGAATTCAGACTGTGTCCCTGGGTAGATTATCCTGAAAACATAATCTGTGGCTTCATCATCTTCCTTGTCGGACGCAGACTCGGAGGAGCCCTGGGGACTTCGCTTCCTCAGCTTGGGAAACACCTTCCCCTGGGTGAACAAAACCTGTCCTTCACAAGCCACCCCACGCTCGACCGCGCAGGCTGGCATGGTCGCTGGCCCATTTGCCAAACTCCTGCCCAACAAGAGCATGTGCTCTGTCAGCCCGGATGATGTTTGTGTGTTCCCTGTGCTGGAGCAGCCTTTGGATTAAGCTTTCAGTTACATGATGAACCCTGTTTGTGCACATAACGTAATCCATGCAGCACGGCCAGGTCCATGAGAACCAAACCACCAATGCCTCTTGGCCAGCACCCCCACACCACCTCCCTTCTGATCTGCCCAGAAGGGTCTGTTTAGCTGGTCAAGGCCATGAGCTAAACCAAACTGCCATACCTAAAGCCCACCTTCCTTCTTAGTTTTGGGGGGAGGATTGTTTAAAATGCAGCAGCCCCTAAGGTCGGGCAGAGGGCCCTCCCCATCAGCTCTGCTCCACAAAGGAACACCAGCAAGAACCCACAGCGCCGTGGGCTCAGGAGCAAGCCCCGTTTTGGGGTGCCTACCTTTCCCCGCTGTGACCAGAGGGGTGGATCCAGCTGCCCATGGGGCAGGAGGCCGTTCTCCAGGCAGGACAGGAACTGCAGTAAGTGCCCTCCTCTGGGGAACCGCAGCGGGGGCCTCTGAATCCCATCCTGGCTCACCAAGACAACCGTTCCACCGCTGTCTACTATTAGCAACAGTGACAGCAGAGAGAAGACACACGCATGAATGAGGGAAATGGTTACCACTCAGAAATGCAGAGAACAGGCAAGAAAGCTCAAGGAATTGTCTTTTTGATGCGCAAAACAAAGCATTTCTTCTGTGTTTGGATTCTTCGCTAAGTCCATTAGAAGTCTGGGCCCTGGAGAAGGCTTGCCTGGGAGATTGCATTCCTGAAAACCACAGAGCATTGCTCTGCAGGGAGCGCTCCCCAGCCAAGCACCACAACCAGGAGCTGGTTTAAAGGTTTTCCTAGAAGCACTTATATAGCAGTGACCAGCCAGAGCTCTGGCCATCTGCCCTGGAGCTGAATCAAAGCATCCCCATAGGGGCACTCCCCAAAGATCTAATGAAGCCAGGGTGATAACACCCTCCAGCAGCCCCCCCCGCCTTACCTTGCTGGTGACAGTGCAGATAGACAATCTCCTCCAGGCGAATAGTCATGGCGTAGTCCCAGTACACGCTGGAACAGAGAAAGAGGGGAGGTCGTGAGCTTCAGGGATGCAAGAGGCTCCTGCTTCTCTTCACGTCAGCTCCAGATCCTGCCTCCAGCTATCCTGGCGCCAGGGGAAGCTGCAGAAAGGATGAGGTCCCAGCAGCAGTGTGACTGCCACGAAGCCAGCCTGCGTCAGTGACTACACCCCTCTGGAACCAGAAACTGTCCCCACCACTACAGTTCCATCAGGGCAAGCCCAGTCCCACCTGCCCCAGGCTGTTTCTCTATCCTCACATCATTCCCAGACATGGACAACGTGCCCATGGATCCTGGCAATTGCAGGGAGGGACATGGAGCCCTACAGAGCTGAGCACTCTCCCCTGGGCACCCTGGAAAGGACTCCTCGCCTTGCTGCGGTGCTGGGAGAACCCCACGAACCTGGTAAGAGCAGCCCCAGAGCCCCAAGGGAACGTGCAGCGCGGTCCGAGCCTGGGCTGCTGCTCTGCTGAGCTCCTGTCCCCAAGGGAGGGGGAAATAAACCCTTGTCATCTGTGGATTTTTTCAAAGCTGAAATAGATTTGGTCCCAGCTGCTCCTGTTCAAGGGCTGTGCTCCCTCAGCACAGGCGCCTCCAGGGGACTGAGCAAATCTGGAAAATGCTGGCAGAGCTGCGGTGACCGGGCAGGGCAGAGGGCCAGAGAGACACCAGGAGGAAGCTGGGGAAGGGGATCTCGCCAGGAGACACGTGGCCTCACGCAGGCTGTCGTTTCTGTGGAGAGCCTAGCAGGAGCACACACGAGCGTGTCAGTGTTTACTAACACCCTACTTCTTTGCAACAAAGCTAATTTCCAGATTCTGAGCAGTGTTACCTGCCACTTCACAAAAACAAAATAAAGGCATTATAAAATGGCTCATGGAGGCAGTGAAGGATGGGAGGGGTGCATAAGAGTCACTCCTGGTAGATTCGTACTTACTTTGCCATCTGACTCTTCTCTTCCTTGGTCACATCTTGACACTGGGAAGTTTTAGAGCTTAGGCTGATGCCCAAGTCAAGAACTCAGAAAAGTAGTGTAGAGATGAAAACAGTGTTTTAGTGGGAGGGTACCAGGTATAACGGAATGGCCCAGGGGCCAAGAAGAAAGGGGAGATGAAAAAAAAAAACAGGTAAACAAACCCCAAAAAACTACAAATGAGAATAAACAAAACTGAGAACAAGCCCTGCTGAAGAAGATCTTTACCCTAAGTCAAAGAATCAGTGTCCCAACCACTCCAGCTTTCCTGGAGCGTTTGCTGGTGGAAAGGGATTTTGATTGCTTTGTTTGGTTTCTCAGGTAAATCGGGACCTGGCATGATTCCGTCATTTGTTACAAGGATTGCAGCTATCAACAGAAATGCCAGCAGCCCATAAGGCAATCCCAGGGAAAAGGGCATGGCGATACACCCTGCCAAGCGACCCAAGCAAACCTCAGCCCTGCTGGAGGAACAAGCTCCAGGGACGCCGATAAATCCAAGGGGCTCTGAGCACCCGCACGTGGGAGCAGCTGCAGACTGCGCCGGCACAGCCGCACGGAGCGGCACGCACGCTGTTACCGAGGCGTGATTATCTGGGAGCCGCTCGTGTTCCCCCTCTCTGCGGATGCTCTTCCCCTGTCTGTGAGCTCCTCAGCTCCCCAGCTTAAAATAACCACGATAAACCTGAAAGCATCGTGTATGTGTAGAGAGGGCATTCTCCCGAGAAAAACCCTGGGGGCAACAAATGAAGCCACTTTGCGTCTTTCAGAACAAGCACCCCCCGGTTCCTTTGCTGAAAGCTTCCCGGAGACGGGCAATAGCACAGCATCTCACTCTACCTCCCGCAGCCCCCCTCTCCCACCACCTCAGGCCTCCTTCCCCGTCCCTTTCCCCGTTACAGCCTCAGAGGTTCTGCTCTGCAGTTAGTGGGGAAAACTCACTGATGGCCTCGGATACCAGATCCAAACTCTGAACCTGGGGAACATTTGCCGCCCCTCTGCCCTGTGCTAGGGCGCATGCGGAGCCAGTCACCTCTTCTCATAGTCCAGGTCCCCTACAGAGCCGTTCATCAGCTGGTTGGGAGTCCACTTCAGCGCCATGATGTCGGCGGTCTGGTGAAGGGACAGATATCCCGGGATTGCCTCCATGTCGTCTCGCTGGAGAAGAGAAACGCAGCAAGAGCTGGTGAGAGCAGGCTGGAAGATGCCAGAAGCACGAAGCACCACCTCAGGCCACCCGAGGCTGAGCCATGCCCTGGAGCACAGCCCTGGAACCGTAACACAGCCCTGCCCGCTGCCCCTGAGCCTGTCCACTCGCCACCAGCGAGAAACCCACAGTGGCCCTGCAAAACCTCCCAGCAGAGACAAGAGGACACCTCAGCAGCTTGGAAAAGGGCCGAGAGCAGCTGCCCAGCTGAGGCAAACTTAACAGCTCCACCTAAGCAGTTTGCCCTTCATTTATCGGAACTGCAGTAAGCAGAAAGGGATGGGAGCAGGGTTCTGTGGCCTCTGGTCAAGAGCAGGCAGGGAGAGGAGCCTGCTTCTACTCAGACAGAAGCAGAGTTCTTCCATTCCACTGGGAGGATCCATATCACCAGGACCTCAAACAACGCAGTCCAGTCACTGTCTTCCCAGATTAGAAACGAGCCTGTGCTTTTCTCCATCAAAGAGCAACTTGGGGCAGAACTACCTACCGGGAAGCCAAGCAGTACCACAAAGCCCAGATGCCCCAGCAGGTACGTACCGGCTGCACCAGGACGTTGTTCTTGCCGTAGAGGAGCGTGGCTCGGGAATTCTGGTGCAGCGACTCCACGTAGTCCCTGGCAGACAGCGATGGCCGGTCATCCATGCTGCCACTCGAATGCCTTTTCTGAATCTGGAAGAGATCCACCTATAAACATGAGGTCAGCACAGACACCTCTTGCTTTCAGAAAGCTTATCCTGAAAGCTCATTCCCTCCTCACTTAAGAAAGTCACTTCTAGAAATCTTTCCCTCTGTGCCCTCTAAGAGGATTCCTGGCTCTGGCCAAGCTCGACTCTGTACTCAGAGAAGCCCCAGGAGTGTGTTTTGCTTGCAATAAACAAAGCAGACTTCAGCTGCCTTTGCTTTTCCTTCACAGATGCTGTTCCCAAAGGCCGGAGACCCCGTGACACAGCGCCGCCTTGATCCAGCACACTTGCAGTCTCCATGGCCCACGTTCCCAGCACTTGTGGCTTGAAGACTTCAAGTAACGGTGCTTTTCTACCTTTTCCTCATCAGAGGGCTTCACAGCCCTTTTCAAACAGACGGAGCCCCAAACCCTGGCGAGTGCTGCCTGTGTGCCCCCGGGGGAGCGCTGCCAGGGGCTGTCCCTCCCAGCCTGGCCGGCCCCCCACTCACGCAGAGCGCTGGGCGCTTGGTGGGCGAGTCCTGGCGACAGTGCGAGCTGTGGATCCGGTGCCTCTGGACCAGCTCATCAGCTGAGGGGTCTGTCCAGAAGTGGTCAGCGGTCTTCATCTTCGTGTACTCCAGCGCACAGGGCCCCACTGCACAGAGAAGAAAATCGCAAACGTTAAGGAAGCCATCGGTGGTGTCCCGCTGGCTGCAGTCACTTCTCAGATCCCCAGAGCTCAGCATCTCAGAGAAGGGGCGGTGGGACAGCCAGCAACAAGCACCAGGCTTAGCACACGTCGCTGCTGCACTGTATAACAGCAGTGGAGAATTCAGAGGGGTCAGCCGGCCCCGGCAGCGAGCAATAGCCTGAATGCTCATGTTTATGCCCAGCCCTACGTTGCAGCACCGTGCTGCTTCCCCGGCCCCAGCGCTTCCCAGGCCCTGGTTTATGCCCATCAGAATTACTGAAGCCTGTGCAAGAAAAGGACACCTCAGCCTTGCAACTCTCCATCTCTATTCAGTGCTCAGCAGCTGGGCATCGCGTGGTTTTTACAAGCACTCCACAGGGCTACCTGTCCAGGGCGATTAAGTTTGCTGAAGTTTTTACTAGAAGACAACTGCATTTCACAGCCCAGATCACAGAACTGGGGAGCACAGGTTTGGAAAGCAAACTGTCAAAGTAGGGTAAGAGGAAGGTGTTACCCAATAAGGATGCAAGAATTGGCCCATCCACAGGATCCATCAGGAGAGCTTCCTTCTCATAGTACTTACTGGAAGAAATAGAGAGCAGAATGTTATCATAGAATCATAGAATCGTTCAGGTTGGAAAAGCCCTTTAAGATCATCAAGCCCAACCGTTCCCCTACCCCTGCCATCCCACCCCCAAACCCTGGCCCTAAGCACCGCGTCTGCCCGGCTTTTAAATCCCCTCAGGGGTGGGGACTCGACCCCTTCCCTGGGCAGCCCCTTCCAGTGCCTGACAGCCCCAAGGGGAAGGAATTTTTCCCAATGTCCAACCTAAACCTGCCCTGGCACAACTTCAGACCATTTGCCCTCGTCCCATCGCCCGTTACCAGAGAGAAGAGGCCGACCCCCACCTCACTACAGCCTCCTGTCAGGCAGTTGTAGAGAGCGATAATATAGCATTTCAACCCCCTGTAACTACAAAAATGACAGAGGCAGTGGTTTTAAATCACTGTAGTGCCCTTCCTTCTCTTTCTGTATCACTCCTTGATGGTGAGAGGGCAAGAAACCCTAACAGGCTGTTTCTGCTAGCTGTGAAATTCCTGGGGCATAGATGCCCTCCTGCAGCACACTGCAAGCATCACCATCTCCTAAAAAAAGCATCCCCAGGACTGGAGAGGACACCTCCCCAGGACAGGACACCTCAGCAGGCAGCTTCCAGATGGTAAGGACGATGCAGTCCCTGACAACCCAGCGTGGCCTGTCTTTATTTTAGGGAATGTACAGTGGCCACCAGTAGCAGGGTATCATTCAGAGTCCCCGTGCTGGGCACAGAGTGACACAACTTGCCTGTCCCATCCAGGCACTTCTCTGGGCCACTTGGACACAGCTCAGCCAGCAACACCTCCAGAACCATCAGAGGGGGCAGATGCTGGTAGTGAGTTGGGAGGGGTAAATGGTTGGCCTGCGCCAGCACTCACCTGCTATTTTCTACCAAGTAATGCACAATTTTATCCAAGACCTTTTCGAAGAGGGCTGTGCGGATCCAGAGGTGCTTGATGGCTTGAGGAGACAGGTTGGGCAGTTTCGGCATCTTGCGCACATTCTCCGGGATGCCCTGGACTTGATTTCGTCTTTAGAGGTGCAAGGCAAAAGACAACAACATCACTGGCCCATCACTGCGCACTGCAGGAGCCCAGGGCACTCACAGCACCTTGGGGGCACAAGGCCGGAGTTTTGGTGGTGCTGACTGTGGTGGCTGGGGGGGTGATGGGGACCGGGCTCTGGAGGCTGCTCCCTTCATCTATTCCACCCCTAATCCCGAAGGCCCACATCTGCATTTGAAAGCTGACCTCAGTAAATTGGTTTCCCACCGTAAAGGCAGCCTAGGACAAGCCTCTGCCTTGGTAGTCCTCCAACCCACACACCTTTTCCACTGTGCCCGAGGACAGCAGTTCACAAGCAAAGCAGCTTATCTTAGGGCAGCATAAAGATTCCTGCCCCCAGGTAGCTGCACCATCCATCTCCCTGGTTCCTGTCCAAGGATGAGTAAGCCACTCTCAAAGAGAAGTTGAATTACTGCAGGTTCAAGCCCTGCACACTCAGGCAGACCAAACCTGGTTCCAGTTGGCTTAGTGCACTGGTCCATAAACTGTGACAGTTCAGGAGCAAACATGCTTGGCATGAGACAAGGGGCAAAAGGAATAAGAACTTGTCCATCCTAGCTTAAACCACAACTCACAGCCTCCTAGAAAAGCAACCAGCTCAGTCAAGATACCAAAAACCCAAGGCAGGACTCTGCTCCACCGAAAGAGCAATTCCTCCCGCAGAGGCTCAAGTTGGACGTCGTGATCCACAGCCATACCCAAACCACGCACCCAGACCGAAACGCAAGTGACCTGTGGGATAACGGCAATGCTGGTGCCTTACGCGTTCTCAATGAGCTGCTCCAGGTCTTGCACCTTCTTGCAAAGTTCCTCTGCCAGAGGAAAGCTCTTGCCCACCTTCATGAACAGGGCTGCTATCTTGTTGCTGCGCAGGAATCCTGCCGCCCTCCGCTTCAAGCCGTACAAGACACAGGCTTCCACAGCAGCTGCAACAAAGCAAAGTCGTCACCGAAGCGGCAGGAGAACTCAGAGCTCACGTCACAACAGGCAGCCTCCTGCCGCATCCGTGACCTTACTCCACAGCAGAAACATTTCCCAAGAGGAAATCAGTGCCACGTTCTACTCCCGCCTAAGCAGAGAGGAGCTCAGGGAACGCAGATGTCTTTCGACCCAAAGCAGCAGGCGGTGCCTCGGCTTTCCTGCCTGCAGAGTCGTCAGTTCGGCTGACTAGACAGAGATACGATTTGCAAAACAGAAGAATGGAGGTTGGTGACATCCAACACACGGGCTAGCTGGATAGAAGTAACCCCAAACTGTGGGTGTGTGAAGCTGTACGTACTTCAACGGAGAGTTAACTTGTGCTGTCAACGTAGGTCCAGGGTCCTTCTGAAGTCACCCGAGAGGGACTAGTCAGGCAGGCTAACTTGTCTTGGGCTCACTTACCTGCCCAGCCAACAGCCCAAGGAGACCCTACCAGACTGGTGATGAAACGGGAGCGTGCAGCTGTGCCGCCACCAGCGAGCAGCCCGCGCTGACGTGCCAAGCTAGCAGCCCGGATTAGGATTTCTTGTAGGTCCAGGGTCCTTCTGAAGTCACCCAAGAGGGACTAGTCAGGCAGGCTAACTGGTCTTGGGCTCACTTACCTGCCCAGCCAACAGCCCAAGGAGACCCTACCAGACTGGTGATGAAACGGGAGCGTGCAGCTGTGCCGCCACCAGCGAGCAGCCCGCGCTGACGTGCCAAGCTAGCAGCCCGGATTAGGATTTCTCAGCGTGCTTTGTTCATTCATAAAACAGAGCGGGAGAAAGGACTCGGACCGCTGTGCTCGCAGCCCTTTGTTCCCAAAACACCAGGACCTGGCTCCGCTACACGATAGCCTGAATGCAAACAAATCGATGCTAACGCTGGGAAGCCTCAGCACGCGCAGAGGTTGCATCCTGCTTCCAGGTTTGCGCCGGCACGATCGCTGTTACCAGAGCGGTGATTTCCCCAGCAGAGGAGTGACCGGCTCACGGGGTGGCAGCAATCGCAGGGATCGGGAGCTGCCAAGAGCCTGGTCTCACAGAGTCACTCAGGTGAAGCCTGTGGGACCAAACAATCTGTGGTTTAACAGCTTGAAGCCAAACATGGCTGTGCACCTAACAGTGACGCATCTGGCTGCGCTCCCCTGGCTGGAGGGGTCTGGAGCCATTTCAGGGGACCAGTTTGCCCATGGGGCCAGCAGCCCCAGCCAAGCCTGGGACAGAGCGCAGGCATTTGCAGCCTCCTTGGGGAGGGCCCTGCCAACAGCGCACGAGACTTGGGGTCCCTCTGCAAGCTCAGCACGTGAGTCCCTCTCCTTTCTCTCTGGCGTGCTCATCAGTCCAGCCACCATCGTTAATCAATGGGCTAGATGGAAGGATGTAAAACTTCTCGGACAGTATATTTTAAGGCAGAGAACATCCCCACCTGACCTTCGGGAAAATGTCCTCATCAGACATGTGACGACAAACACGCAAGCGCGCTGCCTCTTCCCCAGGTAGGAGAATTGCTTTGCCATGCAGACAAACAGGCTGGCGGTCTCCTCCCGGGTTTCTTGCAGATGATAAAGGAACCGAACAACTCACTGAAGTTTTCCCTTCAGCCTAGTCTGACAGATGGGAATAGGAGATTTTGGCCCTGGGCCCCTGTGCTGGGACAGTGCAAGCAAGAAGGAGAAAGACCGGGAGCGAGAGACACGTGCAATGACCATTTCTGAAGCTGCAGAGGAAATGGGGCAGTTTTTTCCCAAAAAATCTCAGTGTTCACACAAACATTTTCCCGAAAAAACTAAAGGCAATGGAGAACCTGGGGATAAACCACAGGCAATGCCAGGAGTTCAGTCTGGCCTCACAGACCCTCCCAGCTCGGTGGCAACTCGGTTGGCTCTTTGCAGCTGGTACTTGGCAGTAAAGCCCCCGTGCAAGGCTTTGCCTAACTCCCTGCACTGGGCTCTGCTGAAAGGCAGCGTCAGGCACTCACCGAACCACAGCGGGTGCCCAGAAAGCACCAGCAGCCGTGCCCTCCTCTGCCAGGCTCCCTGCCCGGGCATGCAGCGAGCGGGGAGCCCGAGGAGCTGGCTCTGCTGGCGATGGGAGACGGCGATGACTCCACAGAAAGACGCGCGCACGTACAGGCTCCACTGGCAATCTGTTTGCCGGAGTCCCCTGGGAGGGCGCAGGATAGATGTCTAGTGTCAAACACAGACTTATTAAAGGGGCTGATCAAAGCACTGGAAAATTACACAGCCCCACGGTTCTGCAGGCTATTGATCTGGGTCTGACAACAAGCGTTCTGGCACACCGACACCCCTCCTTCCCCAGGAACCCGATGCTGCAGAGCCAGCCACGCTGAGCCTTTCCCGCAGCAGCCCAGCCGATGCCGATTCGCCTCTCCTTTGGAAAGGCATTTTTTCCTACAGCTGAACAACTCTATGGAGACATTTAAAAAGGCGTTTCATGCAGACCCATCAGCTCCCAGGGCTGAGAGATGCTCTCATGATCCCTGCCCAGCTTAGTGCCATGCCCGAGTTCATCACGGAGCGGGCAGGGCGAGCGGGCAGCATTTGAGGTGCTGCGAGACGCGTCCAGTGCTACCAGCAGCAAAGCAACACGTTTGGGTCCGCCAGTGCATCGCGCCTCCCTGCCAGCTAGGGAGCAGCACAAGGGACAAAATCCGGACTGCTGAAAAGCCTCCCAGCACGCTCCCGCAAGATGGAGCAGTCGTCAGCATCTGTCCTCCCAATGCCGTAGCCTGAATCTCTCCAAAGCGCTACTCCTGCTGGCAAAACTACACACGAACGTGCAGTCTGCATAGGAAAAACTCTCCCTGTGATCCCCCAAGGGCTCTGAAACGTGAGCACATAAATTAAGTGCACCGGGTCCATGCTAAATCCAGGGGTAATGGCAGTTTCTTTTTTAACCTTACGATTTTTTGAGCCCAGTTCATAAGTTATACTGTCACTGCTACCAACAGACACCATGAAGAGAAAGGCTCTCCCCATCCCTACAGCAGGGACGCACGGCGCAGGGGGTCTGTGCAGCTATACCCAAGCAAGGTGGGAGTTTTATTTCTTGGCAAAAAACTAAAGATACTTAAGATGCCGAGAGCGCTCTGGCCTGGCACGATCCAAACCACTCAGGGCTTGAGCACGAAGGCAGTCTCGGCGCTGATGTGGGCAACAAACCCCGTGGCTCAGGCAGGCCCCCAGCCCTGCTGCCGGCTCCCCGTCAGCCTCCCAGGGCAGCCTGAATGTGACAGATGCCAACTTGCGTTTGTCTGCTTCAAACCTTCCCTCGCGGGCAAGAACGGGGCCGCTGCCCTTTCCTGCCAGCCCACTGGTTTCATCAGAAGGGGTTTGCGGTACGCTGGCTGCGCAGAGGATGAGGAGGGCTCTGGGAGGAAGGCGGCTCTCCCCCAGAGGAAAGGGCAGCTCTGCCCAGCCAGAGCCTGGCTTGCTGCAGGCTCTGCTTGTCAGGG
>NW_009258382.1:287279-288713 GCF_000687185.1 Egretta garzetta
CCCCCGGAGAGGCACAGCACGGAGGAAGGTGCACACACCATTCAAATGAGAGAGCAACAGCAGAGAGACCAGAAGGTGTAGACACCAGAAGCCAGGGAAAGTGCAGCGGCATCATTAAGAAGGCAGAAGGAACCAACGAGCCCTTCGTGCCTGGATGCCTCAGCTCCGTGTCGCAGGAGGCTATAAATAATTCCAGGCTGCGAAGCCTCGTGCTGCACCGAAATGCAGAGAATGAGTCACACCTTGGAGTCTGTTCTGCTCTTTCGATGCCGTTTGGTCGACAGCATACAAAGGCACACAGGCCTGAAAGAAGCACCCGCGTGTCTTTTAGGCGAGGGCACAGGAGAAAAGGAAGAAGGGAGCCTCTCTGCTCTCCACAGCAGAAAAGGAGACCTCACAGCTCCCTTGTCTTTCTTTTTTGTGCCTACGTCTGTGGATGCTACAGTCCTGTTCAGCGGCGACAGTGCTGCACGAGCCTTCTCGGAGCAACTTCTTCAAAAGCTCGTTGTCATCGCTTCTGTCATTTTCTTCCCAGCCTCCAAATTAGCAAGCTGCCCTTCAGCTATTTGCAAATTGAGGAGTGCCGCCCCCCCTCCGCACGCTGCCTGCAGCATTTGCTCGGCAGCGGCCACGCGGCCCCAGCCTGGGCGTGCTGGAAGCGCAGCTGACTGTAATTCAGCAAACAGCTCTGCTGAGAGCGACGGGCACAGCAAGCAGATCAGGCTCCCAACGGGCACGGGCTGCCACCCCCTTACCTAGAACCCAGGGCTCCCGGTGTCGGAGTAGAGCAGCACAGAGGTTCCCTGGCAGCTTCAGTCCCAGGGCTGAGCCACAGGGGGGTTTCTTGCTTTGCCCTTTAAAGAAACGTGCTCAGCCAAGGACCCTGCGAGGTCCACATCCCCGTCTCAAACCCCTGCAGCAGCAATGCTGAGCAGACACCCGCAGCAGCAGAGCCCGGCTGCGCTTGCCCAGGCTCCTCAGTTTGCAGGAGCAAGGCTTTCCCTTGCAGCTACGCTGGGCTTTGAGCAGGGACCACAGAGATGGCTAGCAGTCACCTGGGGAGGGGAGGTGGCAGCAAACAGCAAGCCACAGATAAAACCAGCAGGTAGCTTTCCCAGGAGCCGGTAGTGGTCTCTCCCAAGGTCCTTTCAGCCACAGCATTTGCAGGGGAGAGCCTGCCTCCCTCCCTTAACACTCCTCCTTTGCAGAAAGCAGGGAAGGTTTGTCAGCAGCTCTGTGCCCTGCAGAAAGGAATACAGGTTGCTTCTGCCAGAGGCCTCGCTGCCCATCGGCCATCTGAGTGCTCTGCAGAGCCTGGGAAGAATCATAGAATCGTCTAGGTTGGAAAGGCCCTTTAAGACCATCGAGTCCAACCTTTAACCTAACCCTGCCATCCCACCACAAAACCCTGGCCCTAAGCACCTTGTCTGCCCG
>NW_009258382.1:289019-305630 GCF_000687185.1 Egretta garzetta
CACTACGTGGCAGAGCTGGGCCCAGACTCCGGCTGCAGAGCCATCCCCCTGCCTGTTGCCATAAACACTACCGTGGCAGCCGGGAGCAGGGAGACCCAGCACATGGGCTGAAAATTGGGGACTGGGCAGAGAGGGAGCACAGCTTCTTCCAGCAGAGCTACGATGATGCCTTGTCTGTCTGTCTGTCTGCTCGGCAGAAATACATGAAACAGGGAGGGCAGCGGGCAAGCACCTCACCCTGCTGAAGGGCAGGGCAGGCACGGCTTCCTCGGCAGCGGTGCACGGCCAGGGAGCGTGCGAGATCAGACTGAGCCAGGAGAAAGGGCAGTGCCCACCTTGCAGATGGGACCTCTACCCATGCCAGGGGCACAGGCACGCATACCGCACTCCCCAAAAGCCCCTTCCAAGCAGGGACAGATGCTGTGCTCCAGGGCAAGACATCCTGCCCTGGGAGTCAGCGGGCAGAGGGAACTCTAACCATCTCCATCACGAGTCCAGTGTAGGAACTTTGCCTTGCAAAATTCGGGGAGCATCCCAAAGAGGGCAATTCCACAGACTTTGGTGGATGGAGCCTCATCTCACACACGCAAGCGGGGAAGCACAACAGGGTAAGACAGCACAGCCCTCAGCAAGCCACCTCCAGCCAACTACACCCACCACTTGCCCAGCACCACCAGCGACCAACAGCCACAGCTTTTGCATCCACACTGCCCCGAGAGCGGCACCCGGAGGGGGAACCGCCGTGTCTGGCAGGAGTCTGGCAGAACGGTCCCTTGCAAGGCTGCCTGCTGCTCTGTTACACGTAACGCTGCCGAGGGAAGGGGCTATCAACTGACCCAAAAACCAAAGCCACCTGGGAAACCCACCGTGGTGCAAGCCTACTGCCAACTTGGAGGACAGCAGGGGCTTACTCTTCTTCCACAGCAGGCACTGGTACCTCCCAAAAGCAGTATCTGTCTCTCAGAAAGCTGCTAGCGAGGAGACGGAGGCAGATGGAGGGCATCAGGCGCCTTGTCAAAGCAGGCTCTCGAGCTCTGGGTGAGTGGGTAAACACTTGACACTGCCAGGGCTGCCAGGGCACAGAAACCACAGCTCGCACGTCTGATTAATGCTGTCCCTTTCCTTGAAGCCCCCCCATCTGGCTCCAGCTCCATCCCACCTGTACCCCCAAGGGGCAGAGAAATGTCCCTACCCAGCACAAAGGGCCTGTTCCACACCCGGGGCTCCTGGGCTACAACCACCTCGCTCAGCCGACAGCCTGAGGTGCTTCCCTGCTATCCACAGACTAATTGCCAAGCTGGTAAAGATGGCTTTAAACTAAAGTTGCCAGGAAAGGAGAGCCTCAGTCCATCCCACTCCTACCAGCTTGATGCCAGTGCCAGCAATAGATGCCCAGAGCCTGCAGAAGGATCACGGGCCAGCAGGAGAGCACCTGAAGAGCAGCACAAAGGAATTCCAGCCGCTCCAGCCCATAAGCCAACTTCATCGGGGCCCAACTTCAATGACTCCACGCAAACGCACGTAGCACGGGGAATAAACAAGAGGAGTTAGAGATGTGCACAGGCAGGCAGGGCTGTGATCTTATTGGCATCACAGAGATGTGGCGGGATGGATCCTGCAGCTGGAGCGTTGGAATGGAAGGACAGAGCTCTGTAGGAAGGACAGGGAGGGGAGATGAGGAGGGGGTGTCACCCACAGTGACCAGCTGGAGTGCACGGAGCTCCGTCTGGGATGGATAAGGAACTGGCCGAGAGCTCACAGGTCAGGATTAAAGGGAGGGCAGGGACACGTCACATTATAGCGGGGGTCTGCTACAGGCCACCCGACCAGGAAGACCAAGCGGATGAGGCCCTCTACAGACAGCTAGGAGCAGCCTCACATTCACAAGCCGTGGTCCTCACGGGGGACTTCAACCACCCAGGTATCTGTTGGGAGGGACAACGCAGCAGGGCACTGTCTGTGATACGTGCTGGGAGGACCCTGGGCAAGGACGGCGGAGCAGGAAAGGAGGTGTATTTGTATCTCACAGGTAGTGTGGAGCAAGAGAGAGCACCCTTCTTCCTGGTGGAACGTGTCACAAGTTTGAGGCCAGGTCTCAGCACCCTGCCCAGTGCAGAGCTCAGCAGGTCAGCACATCCCAGAGCTGGAGCGTGCCCCCAGGAAACACACGGACCACAGCCCCAACTCCAGGCAGGGAAAGCCCAACACGAAGAGGGTGCTCCAGCCCCCAGTTCACGTCAACATCCCGCCACCAGAGACTCACCACAGAAGGAGATGATGTGGCTGCTGTCCTCATGCACAAACTTCCTCGTCACCGCCTCTTCCATGATCTGCTTCACCTGTTGAACAGAGGCCCAGTCAGAGAAAATGTGGAATTTCAGCCATAGACCAGAGCGAGGAGGCCTGCAGTGGAGTGGGCGCGAGATGCTCTGCTCGCTTCGTGTCCGAAAGGAAGCCTCTGCTCTCTGACCTCTCCAAGAGCCTCTAAGGGCACAAGAGGTCTCTTGGACTATCACGGCATCTTTGCTTGCCGAGCATCACCAGCTACTTCAAAAAGGTAATAAAAAAGGGATGATTTGGGTTTGAGAAACTTTAAAGTAGGAAAACTACGAGCAGAGAATTAACTGCAGGAACCAAGCATCATTTAGATACAAGACATCGTAGTAAAGGCAACCAAATCTCATATTCAACACTTTTGCAGTATTGTTATCTTCTTTCATTTTATGGGGGTTTGACAAATATCACGTGACACAGCTGTCCCAAGTGACTGTACCTATCCGTCAATGCCAAAGTCAATGATCACCTGGTGCCAAATGTGACCAGGAATGCTATTTGCATAGCAAAGCAATCAGCGCTGCCCTCCACCTGACTCTGTACTGCTCGAGGCACGTTACTGGCACTCATTTTGGTGCAATTAGTCAGAAGGAAGCTGCCGTGTAGGTTGCACATCAGGGGCACGATTAGGGGAAGAAAATAAATAGGAAGCCACATAAATCAGGAGCATAATTTTGCAGACAGGAGATGGGAGGTCAGACCTGCCGGGTAAGCAGGCTGCAGAGGACAGACTCTGGCCTTGCAGAAGCTCCCAGGACTGCCTGGCTACTCCACAGGAGTAGCTCAGAGAAGCCTCAGGAGTCAAGGACTACCAGAGCAAGAAATCCAAGTACCCCTGGCACTGCTGCTCTTCCAGTAGTACCTGTCCCTGCCAGCACTGTCACTGCCCAGCTCTCCCCTTCCCACCAAGAGCATCCCTTCTGTAGAACACAGACCCCCCTCAGTCCTGTTTCGGAGACACAGCAAGGTGACCTTGCTGGTGCTAATGAACTTGGCGTGCATTAAAGCTGTCCCAGAGCCAGCAGGTACCACCGCTGCTGTCAGACTGGGTCCCCGCGGCTGAGCTTTAGCAGCTCAAGCAGAACAGGATGATCCTGTGGGCTTGCCCTCGCCCTCCCAACGCAGAGCACTTCCCACCGTGCCCGCAGCCCCCGCAGACATACCTGAGCCAGCTCGCAGCTCTCCAGCCCACTCTCCCATGCAGCCCAGCTTGTTTCCTTGGTATTTTGGAGCTAGACAACTGGGCTAGGCAGAGCTTTGTTCCAACCCTACACAGCAACTGCAGGTTACAAATTCGAGTCACTCTGAAAGACGAAGGGGTTTTAAGCACCTTGAGTTCCTATTTCCTTCCACCAGCTTCCGACACAGGTTACCAGCACTGTCCCCCCCTTGCTGAATGTCTCCTGTTGGAAGCATGTTGTCCTCCCTCCGCATCTCCCACCGCTCCTGGCAGTCACCTCGCTGATGGGCTGAACTCAGTTATCCTCTACAAGGAGGACATTGAGGGGAACACCGAAACACGTGCTGCTGCTCCGCAGCAATGGTTCGGGGCACCTCAGGCACCCTCACGCTCTCAACAGAAATGACTTCTCCCAGCGTCCGCAGGCTGAGGGAATACTGCTCAGGATGCTCCAACTTTCAGGATGGGACTCCGCATGAAATGCCCTTAAAGCTGGATGATGTGGGGGAGTATGGTCCTGCAATGGGGGCCAAAGTGCTGCCGCGGGAACGCAGAGCAGGTCTGGGAGCTGCCCGGGCTCTCAAGCAGCACCTCCTCCGTTTGACCCTCGCCTCTGTAGGACGCAGAAGCTGCACACGAGAGATGTAGATTCCAGTGCTCAGGGAGGTTTGAGCCTTGCTCAGAAAGCACTGGAGGAGTAGGTGTTACTCGTGAGGTTGGTGGCCCTGGACCGACGGCCCCATGCACTGCCCGAGCTCTGCCAGCCACCACCCTCCAGCCAGACGGCTTCCTCCACACCGTGCCCACCACAGCCTCGCCGGCAGAGCCCTGCCAGCTCATACCAACAGGCCACAGGATCTGCCGTCCCTCTGCCCATCCCCTCCTATCACCCCACAGCCGTGGTACAAGCACCCTTCCTGGCAGACCCCGGCCGTCCTGCTCCCGAGGTGCCGTGTCTCCCCCAGCCAGCCTGTCCTACCCTGCTCGGAGCGGCCGTGACTTCCATCCCCGGCTGCCGCCCTCCCTAATCCCGCTGAAATCAGCAAAAGTCCAGCTGAATGTTTGGTCCTTAAATGTTCAGTTCCTAGCCATTTTCCCATTTAAATACAGAGCTGCCAGCATGCCCAGATCTCATCTTCTAGTGCCTCTCTAACATCTTGCTTTTCACTCTTTGCCTTCAGAAAATGCAGGGGCAAGGGTTCACGGTGCAGAGATGTGGGCGTAAGAGAGGCTCTGTTTATCAAGATGTTCTCTCTGAAGGCACAGGGAGGAGGAAAAAACAGCAGGTCAAGACTTGGCCAAGCAAACCTTGCATGTATGAGAGACCTTTAATGGCATCATTTGGGGAATTAAACTCCTTTGCAAGATACAATCAAGGTCAGTTATGCACAGCTGACAGCTCGATCAAGGAAATCCTGTTACGAACATGGATTAAGAAAAAAGTCCTATCTAAAGCCAAAAGCATCTCCCTGCGTGTCAAAGCGATCGGGTCAGCTCCCCGTGCCGGGTCAATAACAGAGCCTGCTCGCGAAGCCGGGGGGAGCAGGACTTGCGCAGTGATTTCACCTGTGTCCCGGCAGCTCAGATGAGCTGACAGCGAGTCGGGAACTCGCAGCAGGGAACACCACTGGGATGCAGACCTCGGGGCTGGAGGAGGCTCAGAGCACTGGGAAATGCCCCTGGGCACGGCACGGTCCAACTCCTGCAGCTCCAACATCCCGACCTTGCTCGGAGCAGCGACTCCAGCCGCAGGAACGCGCCGGGCACGGAGGGCTCCGCTTCCAGAGAACTGCAGAAAAGCTCCCTCTGCCTCAGTGCTTTACTGTGGCAAGTGGCCAAAAACTGCAGCTGGCCCTGATGAGGGCACCTTCAGCAAGCCCTTCATTTCAGTACGCCCCACGGGCAGTTTTGCCCCTCGTACCGCTGCCACGTGCCGAGCACCAGGGAAGGGCGCAGCCGCAAGCCTCACTCAGGCTTCACGGCTCATGTTTTATTTCAAACTCCAACCACAGAGGGAACGCTGTGAAACAGAAATGGGGACGGAGCAAGTCCCCCAGCAACGGGAGAGGAGTCCTCCTCTTTGGTTTGCTGCGTTATAGCGAGACATATCCCCTGACCTTGGCTGCAGTGGTGAATTGGAGATGGGAAGCAGGACACCCCTCTCCCACCGGCAGCCAGTGCCCAGCTGCACACCGAAACACATTTCCTCCTCTTCCTCCATCTGCCATTGCAAGTGTCTAACAGAGACATACCAATCCCTCCTTTAGAAACCCTGATGGACTAAGAACCATCACCGACAGCCCCAGAAAAGGCACAGCAATGCACGCCTCAGGGCCCTCAGGGATTCCCCAAAATTAGGCTCTCCCCGCAGGCTGAGCTGCCTTCATCCAGATGGCTCCTGGCCCTCGCCTGGCCAGGCTGAGCTTCCTCTGTCAGCGGGTCATGGGCACTTCTCCCTCACATATCCAACCAATCTTCCAGAAAAAAATGTACCCTCGTGGCCACGGCGGTCTGCTCACAGTCCCAGGGGCTTGCTCCTGCCTCCCTGCTCCTCCCCGGAGCTGCATGGACACAACTGCTCCTGGGGCCATGCTGCCAACCGCGGCAGATGCTGCTTGGGGGGGGAAAAAAAAAAAAAAAAAAAAAAAAAAAAAGCAAGAATTTTCAAACTCCAATCAGGTCATTGGTTCTTGGGATCTGAGATTTCTGCAACACTGTCATCAGGAACCACCGGGGAGCTCAGCCTCTCTATGAATCACCCAAAAGTGTAAGCCGAGAATCCGTATTTTAAACCCTCTAAAATACACTTGGGAATCAAGGCGCGCAGTTTCTTACCAGCTTCTGATTAAATTAGGAGCATATTCAAATTAAAGCAGTATATTCAAATACATGTCAGCTACCTCCCAAGCCATCGTCTCGCCGCCCCCGTGCAACGCCCGCCGTCACACCTACCGCAGGCCTGCCACCGGTGGGGCAGGGACCAGCTGGTTATTCCTTCCCTGTGGAGCAACCAGCACAGTGGGACTCCAGCTCCAAGCGGGCATCTCGGTGCCAACACAGCACAACCAACCTGCACTCACAAGGCACAAACACACACACACAAAAAAACCCTTCCAAGAGATGTAGTTTGGTGGAAAATTACTCATTAAAAGAAAAAAAGGAATCACGGTGTATTGACCGAGGTTATCACGCTAAACAAAATAAATCAAAGATATCTAAAGAAATAGAAGTGGAAAGGGCCTTGCAACAAGGGCACTCGCCCACGTGAAGGGCTAGAGCAGAACGGGAGCTGCTACACAACAAACACAGAGCCCCAACGGGTAGGAGCCAGTCAGCCAGATAGGGCCTCGTAACAGAAAACAAGAGTTATATGGAGAAAGTTTTCCAACAAAACAATCCGACATTTGCCCATAAATGGACACGGCTGGCGTCCGTAGGACAGCTCCAACCCAGGGAACCCCAAAACTCCTGACAGGTCTCCTATGCTGCTGTCTGCAGATCCCAAAGGATCAAGTGCCCTCGTTGCCAAGAAGGCCAATGGCATCCTGGGGTGCATTAAGAGGAGCGTGGCCAGCAGGGCGAGGGAGGTTCTCCTCCCTCTCTACTCTGCCCTGGTGAGACCCCACCTGGAGCTCCGTGTCCAGTTCTGGGCTCCCCAGTTCAAGAAAGATGAGGAATTCCTGGAGAGAGTCCAGAGGAGGGCAACAAGGATGATGGGGGGACTGGAGCATCTCCCCTTTGTGCCCAGCCCCATGACAAGGGGCAATGGGCACAAACTGAAGCAGAAGTGGTTTCAGTTAAATATGAGGAAAAACTTCTTGACTTTGAGGGTGCCCGAGCCCTGGCCCAGGCTGCCCAGGGGGGCTGTGGAGTCTCCTTCTCTGGAGATCTTCAACCCCCGCCTGGCCGCTGTCCTGTGCCCCCTGCTCTGGGGGAGCCTGCTTGGGCAGGGGGGTGGCACTGGGTGAGCTCCCGAGGTCCCTTCCAAACGTTGTGATTCTGCGTGACTCTCCCACCCGGACCCTAGCCCCTCCACAGCCAGCTGGGATTGCCAACGCTGCAGCCGCCGCCTGCCGGGGTGCTCCCGGCTCCTCTCCTGAAAGCAAAGCGGGTTTGCGACAGCGCGGGGATGGAGCACGCCCGCTAACCCATGTTTGGCTCACTCCATGGAGAAGGCTGGAACAGCCTCTAACTACACTGCATTCTGGCATTTTAATGCTACTTCTCATATTGTAGCCAGAACAATCTCACCAAATGAAGCTGCCCACTCTTTTATCTAAAGCCAGCCCAAGGAAAATGAGATGTTTGCTCTTCCTTTATTAGAAAGGAAATTAAACCAGCAACTAATAATTTAGCTGTAGGTAAACTTGAGAGGATTCTCATAAAGTGTTCCACCACAATAAAAACGCTCCTCCCGGCTCCAGCTGTGGGCACAGGACCAGTCACCCCCTGTGCCGGGAGGGTCACAGGGACACCCCACAAGAAGGTGTCCACACAAACTCAACAGCATCAACTGCAATTCAAAAAATGCAACAGAAGACAGACTGGTCTCACCATTGCCTTCCAAGTCACGGACTCGGGAACAAGTGAGCTGGTCCTCCTTCGCTTCACGGGCATGTCTGAATTACAAGCAAGATCCAAAGCTGGATCCAAGGGCCACAGGCCTTGAGAAGAGCTCTTGGGTTACAGCATTCGCCAGAGGCATCAGGAATCCCAGCGTACCCATTTCAGACCAGGGATTTGAGCTTGCACCCCCAAACACCTCCAAGTGAGGCTCCTGACCCCTGAGGTCTCTGCCTCTCCTTTGGTTCCCCTTGGCCTGGCCAGCTCCATTGCAGCCGAAATATTGCTATTAAAATTTTGTTTGACAAACTTCACGGGCATGTCTGAATTACAAGCAAGACAATTTTTTTTTTCTCCTTGCCCCATCTCCAAAGCTGGATCCAAGGGCCACAGGCCTTGAGAAGAGCTCTTGGGTTACAGCATTCGCCAGAGGCATCAGGAATCCCAGCGTACCCATTTCAGACCAGGGATTTGAGCTTGCACCCCCAAACACCTCCAAGTGAGGCTCCTGACCCCTGAGGTCTCTGCCTCTCCTTTGGTTCCCCTTGGCCTGGCCAGCTCCATTGCAGCCGAAATATTGCTATTAAAATTTTGTTTGACAAACCCCTTCCCCCCCTGCCTCCCTTCAAAAATAAATGAGAACAAAACCTTACCCATCCAACAGCCCCCAGACCCCAATGAGGGGTGCAGGCTTAGATCCCTCTGCTAAAAAATTCCCAGGGTAAGGCTTCATCTCAAAGTCCAATTCTCCCGTAACAGAGCTTCGTCACTGTACCCGGCCCCAGCTGTCATTTACATTGGTGGAGCAAGCCAAATATTAAACAGTTATAATAACCACCAAGGTGCAGAGATCAGGAGCAAACCAACAGCTCCGGGTTTAGTTAATCTGAGGCAGTATTGACTCACAACTCGCTTTTACCCGGCTGGATTTTTCCAGGCAAGTCACCATACAACCTGTACACCAGTTTATTCAGTGATGTTTACAGTCACAATTTTGCCTGCCATGCTTTCTTGCAAAGCCTTTCTCCCATACGTTTGGCCATGCTGATAACTCCGTGGGAATTGTTTACAGCAAGCCAGATGCAAACAGAGTCCCCAGCTTGATCCTTTTCCTGGTCCTGTTTCAAGGTGAAGCTCGGTCATTTTGCCAAAAGGGCAGGAGAACAGCGAGCTCTGAGCAATATGGCTGCGGTGATGCTCCCGGGCATGGGCCTGTTTGCCAGACCCAGACTCATGGGTCCTGGAGTCAGGACCCCGGCAAACGACCTCGGAACGGAGACACCCAGGTAACTGAGCAGCGAGGGTGACAGCCGGGTGCTCAGACTCCTCCGTCCCCCTCCAAAAGGGGAAAGCAGCCAGACACTGAGGCACGTACGGCCAGGGCAACGGGAGAGCAGAACCAGGCCCCTGTAGTGGGGCTTTCCACAAAAAGAGTCATTTGACATAAATAAAAGCTACAATAAAATAAATGCCTCCAGTGATTTGAGTTGGTCTTTGCAGAAGCATGTTTTTAGAAACTGCTATTGATCTGGTTTGCTCAGAAACAGTAAGACCTGCTGCTGAATGTTCACGTAACCCACATCCTGAAAACAGAAGATTTACTGTAAAAAAAAAAATACAATGGAAATTAAGATGTCTTCTGCTACCTCTGAACATCCACCTCTCCATGGGATGTCAGGGATTTGGGTGGGATGAGACCGTGCAACACCAGAGCCAGGCAGCGGCACGGGGATGTCCTCTCAGCCCGCACCTTGCCTCGGAGGGCAACCAAGCGCTGACAGTCGTGGTGCCAGACGAAGCCGCTCTGCTCGCCAGCAGCACTGCAAGAGCTCTGAAAAACCCCGGCAGATACAGGAGGAGCCTTGCAGGTTCCCTCCTCCTTCCCATCTATTTTAACAGACTGCAGGAAGATAACTCCTATCCCGAGCAAATAGGCAGGGAATCAGAAATATCCCAATCAGCATCCGGCACAGAGGAGCACCGTGTTCAGGATCTACAACTGCTGCTTGTCGTTCAAGCCTCCTCACTAAACCTCAGGGCATTTCCTTTCCATGCACTTGTTTAATCTGCTCTTCTGTATGTTAAAAAACCCCAAAACTAAACAAAAAACCACCCCACACTATATGCTATAGGCTTTAAGCTTGGTTTGCTTTCATACGTTCGCTTTTCAAATTCTTTTACGAGCTGGTGTTTTCTCAATCTCACTGCAGTCTTTAAGTGCTGCTTTGATGATGTATTTGGAAGTTAATTCCAGCACTTAAAAATCCCATTTTACATGTTAGTTTTGGTGCAGCAAGTCCATGTGGGCACTCCTTGATGCAATCTGAGCATCTCTTTAATTGCTTCTCCAAATCAAGGTCTCCTTCCAGGAACAAGCTCTGGTTAAGCTCCACAGGAAACGGTTTCCCATGCGCTGTGTGTCCGCGCAGCACTGGAGCATTAGCACTTCTGGGTATTATAAAATGCTGAAGGATCACTTGGCGAAGCAGATGCAATATTAAGGCAACCCCAGGCACGGCTGTATTTGCAAGGACAAACACAACGCGCTTGCACCCGCAGCCACAGCAGGCGCGGCCGGGCTCTGCCGCCCGGTCACCCAGCTACCATTTCCCAGCAGAAACGCAAGGCTGGTTTTTGTCTCTGGCTTGTACCAAAGGTGGTCCAGTGTCCCAAGGCAAAAGCAAGCACAGAATCTCTGTTCAGCTCTAGGACCCAAAGCCATTGCCCCAAGCCCCAAGCCCTCTACTTCTGGACCATCCACTCCAGTGCCCGCAGAAGTCCCTGTGGGGCACAGCGCGCTGGGGATGGTGGGCAGAAAACCCCAGTACATCAAATTGCAGCGCTGGTGCGGCAGCTAAAAGCCACTTTTTTTTTTTTTTTTTTAAAATAAAATCTTTGAGGTTGGAAAAGCCCTTTAAGCTCACCAAGCCCAACCGTTCCCCTACCCCTGCCATCCCACCCCCAAACCCTGCCCCTCAGCACCGCCTCTGCCCGGCTGTTAAATCCCCCCAGGGATGGGGACTCGACCACCTCCCTGGGCAGCCCGTTTTCAGCTGAAGCAGAATTTCTCTGTCCAATCCCTCCCACAAACCAGATTTATCTTATTTGAAAATGAAATGTCTGCCTATTGCCTGTCTCGTTGCTTTAGCCGACAAAGCTACAACATCTTTTTAGCAGACTTGTTTATAAAACTCACATCATCAAACTCCGTGTTGCAAGATACAGTTCCTTATCTCTCCAGCAACAAACACCCTGATTATTCCAAAAGCAAGTGCCAGACAGACTTTTCCAGCACCGGCGCAAGTTGCAGCCAAGCTCTGCCACTTTACCTAAGAGTTTACTAGCTAAATAATTCAAGTTAATTATGTTCCAACCAGTTATAATCCTGCCAGCTTCAGAGGACGTGCACTATTTATACCCAGAGACCTCAGGGACTCTCGCCAGCCATTTCGATGGACCCACGGAGAACATGGCCCCCTTGCACCGTGGGAGGACAGCACGGGGACAGCTCTAACGCCACAGGAACATTGATCGCAACCCTACCAACTGAGACCTTTGGCTCTTCTAAAAGTCTTATTTAATTATTTATCGCTGCTTACTAAATAAAACATAGCACCTTCTGCAGCGGGGGTATCGCCCATGCGACACACGTGGGATGTTCAGGCCAGCCAGCAGACCTTCCCCAGGAACCACGTGTCCTCACAGCTGGGAACCGGGCTAAGGCTCCTTGGGGAAGGGGGGCGGGGAAAGGAGGAAAAATGTGTTAATGCGTATAAACTCTGAGTATTTGGACAGTTTGCTGGAAAAGAAACCAAAAAGGCATTAAATGGAAGGGTCCATACGGCAACATTGTACCCCGGGGGAAACAGGAACGATCCCAGCAGTGTGTATTTGGTGACAGTGTTTTCATAGAATCACAGAATTGTTTGGGTTGGAAAAGCCCTTTAAGATCACCAAGCCCAACCATTCCCCTACCCCTGCCATCCCGCCCCCAAACCCTGGCCCTCAGCACCGCGTCTGCCCGGCTGTTAAATCCCCCCAGGGATGGGGACTCAACCCCTTCCCTGGGCAGCCCCTTCCAGCCCATTTTGCACCAGACATTCTCCATAGGGCAGCAACGTTTGGCCAAAAATCCATCCATGCAACGCTAATTTAAGATCATGTTATAGCTGGTTCTATTCCTGTTGTGCCTGTCAAACGCAAATTCCCAAGCCATCTGTTGGCACGGCTGGTACTGCTAGCTGTAAGATGCTCAATAAAGATGCTGCAACATTTCAGGAGAAACTTTAGTCATTTCTCCGTTCTCAACGCCTGATCTCGAAGCTTTACGACCCTGTTTGGTTCTGCACCCATCACGCCGCAAAGCTCCTGTTTTCCGCGGTGCTGAATGTTACGCTGACAAGCGTTTTGGATTCGGTTAGCAAACACAGCAATGATGGACACTGCTCTGAACCCAGGTGCAACTTCCAGCCCCCTATTGCTTTGAAGTCCTAAATCTGTGCAAAAAGAGGTATTTCCATGGCAACGGCCAGGACGCCACAAGGAGAGGAGGATGACATTTTGGCAGCGGAGAGGAGAGGCTGGGTGGGGAGGAAGGAGGCTCCTCTGGCATACAGATCCCGTCTCCCTGAACGCCGAGAAGGAAGATGAAAGGAGGAGGGGAAGCAGCACGAAACCTGTGCTGGGTATGAAAGATCTAGGCAGGGGTTTCTGGAGTATGAGAGCACTTCTGCGCACCGCTGCTTTTATCTTCAAAAGGAGAGAAAATGGTCCCCAGCGATTAGTAATACTCTTTTCAGAAGAGATCGATGCAGGCAATCGAGAAATGCTGCATTAAAGCCGTCTGTTTACTTTTGATACAGGAACATTTGAAAAAGGCCGGCCTGGGTGCTTGAGAGCCATCAGAAGGTCCCTCTGCAAACAGCAGCTTTCATTACAAACCTGCAGCTTATCATCCTCATCTTCATTTTGCCTGAACAGTTTTGACAGCTACACAAAGGCCTTTTTTTTTTTTTTTTTTTTTTAAATTGGCCTTGAGAACCTTTAAAGCTATCAACATTAATTTTTCAAATCCCAATAACATTAAATTAATTTCCAATTTTCTACCGATCCAGAATGAAATAGCTGGCATTGACACACGCAGTCGGGTATTTTGGAACCACAGGCATACAGACCCACTCCAGAAAAACAAATCCAGAAAAACAAACCCAAGCTGCAAAAATATTGCTCTTCCCAGTCACTCGGCGGTACTTAGCCAACACAGCTGCGTGGCAGGGGGACTTGGTTAAAGGGTGCAGGGAAGAGGGACTGACTGCTGTCCCGAGGACGTGTGATGATGGAATTAGCCAACAGTTGCACAGTGACAACCACTCGAGCTATTAGAAAATAAATAATATATCTGATAGAAGACCGCGGGACACCAGCAAGCGAGCAGGCCGCGGTCAATCAATAACAGTTTTAAAAAAATTCTGAGAACGGGCAGCAAGACGCTCAGTGCAGGCAGGGCAGTTATTGATGAGCAAAAGACTCAAAGCTGCTTGCTGAATGGCAAGTGAAAGGTAAACGAGGTCGTTGCAGAAGGATAAGCAAGGCAACGGTTTACTTCCATATTCCATTCAGCTTTTCACAAAGCTCGTTTTCCAGGCACAGGGTAGCACAGCCGGTATTTCCCAAGCAATACCTGCTTCCCCACCTCCTCTCTATGCCATGCAATTACCTGGAGGTAGTCAAAAACGCACCACGGGGTCCTCCGCTATTAAAAATGAAACTTGCAAAAGAAGGGGGGGGGAGCACGGGTTGCACAAAGAATATTTTTAGTTGAGAATCCAACCCCCTTTTAAACCTGGATATTTCGGGCTCTGGGGTTTTAAAGAAGCCTCATTCCATCTGATAAAAGCTTTGACAAAAAAGAAATCATAGAGGAATTTGGTTCTGCTTCTCATCCTGCAGAACAGGAAACAGGATTCCTCAGCAAGTCGTACTCCTTCCCTCGCAGCCTGCTGACAAGCAGTCAATGTTGCAGCTTTCAGGATTACTTTGATTTATTATAACCATACTGGGGAGGGAAGGATGGTGGTAGCACAACTCGCTTCAACCTGCAAACCTTCTTAAAAGTAAAAACGCCTTAACAATGGCAACAAACAAATATCAAAGGCCATTTGCTCACTGGGGTGCTTTTGGTAATTTCGATTTACTGTTTACCTCCTCTAATCAGACCTCCTCTTCAGATTACCTTATTCCCTCCGTTATCTCACTAGGGCGAGAGATGTTGCGTGGCTTCCCAAGTGCGAGCCATGGCTGCCCCCAGTCTCTGTGGAGCTCACCTGCACTTGAGGACCTCAGCAGATCACACAGAGCCATGGCTGAAGCAAAATCAGACGTGGTCTAGTAAAATGAGAATATGCAGTTTTGTGAAAGGTAAAAATTCTAGGAGTGAGGGAAAAAAAAAAATAAAAGGAGATTTAGATTTCTGCAGTTGGCCCTTTCTGCTGCTCCTTGGGGTCTACACAAGCTCCTGACTTATCCTGAAGTCGGTCTAGGAGAGGAAGAGAAAACAAAAGCACGAGCAAAATGAGCCTAACAGGCAGGGAGCAACCAGCAAAAGAATGCCCCACCAGCTCCCAATTTCAGGGATGTTGCTAAATAATTAACTAATCGCCTATGGGATGACGCTTCCCCAGGTTTTTCTAAATCCTAGCAGACCAAAGCCCAGGTGGAGAATCGCAGAGCACGGCTCTGACATGGAACTCACCCACCTGCATGGCTGTGCACAAACCAGAGCAAGGCCCCCGCCAGGTCTCACCGCTTCCAGCAGGCGCTGAGCTGGGAGAAACCTGAAGGAAAGCGGGCGAAGAACCCACATCCGCACCGAAGTCCCAAGGCAGAGCCCAGGGCGATGAGGCCACCAGAAAAAAAAATACATCTGCTCTGCGTCAGCACTGCCCTTGCTAAAGGGCTGCTGGAGAGATACCAGACTGTGTCAAACACCCACGCCACGGCACCACGACACACTGGCTGGTGGCATTTCACCAGGGCAGAAGGGCTTTCCCCATACATCACCTCTCTCCAGTCTTTACCAGCATTCGCCAAGCCCTCGGAGGATACGTTCATTTTACCAAAAGCCAGCAGAAGGGCACGGCACAACCCTCAGCTTCCCCTCCCCTAGGCACAAGCTGAGGAGGAGCACAGGGAGAGAAGGCCGGTACTGAACGCCGGCACCGAAGATGCTCATGAGCAATGACAGCCTTGCAGAGGCCACAGCAGTCTCCGGAAGGAAGCTCCCGTCCGCTGGCCGAGCGGTTTAACCAGCACGCCGATGGACAACCCTCACCTCCCATTCTGCAGCGGCAGTCGACGCGCAGGCTGCTGCTGTTTTGTCTCTCTCCACCCAGGAGGAGTCGCAGACAGACGCTAATAATGAGATGTCAGCTTCATCCACAATGCTAAATAAATGTCATACCCTTTTTCTGGTTTAATAGCCGTTGCCAAGGCAACAAGTAGTATTCCTTACCACCACACCCGGCACAGGATTATAGGTGGGAAGCGGTCTGGAGGAACAGCCAAACACACTGCGCTGTCACCCTCCCCAGACCTACCACCCATGGGTCTTGTTCACCCTACTCCAAGCAGTGCCTCCAGCAGGGACGTTCCAGCTTCCAGAGCCCATGAGCTGGATATCATGATGCTCGTCAGACCAGGAACAAAATGTCACACATCACACCCTCCAAATTCCCAGGAGGGGTGACCTGTGGGGCCAGCCCGCAGGCAGGAGACGACAGCAGCTCCGGGCGATCCAGCGCTCCAGCACACGGCACAGCGAGTCCCAGTGCCCCTGCAGCGGGTCCCGTGACATTCGGCCGCTTCAGACTCGGTGGCCACAGAGGGCTGGCTCAGCTGGCCCCGCTGGCCCACGGCCGCCCACCTCCACACACAAACAGCACATGAACTACGTGGCAGAGCAGCGGGACTCTCAGATCTACCGTCAGCTCACCGTGCTAACGCTACACACGCTATGAACGCTAAGCTCTGCACAGACAGAAGGAGCTTGAGGCAGCTCAGCACAAAACGCAGTGTAAACTAACAGACAGTTAGAGATGCCCAAGAAGATGCCCACGTAAAACTGCATCGCTCTGCACTGGCCACGCAAACAGACATGTGCACGTTCCCCATTTTCCTGCCTGGCTGCTGCGTGCAGCCCCATCCGTGCCGGGCTCTCCAGCACCCGGTGCCTCCCGCCCTGCGAAGGAGCACTTTGCTGCAGCGAGGGCTCCGTCCCATCCCAGCTCCCAAGGTGAGCGGCACCGGGACTCGCTCCTTTTTCCCTGCGGAAAATTCACAACTTACGAGAGCGGCTCTGCCACCAGCGAAAGGCAATTTTCAGGAGACACAGGGCACCGGGGGGTGCCAAAATTCACTGGTGCTGCAGGGATGCTCCTCCACCTCCCCAGGACCCGGGCAGCTGCGCTTCGCTCGGCGCCCGGAGCCCACGCCGCCCGGGGCGGGCTCACGCCAGGACCCGCTCGGGGCTGGGGTTT
>NW_009258382.1:306539-306812 GCF_000687185.1 Egretta garzetta
GCCGTCCCCGCACGCTCCTGGGGGCTCCTCGGCACTGGGAAGGCAATAGGGAGCTGCTCGCGGGAGACCCCAGATGCCTCCCATCGAACCCACAGCCCTGCAGAGAAAGCCCTGGCTCCCATTAACGTGTCTTCTGTTTTTCTCTTCCCTCGTTTGCTGTTCCAGGACATTTCCATAGAAACAGGATCCCGGCTCCTTCGCAGTCCAGTTTCCAATAACTACAAACTGCATTAGCTGCCCTCATCACGGCGGCACCCGGCCACGCTGCACGCC
>NW_009258382.1:306961-308584 GCF_000687185.1 Egretta garzetta
CAGCTGCTCGGTCCCCCTGAAGAGAGCAGGAGCCGTCGGTCCCGGTGGCTCCCCTCTGCCGCCCGCGCTGGGCATTCGTCTGCCAGGAGAACAGGGGGGTGCTCAGGACTGGGGATTAATCAGAATTTGGTCCCTTCGGTACTTGACCGCTGGCACAGGGGCCAGGAGGATGCCAGTGCCACGTCTGTTGTAGACAAAACCTATTTCCTCGTACGTTATTTGCTTTTCACTGTTTATTTGCTTACCAAATACCCTGTCAGCAGAGGTGGTGGCAGCGCAAATGTTGCTGAACTGCAGCGACGGGGCCGGCTTGCTCGGGGCTATGTGATTGCTGATCCAGATGGATCCCAGAAAGATTCGGGGGTCTGTGGGGATCCAGCCTGGGCAGGCAGCTCCGGGTGCCGCTGCTGGGGGTCACAGCTCCCGCCTGCAGTCGCCAAGGGTTGACGAGACCCTCGGGATGCTGATCCCAGCCCGGGGAGTCACCCCTGGCCTAAGGCTGGGCCCCCTGTGAGTGGCATGGGACTTGGGGTGCCACGTCGGGGGTCTCGCACACAGTTTGTCCGTAGAGGTGCGCTCCGTGCCCCACAGCCGCCAGCTGCGGACCCCCACGGCGGCGAGCCCGGCTGCCTGGTCTCCCCCTGTGGCACCACTGCATCTCTCCTGCCCTGCAGCCTGCCCCGGGGTCTGTCCATGCAGAGCCCTGCGGATGGGGTCCCCTTCCTCCGAAAGGGGCGCAGGAGGAGGAGGACCGAAAGTGCTGAGAGGAAGGAGCCCAGGGCTTCTCAGGTCTGACCTGAGACCCGCACAGGCGGCCAGGAGCTGGGCTGCAGCACGGCCCTGCCCGAGGGGCTCCGGCTGTGCCCACCGCCAGCCCACACGGCTCCTACCCAGCCCTGCTGCTCTGCAGCCCTGCCTGTCATTTACTGGTGACCGCGGCTCCTACAGTCCTGCACGGGCAATTAAGGCAGGCTAATAAACAATCATAATGAAGGCATCGTGGCCTCTAAAACGCCAGGGAGGAGCGCCATCAGGTATCAACAGTGAACCAAATCGCCAAGGGCAGCGACAGCCCCACTCGCCCCCCTGACCCCGAGCTGTCGCGGGGACAGCGCGGAGCCGTGGCTCTGCATACGCGGCTCCTACAGTCCTGCACGGGCAATTAAGGCAGGCTAATAAACAATCATAATGAAGGCATCGTGGCCTCTAAAACGCCAGGGAGGAGCGCCATCAGGTATCAACAGTGAACCAAATCGCCAAGGGCAGCGACAGCCCCACTCGCCCCCCTGACCCCGAGCTGTCGCGGGGACAGCGCGGAGCCGTGGCTCTGCATAAATGCAGATGCTGAGACAGAAAAGGTGCCGGGTTCCCGAGGAGCCAGGGCACAGCACGGACGTGTCACGCACAGCACCTTGCACGGCTCTGGTCCCTGTAAAGCTTCTCCAGCCCTGCCTGACTTAAACCAACAGCGTCTGCCAGCCGGGGGAGCCTGGGCTGCCTGACAAAGCTTTGAACTTGGCCTTGGACAGGCTGGGGAGTCTCTCCTGCCTGTTCCTCGCTTTTGCTGTTGTGAAAACGATGTTGGAGGCATTGACCCCCCCTCTTGGCTTGCAGAAGAATGGG
>NW_009258382.1:308762-310435 GCF_000687185.1 Egretta garzetta
CCAAACCCACTCTTCGAGGACCTTTCCCAACAAACACACCAACCCCGCTTATTTTAAGGGTTAAGATGAGCCCAAGCAACTTTTACAGCACCTTGGCGGCTCTGCCGTGGCGTCTGTGCTCTGGCAAGCACTGCCTGGTTCCCCCCGCGCCTGTGCTGGCAGGATGCGGCCAAGGGGACCCCCACCCCCCCAGGCTCTGCTGAGCTCCGGGGAGCGATGCCGACCTGCTGAGCTTGGCTCAAACGCACGGCGCTGGCAGCGGGAAGCCCAGGGGAGCGAGAAGATCATTTCGATTCCCGCTAATGAACCGTGCTGGCTTTGTACAATCTTCAGACCCTTCAACCTCTCTGCGATCCTCCAGGCTGGCGGGGGGGTGGGCACGACCACGCGCCGAAGGAACCCGGAGGGGTTTGGGTGCTTGGTGTCAGACTGTGTACCAAGTAAGGCAACGCTTGGCCACCTGAGAGGGACAAAAAGTGATTTTCCTGGCTTCTTGCTCCCCAGGAACAACGGTGCTATGCGGGGGGGTGAGGGGGAAGCTCTTACTAATTTATTACCTTCCTTTGGGGAGAAATTCCCTGAAACAAGCACAGGGGCAAGCTCTCCATAAGCCTTGCTGGTTCATTTTCCTTGGAAAATTCTGCTTCTCCCTGGATTAAGGATGGGTGGAAGAGAATTGGCCCCTGTTTTCTGAAGTCTGGAGAGCTTAAATGGGAGCACGTTGATCTATACTTAATGTGATTAAGTTACATCTCCAAGTATCACACTAATTAAATTAAACTTCCCACTGCTGCCTCTGCGGCTTCGACAGGATGGTTGTTTTACGACCACAATTCACTTTTCTGCATTTCATTGCATGGATGAGCAGGTAGGAGAAAAGCAATCTGCTAATCAGATATTTGTACTGTTTAGAAACAACGTCTAACTCGATGGAAATTCAGATTTAAACCTGATTTGAGCTAGAATTAAACTCCACATTTTAAACCTGAAGTGATTTGTGCTTTGAGTAAAGAAAATAACAGGGAAAAGCAAAACTGAGTCGATGACGGGAGCGCACAGAGTTCGTCTGACCACGATGTCGCGGGAATTTAGACATCGTGATGGGTGATGCGCGTCCTCATCACGGGCCAAAGCGAGCGCCCGGGTCCAGCCCGGCTTCAGCTGCGTGTGATTTCAAATGCTACCTGGTCACCACAGCCTCCTCTCTGAAATGCTGCTGACTGAATGTCAGGTGATGGACAAAACTATTTGGCTACAATTGGCAAAATAACAACATTTTACCCAGAAAACTCCCCCGGCTGGGGCGTCACTGATGAGTGCGCTGAGCGCCGCGCGGCGCAGCTGATGGGCCAGGCTGGGGCCACACACAGCCCCTTGCACAGGGGCTGGACAACTGCGACCGGAATAACTAAAACTCCGGGGAAAACTTGTCCCTCCAGCGGGTCACAGAGCCAGGATCCTGCTGGGGGCTCAGCGCTCGCAGGGCCCCAAAACACGGGGGCTGACTCTGGGGAGCACAGCTCCTCGCACCGAAAACCGCCTCCCAAAGCCGCCTCTGCCCCTGCCCTCCTCCCGCCTCCAGCAGCCCTGGGAACCTGCGGTGCTTTTTCCAACTTGCAGCTTCTAAAAAGCATTGAGATTTCAAAGCTCTCTCCTCATTGACTTGACAGCCG
>NW_009258382.1:310499-310714 GCF_000687185.1 Egretta garzetta
GAGCTGTCGGGACTCCGGTAGACAAGGAGAAGGTGGTAGCCGGGGGAGCAGGAGGGGAGCGCTGGGTGCATTCGCGGCTCATTCACCACCAAGGACCCCGGGGGGATCTGTCAGGGATGGAGGCTGCTGGAATGGCAGGGGCGGCATCGAACCGACGGCGCGGCACATGGGCTCGGCTGGAGCGGAGCAGCATCAGTGCGCTGGGAAAATGATGC
>NW_009258382.1:311092-311937 GCF_000687185.1 Egretta garzetta
CGGCGCCGCCCGCTCCCCCCGTCGGGGCTGGGAGCACGGAGCCCGTCTGCTGAGGCGTCCCGAGCAGCGAGCAGGGCCGGGGTGCGGGAGGGTCTCCCCACGCCGAGCCGTTGCCCGTAAGCTACCCGGAGAAAAGGAGGGTCAGCTACAGCGAAGGAGCTATTATTTTTTTACAGTTGCTATGGCACCAGCTGGCTCTGCTCTGTCATTTATGCCCATGAAATGGTCCTCAGTCAGGGGGGGATTAAACCTTGCTTCCCCCAGCTCTCTCCCCAGACAGATCCCACTGCCAGAGGGGATTTCCCACCTTCATCCCTAAGCAAGGGAAGACCTACAGCCCCGGGTGGCGGCAGCCCCTCCGCCAGCCCCCCGCCATCGCGTACAGCCTTGCCCTTTAATTTCCGACGGCTGCGCCCACACCCGTATTTATAAGGACTGCAACCGAAATCCATGGCTTTGCAAAGTCCCAGGAGTGACACAAATCCCGTATAAACCCGCAGGAGATTAATTGTCCCTCACCTGTGTGCTGGCCTCAGCTCGGGGGAGAGCCTCACCGGCAAAGCCACGGGGCCACGTGCAGGCGGGCTCACGGAGGGGCGGCGGGACCCCCCCCCAGCACAGGGACCTGAGCGTGGGATCACCCTGGCACCCACCAACCAAACCCCTTCGCTCGGAGAAAAGCACGTGCCGAGAGCTGCTCCCAGCCGCTGCTCGAGAACGCGCAAGCAGAAAATCGTTGCATTTTCAAACGAGAGGTGCCAAAAGGAAAAATGATTTCACGTTCCACGAGCAGAGAGGGAGAAGCCGTGCCGAGCGCAGCCTGCTCTGCGCGGGGACCGAGAGCA
>NW_009258382.1:312077-313027 GCF_000687185.1 Egretta garzetta
CGCTGGGCACCCCAGTTCAGCTGTCCGCTGCTGGGGTCCCCCCTCCAGGTCAGGGAACACCAGGGGGCACACGGCAAGGTGTCGGGGGCAGCCACATGCAGGAGGGCAAGGAGGGGGAGCTGGTTAAGACCAAAAAAATCCCATTCTCAGGAGTCTTGTGGTCACACTGCGGGCGAGGAGCTGGTGGGGTGACGTCCCCCAGCAGAGCCGTGTCCCTACCCGGGGGTCCCTGTGCCACCGCAGCCTGGGCTAAACCCACCAAGGCACAGCCTGTCCTGCCCGCCTCGCTGCAGCCACCCGGAGCACCGGGGCATCTGTCCAGGGACCAGTATCAGCCCCGTCAGCCAGCCCCAGACACACCAAAAAAAAAAAAAAAGCGGTTTTAACTGGACATTTCTAACAGGTCCCCATGCATGTGCCCGAAGGATTAACAGTGTCCAGAGGTTTCCCGTGCTGGGCAGACGCCAGGCGGCTGGCGTCACGTCGTCACAGCAACCCGCGAACCATGGCCCTAAGAATCGCGGTTCCCGGTTTGATCTCTTCTGTAGTTTCTTTTAATTACAGATGAGGATGCCTGGAAAAGCCGGTGCTGGAGCACCCCGGGGCCCTGGGAGCACCCGGTGGCCCCGGGCAAGGGCTCCTTTGGCACCGGCCCCTGTATCACAGCCAAGGGCGAGACAGCAGGGACCTGCCCGGGCTGTCAGCCCCTACGGGCTCACTTCGTTGGCAATAGAATTTGCTGTTAAACTGTCAAACTAAGAGCAATGGCTTTGGGTACGCTGCCTCCCCGACCGCATCCGAGCTGCAAAAGTGATTTCACTTTCAAGCGGCTTATTTGCAACAGCTCACACCCCCTGGCTACGGAAAGAGCCAGCAAGCCCACGAGGGCAGACGGGGCGATGGGGGGCAGATGGGGCAACAGGGGGCAGATGGGGCAATGGGGAGCAGAT
>NW_009258382.1:313886-315223 GCF_000687185.1 Egretta garzetta
GCCCGGGTCCCACGGCCGGCCCCGCGCCCCCGGGGCCCCAAACCCACCCCAGGGACAAGTGGAGCAAAAAAATGGATTTCCTCCTCTCGGTCATAGGATTCGCTGTCGATCTGGGCAACGTCTGGCGGTTCCCTTACATCTGCTACCAAAACGGAGGAGGTAAGGACACCGCTAGGACTATCTAAGCCTTCTTTTGGAGAAAAGAAATCTGGTTTTCATCTTTCCAGTGCAGAAAAACTCGCTGTTTTTCTTTGTCTCTAGCTGCTCCTCTCTGGAGAGGGCGGTTTAGTGACCGACCCAACTTCTCCTGACATCCGTCTCTTTTCTGTTTTGTGTCTTTCTTCATTCAAAATCCCCCTCCCTTTGCTCCCTCCCCGCCGGCGTTCGCTCCTTCCCCGGCACGGCTAGAGGTGCGTTAGCAGCTCTAGGATCACAAAGCGAAAACGAGCGTGGTCCCAACCGTGTAAAAGGATTAAGAACCTGCAAATTTGGGGTGGGAGGTTTGTACCCTTTATGGTCTCGTGACTTTGTGAAAGCAACCCTTGCTCCAGCCTCGTGCATTAAAATAATCCTCGCCGATGCCAGCCGTGCACCCGGCAGTGCTGGACCCCACCGGGGAGCCCCAGCTCCTGGGACACCCAGCCCCGTGCCACGCAGGGCTCCGGGTGTTCGCTCCCATGAGGCATCAACAGAAAGTTAAAGTACAAAAGCTCCTCGAAGGAAAAAAAAAAATCCTTGCGTAAATGACATCTAAATAAATTGCTTTAAATAGAGCAGGGTAGGAAAAAAACCCCTCGCGTGGAAATTAAAAATGAGGAATGAAAATCTTGTGCTGTTTGCAAAAAGCACAGTGGATTTAATTCCCAAAGTCGGCATCCGAGTAACGTCCTCTACTGCTCGGGAAGATGAGAAGGAGGTAATTAGTACCATACTCAAGGCTAAAACGGGGATCCCAGGGGCCCACACTGAAGCATGGTTATTTGTCATTTACTCCCGTGGGACCGGGAGCCAACTTTAGCCCCTCTTCACCGGCGTGGCCCAGGCAGATGCTTTCCTCGCCCACCTCGGGCTTGCAGGAGGGCAAGGAGTTCGAAGAGCAGCCCCTGGGAAGGACAGCGATGGTCCCTGCAGAGCCGGGTGAGCTCACCCATCAGCCGGAGCCATTCCAAAAAGAGAAACCCGTGAGGGCTGTTCCCGGGAATGTGGCACCTCTGGGCCCGCAGCCCTGCCGGGCAAACGGGGGCTCGCGGGAGGACGCTGGGGATGCCGCACCGCACGCCTCCCCCCGCGCACCGCGGGCTCTCAGGGAGAGGAGCCGCGGGGGTCAGTACACCCAT
>NW_009258382.1:315922-316474 GCF_000687185.1 Egretta garzetta
GCCCACCGCCACGCACTCGGGGCCACGCGGTGTTGGTGAGCGGGGCTGTGCGGGCGGCGTGGGTCCCCACAGCCCCGTCCTGGGGGACAGCGAGGGGGATGGGCCGGCGTGGGTCCCCACAGCCCCGCTCTTTCCCCAGGCATCGGCTTTGCCATTTGCATCATTGGCCTGTACGTCTCCTTCTACTACAACACCATCATCGCCTGGGCTCTCTACTACTTCTACTCGTCCTTCTCGGGCACCCTGCCCTGGGCGAGCTGCGACAACCCCTGGAACACGCCCAACTGCACCAACTACTTCGGGAGGAGCAACGTGACCTGGACCAACTTCTCCAGGTCTCCCGCCGAAGAGTTTTATACGTAAGTAGGCGCAAGCGGACGATGCGTTTGAGCTGGGGAACACCCCTGCAGAGGCGCTTGGGTCTGCCGCACGGGGAGCAGGGCCGGGGTGCCTGGGAGCAGGTACGCTACTGCCCGTGGCCGTCACGTGGGGATGCTCTTGGGGAGCTCATGGCCACCACGCTCCCGGGGAGAGGGGAGGGGGGGGGGGGCT
>NW_009258382.1:316792-317630 GCF_000687185.1 Egretta garzetta
GCACACCCCCCCATGCCCCTGCCCTCGGCCACCCCGGGCAGCTTGAGCGAGCCGGCCATGCCAACACCGGCGGACTGGGGGTTCTTGGCAGAGTGGCTCTGCGGGAGCCGGGGGCTGATGGCCACCTCTCTCCAGGTGGTGTGGGTGACAGCCACGCTGCCCTACGTCGTCCTCCTCATCCTGCTGGTCCGGGGGGCCACCCTGCCCGGCGCCTGGAGAGGGGTCATCTTCTACCTGCGCCCGGACTGGAGCAAGCTCCTGAGCACTGCGGTGAGTGTGCGGTGGGACACGCCACCCCGGCTCTGGTTGCCCCCACCCGGGGGATGGCAGGACCCAGATCCCCTGCCTGGGGATGGCAGCACCCAGACCCCCTCCCCGGGGATGGCAGCACCCAGACCCCCTCCCCGGGACACACGCCCATCCCCGCGCATCGGTCTGGCCCTGCTGCTGGAGCTGCAGGGCGATGGGGCCCTCGTTCCTACAGAAACAAGATGCCCTGGACAGGCTCTTGGAAATGTAAATCTCTAATTGAATCACCCATCTCATTGCCGCTGGGTTTTGTTTGTGCCATGTTCTTGCCCTGGCCTGACAATAGGCTTCCTGCGAGTAATTACCAGGCAGCACTTGAGAATTCTCATTAAAGGTAATCAGGGCTGTGATGCTGGGGCTGAACCTGCCTGGGCAGGAGTGGGCACGGGGGTCCTGGGGCTCCCCTTGGCTTCGTCCTGGCATGGGGGAGCGCAGACGCCGTTGCTTAATTCTGCTGCTGCAGGACCCCGAGCTCCCTGTGTCCCGCGGCGGCGCCCCCTCCCCCCCGGTGCGATTTACAGCGGGGAGG
>NW_009258382.1:317819-319323 GCF_000687185.1 Egretta garzetta
GCCTGGCGGCCCCCAGCCTCTCCACGGCCAGGGCCAGGCAGGAGGGGGCAAGCAGACCATGTGCCTGGCAGCCCGTGGGGTCTTCCTGGCTGCACACCCCCCCATGCCCCTGCCCTCGGCCACCCCGGGCAGCTTGAGCGAGCCGGCCATGCCAACACCGGCGGACTGGGGGTTCTTGGCAGAGTGGCTCTGCGGGAGCCGGGGGCTGATGGCCACCTCTCTCCAGGTGGTGTGGGTGACAGCCACGCTGCCCTACGTCGTCCTCCTCATCCTGCTGGTCCGGGGGGCCACCCTGCCCGGCGCCTGGAGAGGGGTCATCTTCTACCTGCGCCCGGACTGGAGCAAGCTCCTGAGCACTGCGGTGAGTGTGCGGTGGGACACGCCACCCCGGCTCTGGCTGCCCCCACCCGGGGGATGGCAGGACCCAGATCCCCTGCCTGGGGATGGCAGCACCCAGACCCCCTCCCCGGGGATGGCAGCAGCCAGCCCCCCTCCCCGGGACACACGCCCATCCCCGCGCATCGGTCTGGCCCTGCTGCTGGAGCTGCAGGGCGATGGGGCCCTCGTTCCTACAGAAACAAGATGCCCTGGACAGGCTCTTGGAAATGTAAATCTCTAATTGAATCACCCATCTCATTGCCGCTGGGTTTTGTTTGTGCCATGTTCTTGCCCTGGCCTGACAATAGGCTTCCTGCGGGTAATTACCAGGCAGCACTTGAGAATTCTCATTAAAGGTAATCAGGGCTGTGATGCTGGGGCTGAACCTGCCTGGGCAGGAGTGGGCACGGGGGTCCTGGGGCTCCCCTTGGCTTCGTCCTGGCATGGGGGAGCGCAGACGCCGTTGCTTAATTCTGCTGCTGCAGGACCCCGAGCCCCGCTCTTTCCCCAGGCATCGGCTTTGCCATTTGCATCATTGGCCTGTACGTCTCCTTCTACTACAACACCATCATCGCCTGGGCTCTCTACTACTTCTACTCGTCCTTCTCGGGCACCCTGCCCTGGGCGAGCTGCGACAACCCCTGGAACACGCCCAACTGCACCAACTACTTCGGGAGGAGCAACGTGACCTGGACCAACTTCTCCAGGTCTCCCGCCGAAGAGTTTTATACGTAAGTAGGCGCAAGCGGACGATGCGTTTGAGCTGGGGAACACCCCTGCAGAGGCGCTTGGGTCTGCCGCACGGGGAGCAGGGCCGGGGTGCCTGGGAGCAGGTACGCTACTGCCCGTGGCCGTCACGTGGGGATGCTCTTGGGGAGCTCATGGCCACCACGCTCCAGGGGAGAGGTGAGCGTGGGGTGGCCTGCCCAGGGCTCAGCTCGCTCCCTGGCTGCCGGCAAGGGCAGAGCCAGCAGCACCGCGCTGGCCTGAGACCCCCTCCCCGGCCGGGGGGGTCCCTGCCCGCAGGAGGAAGGTCCTGGAGATCCAGAAGTCTGGGGGTCTGTACGACGTAGGGGGGATCCACTGGCAGCTGCTCCTCTTCCTCTTTTTCATCTTCACCATCGTC
>NW_009258382.1:320521-322161 GCF_000687185.1 Egretta garzetta
GCCGCGGGGCGCGGCGGCCGTGGAGCCGCATCCCGACGGCTCCTGCAACCTGTGGCCACGGGCTGAGCATCTTTCCCCATTTTACTGATGGTTTTGGTATGCAGGGCTGGGAGAGGGAACCGGCGGGGGTGCAGGCGGCCGGGGCAGCTGAGCTGGGGTGAGATCTGCACCGGAGGGAGGTTTCCACCGCAGGACACGTCTCCCCGCTTTCTGCTCTCCAGGGATGCGCTTGTCACCAGCGCAGTGAACTGCGTCACCAGCTTCCTCTCGGGCTTCGTCATCTTCACTGTGCTGGGCTACATGGCTGAGATGAGGGACGTGGAGGTGGAGGATGTCGCAAGAGATAAAGGTTTGCCCCCCTGCAGTGCAACGGCCCCATCCCGGCCCCGCGGTCCCTGGTGCCTCCAGGCTCTCTGTGCCCATGCGGCTGAGGGCATCCAGGGTGGTGGCCAGCCCGGGGGTCTGCTGGGGCATGGGGGCTTGTGCCCAGGAGCAGTTCCCAGGGGAATTTTGGGGCATCTTCCCCAAGCGTGTTCCCCCCAACACCCAGGGCTGTGCCAGAGCAGCCAGGGAACAGCAAACCAAACCAACGTCCCCCTCCTAGGGCCGAGCCTTCTTTTTATCACCTACCCCGAAGCGATCGCCAACATGGTGGGATCCACCTTCTTTGCCATCGTATTCTTCCTGATGATGATAACGCTGGGGCTGGACAGCACGGTAGGCACCTCCGTGGGGCGTGACAGCAGAGCCCTGCAGCCCGGGGCCATGTCCCCAGCGGGGGTGGCCGTGTCCCATGGCTAATAGCGAGGTGACGAGGTGGCCTCGGGAAGGAGGACTCTCCGCCTGAGCCCTCTGAGCATGGCCAGCACGGGGATGGAGGGGGGACGAGATGGGATGTCCCCTCTCTGCTCCCAGGCAGAGGGGGCCATGGCGGGGGGCAGATTTTCCTGGGGAGCGGGACTGGCCCCACGTCTCATTCCTCCACCCCACGCCGGTGTTCCCTTTGCAGTTTGGGGGCTTGGAGGCCGTGATCACAGCTGTGATGGATGAGTACCCCCAGGTCCTGGCCGGGCGTCGGGAGCTCTTCGTCCTCGGCCTCATCACCGTCTGTTTCCTGGGCTCCCTGAGCACCCTCACCTACGTGAGTACCACTGGGCACCGCTCCGCTCCCATCCCCACCACACACCTACGCGTTTGTCCAACAACCCCCGGTGTGGGACTTCGCCAAAGACCTGCTCCACATCCCCCCGGGGTCTGCAGCCGCCCCCCTCCCCGGTGCTCTTCCAGGGGGGGGCCTATGTGGTGAAGCTGCTGGAGGAGTTCGGTGCTGGCTGCTCGATCCTGGCAGTGGTGCTGCTGGAAACGATCGCTGTCTCCTGGTTCTACGGTAAGGAACCGTCTCCGTTATGAAGAACATCCTGCAGGCACCCACGCGGGTCCTGAACCTTCCGCACGCGCGTAAATGCTGGGGGCTCGGGGGCAGAGGCGCCTGCGTGGCTCCCGGCGAGGCTGGGATGGGGCATGGAGGGCGTCGTGTCCATGGCTCCGTACTCACGCCCTCCGCGGGGCTCCGGGGCTGTGACGGCTCTCTCCTCTGGCAGGGGTCCCGAGGTTCTCCCCTGACGTGAAAGGCATGCTGG
>NW_009258382.1:322851-323307 GCF_000687185.1 Egretta garzetta
GTCTCTGATGGCACTGCCGGATCCGTCCCCTTTGAAATGCCAGCTCCCCCGGCACTTCAAAGGCTGCTGTCTGCGAGAGGCAGAGGGGTCTAATCTCGCCGGATCTGCAGGAGAAGAGGCCTTGTGAAGATTAATTACGGCTCTAAGCGCTTTGCCCAGGTTATTAAGAGAGAAGTGTTATAATCAAAGCAGACAGCAAACGATTTCATTTCCGCACGGGGACGTGCAGCCTTCGCCGGCCGCCGCCTCTGCGGGGTTCGGTAGACGAAGAGCTCCCGGCCCACACTGAGAGAGGGGTGGCAATCTGGGAAATGTCACTGCAAGGTCCCCGCTGGCCTTTCGCCGGCGGGAAGGCAGCGGTGGCAGCGGGACGCGGCGGTTGTTAACCCGTGGGATGAGCCTGCGTCAGCGCTGGGGCGGGGGAGAGGTTGCGGCTGATCTGCTCTCCATGGGGAG
>NW_009258382.1:323817-324504 GCF_000687185.1 Egretta garzetta
TCTACAAGCTCGTCTGGACGCCGGGGTCTCTCAAGCAGGTGAGGAGCGGGGCGGGTGATCCTGCGGCCGCTGCGTGGGCTGGGGGCGGGCAGAGACCCCCGCTCAGTCAGTGCGAGACCAGGGCTGGGGAGCTGGGCAGACACGTGACGCCTCCTCAGCATCTTTGTTCACGTGGCGATTAAATCACGCCTGGAGAGACGCTTGGAAAAGGGCTCAGGGGAGCACAGCTCCACGGCCTGATGGTTTTAAATCTTGTTTCTGAAGCTGTGATTTTAGCTGGGCCAGGAGGCAGCGGCGCTACATCAGCATGGCCCTGGAAGCAGGAGACTGCCCCCAGCTGTCACCCCTCCTCTTGGCCCGTTTTTGGGATGCCTCCTGCCTGCTGGGGTCTGCTGCAGGCTGACACAGCCCCAGCCCCGCAGCGAGCGAGATCCCGGTGGGGATGGCTTTGGCACGCCAGGGCGGGCACCCCTGCCTGCAGCACCAGGCCCTGGTGCGGGAAGGAAACCCATTGCCTTTTTTTTCTCTGCTTTTCCAGCGCCTCGCCATCTGCATTCGGCCGGAAAAAACAACACGAGGGCCCCAAGCAGAGGCAGTGTGCATGTCACCCGTCCCGTAGCCTGGCGGCACGTCCAGGGGACGCAGAGACTGCTTCGGTTTCCTGCGCCTGCCCCGACAAAGCAATGG
>NW_009258382.1:326854-327255 GCF_000687185.1 Egretta garzetta
CGTGCACCCGGCTCTTCGCCCACGCCTGGCTCCGTCGCGACGTCGCTTCCACCGACGGCATGGCCGGGTGCTGGAAATCACACCCCGGTGCTCGGCAAACTGGTGCCCGGCCCCCCCCGGAGCGCTTCCGCAGCAAACCCGGTTGGGGTTGAGCAGGGGCCGTAGCAACGCGCCTTCCTCCGCCAGCGCAGCGTTTCGGCGAGGCCGACCTGACACGGCGTGCTCGAGAGCATCCCTGGTGCGTGCCTCCACCCCGAGCGACGCCCGTTCCGAGCGGTGCCCAGGGAACGGTCCTGGACCCAGCCAGACCATGAACGTCGCTGCCCGCAGAGCAGGCCCACGCACGCGATGACGCCACATCTAGTTTTGCTTTGATTAATTCGGTTCCTTGCTTGAATGCC
>NW_009258382.1:327386-336274 GCF_000687185.1 Egretta garzetta
TGATGTGGTTCAAGGTGTCCCTGCTCCTGCAGGGGGGTTGGGCTGGGTGACCTCTGGGGGTCCCTTCCAACCCAAAACCTTCTGTGATTCTATGAAATAGTCTGAGGGCAAAAACTCAGCGACCTGGGGCAGCTGCGGGGGTCTGGTGTGTGCTTACCTCTGAGCCGAAATACCGAAGGAGGGGCAGCCCCGGGTGTAGCCGTTCAGGGCTGGGCTGAAAATTCCTGACATGATTCACTTTAAGTCTTACCTAAACAACCATGCTGAACCTGTTACGAACTGGGGCGCAGGCGAGGGGTTCCAGCTTGTGCTGGGCACTCCTGGTGGGTGGCTTTGTGCCCCTGAGCAGGTTACTGTCCCACTGGAAACGGGAGCTTCCCAAAGGCTGCGCCCCGGGCAGATCCTTGAGGCTGCTAGACTCAGGCTTTCTGGAAGTACGTTGTGTTTGAGCTCCACCCAGACCTGCCCTGTGCGTTTTCATTAACAAATACGAGTGTTTACACTGAAATCACACTTGCCTACAATGCTGCTATTTTTTTTTTTTGCACTGCTAGGAGTAGTAACTGGATTTTGCTTATTATTACTTCGGTATTTAACATAGGGGTGTTTTGGCGAGTAATTTATTTAGTGGTTTGAAACTCAACTTCCAGATCAGTGGTGTTGACCTGTTCTCTGAAACCTTGTGCTGCGTCTGACACGTTTCCTGCTCAGTTGGTTTTAAAGGACGCTGACCACTCTCATTGCAACGGGGGATTTTCTTTGCTGCTGCTCTCTTAGTAAGGTGACAGCAGGAGGCTGGCCTAGAACAGACCTAGTTACTAATCTAAGTGAAACAGGAGTGAGAAAGCACGGTACCGCTGTTCTGTTGCTTTCTGATCCTTGTTCTGATCGCTGAGTCCTGTATCACTCATTTTTCTTGGTCCTTCAGCTGGTGTACGGCTTGGCCCGCAGCTGCGTGCTGTGCACAGCGGGGTGGGTGATGTAGCTTGCAGCTACAGCTCCGACTTCCCGGCAGCAGCGTCCGCGTTCATTTTTCACTCCCTGCTCTGTCTCTCTGTACAAATAAAAAGCGAAGCAAACAATCCAGGACTCCTTTACTCACGCGCGTGCTGTTTGGTGTTAACTGGGCCGTATGAGGCCGTCCCATTTCCCACCGCCGATCATCGTACAGTTCTTACCCCCTTTTCGGTGGCGAGGGAAGGGGCAGGACAGCGGCTGGGGGAAGCCCTTGTTTTCAAGGATGTTTTAGCAAGGCACTGCTAACAGCACACTGAAAATCGAAGCTCGTCCTGCAAGCGTAGCGCGATTACCAGCGGACACGAACAGGTAAAGTTCAGTTAACTCGGCTCTGAAGCCCACCCGGTCTCAATCAAGAGCCAGCCAAAGCAGCCCAAGGATTTCCAAACCCAGCACGTCCTGAATTGTGGTTGCACATTGAAACACCAGGCCAAAAAGCACAAAAAAATAAAAAGAGTTCGTGCTTGGTCTCACTTTCAGGAACGGGTACAAACAGCACCGACGCTGTGGACATAGCATCAGTTTCAAGAACTTCAAAAGCCAGTTAGAGTTTTGGAACAAACTAGAGGTATTTGTAACTCTGAGCTTCTGCTTTCCCCCGTAAGCCTCAGGCTTCCTTGGAAAGGGAAGCTGGGCTCTGCTTTCATACAGCAGTCTCAGCATTAATATTAAACGTACCACACAACCCTCTGCTGGTCTTCTCCCATCTCCGTTCCTCGCAAGAAGGTTCAGACAGAAGCTAATCCAAGGGCTGAAGTCCTGCCGCCACCGGCCTTTCGCTGCCTGAGCACCGTCCGAAGCCCACCCGGTCTCAATCAAGAGCCAGCCAAAGCAGCCCAAGGATTTCCAAACCCAGCACGTCCTGAATTGTGGTTGCACATTGAAACACCAGGCCAAAAAGCACAAAAAAATAAAAAGAGTTCGTGCTTGGTCTCACTTTCAGGAACGGGTACAAACAGCACCGACGCTGTGGACATAGCATCAGTTTCAAGAACTTCAAAAGCCAGTTATAGAGTTTTGGAACAAACTAGAGGTATTTGTAACTCTGAGCTTCTGCTTTCCCCCGTAAGCCTCAGGCTTCCTTGGAAAGGGAAGCTGGGCTCTGCTTTCATACAGCAGTCTCAGCATTAATATTAAACGTACCACACAACCCTCTGCTGGTCTTCTCCCATCTCCGTTCCTCGCAAGAAGGTTCAGACAGAAGCTAATCCAAGGGCTGAAGTCCTGCCGCCACCGGCCTTTCGCTGCCTGAGCACCGTCCGTCCCGTACCGCTCCATTTTCAAAGCATTTTTGACTCAGAGGTCGGCTGAAAATGTCAGAAAAATGCATCCAGGGATTATGTGCCTGTTTTGGACTAAGCCAGAACGATTGTTGGTATTTTCACAGATGACAATGTCACCTCTAATGTACAAAAGTGCAATAAAATGGCAGATGGGGTAATTATAAAAAAAGACTCCGGTTACCATGTTAGAAAAAACCACTCGTGCGCGTGGCGCAACGCTGTGCAGCATCTTTGGTTTTTCTTCCAGAGGATGCTTTTTACCCATGCAGTGTCAGATGTAAGCTAGGGTTTAAGAAAAGCAGCACCTCTTTCAGGGAAGCAGAGCCTTCTCGTTTAGATGGAATGATGCAAATGTCACAGAGAGAAAAAAAAAAACAACACACCAACCAACCAAAAAAAACCCCAAACAACCCCAAAAACCAAAACGAATTCTTTTTTTACAGTCCCAGATTAAGCAGCAGGAACATAACAAAACTTGAACTGAAACTCCTCAATATTCTCTAGTTTACAATATAATAGAGCAAGTCAGCTTGATAAAAAGATATTTCCCGCCCCCCCCGGCAATCTTTAAAATGCTTAACAGAGAAAAAGCAGTGTCAGACATGGTTTTATAAAGGCAACAGCACTCTTTATTTCCACTGGAGGAAAACCCCCCCAGTTTCACCTCCTACCTGACAACTTTGTCAAGAGCTCAATGCAAGGCTTATTCCCTTTTTTTCTTTTTCCCAACTGTGAAAGTCACAGCAATCCCCTTTTCAAAGAAAGATGCGATTCCAACATGGACCACCGCCACCGCGCCAGGAAGCCAACACTCCTGCAAACGCCAAATAAGCTATTCAGGGACGCAAGCCGTATCACTAAACAAAAACGGTGTGGATATACCAGTTCTAGTGTATGCTGAAGGCATTTAATCATTCGCTATGTAAAAGAATGGGTTACTGGTTTAAAAGAGGGTTCCAAGTTACCAACCATCTCCAAGTCCATCTTACAGTGGTTTTATACTGGTTAATAGTTGGTGACACAGAACCTCCCTGTTTTGCCCAAGGAGCGAGCGCAGGGTTAGGTAGCAAGATCAGACCATAGGTACCATAGGTTCTTCATACGTCTGCCAGCCGGAACAGAGGAATATTGCTCACATTTAACTACTGTAAGGCTTTCCCGTGGATGTACATCGGGTACTTGTGGAGTGCACTTGAGAGTCACAGTGTAAGTACCGTAAACACCGACAGAAGTGCAGATAAAATAGCTACAAATATATTGTATGAGGAAAGACCTGAGGAAAGCTGGTTAAAACACACTTGCGCATCGTTACAATACCATTTTCATGAGTGTAGTCATATCGGCTTGGTTTAAAATCAATAAAAATACTCAGATAAAAAAATATATGTACTCACATGAAGGATGAGCATTTGAAGTTTTAAAAAGCAACACGCGTTTCCCTTTCAGATGGCAGAATTAAAACTTATCTTCCAATAAGTATACAATAAAATTTCACCTGAACTCTTTTCTGTTTGAATTTAGCACCCACACGCAGGCATGCACGCATGCACACACACCAAGTGATGGCAAAGAAGCACCTCTATCTATCGCTTATTTTCTCACTGCCCTCCGACTTCGGGAACTAGCTGGTTTTGAATCGCTGCAGGAGCTGCCGCTTTGCTAGACAGATGGTCCCATTTTAGGATCTAAAATTTTACTGGCTGTTTTGTCCTTTTTCAGAAAGCACTGGTTTAATCTTGAGCTTGGATTAGCTGTTCAAGTATAAAAATTATCCCTCTTAAGCAGGAGCACATGATAAAAATCTCAGTAACTAGAGGAGAGAGTGTCACATACGAACAGAACTAACAGAACACATCTGTCAGCATGGTACACTGTCAGCATGAAGAACTACCGTCCGCGGGTCTATGCATATAGATACTCTTCCGCCTAACAACTGGAAGAAACAGACAATGGCTTTGAATTATTCAGCAATGACTAAGCAGATGAATATTTCTTTGGTAAGTAATGAAGTTTCCCCCCCCCCAAACTCCCCATAAATCAGGTTTTCAAGCTTTACTGCAACCCTACATCCTGATGCCAAGCAAAATTTCCCTCTGCTCTTCAATAAATATGTTCGGATAAAAACTTTTCCTTCAGAGCTAAGACTGCATGGTTGGGGAGCCAAACGCAGAGTCTGTGATCCGAAACTCCCTCAAACAAAAACAAATCAACTTTTTGTAGCTGGTGATGCCAACTAAGAAGGCAGATGAAATGTTTACTTAGGCAATCCAGGAGCGGTCTTCAGACCGAGAGCTCTGAAAGCCTTCGGTTTTATGCAGATGTGGTTATCCTTAATTCAGGAGTTGCTAAGGAGTTACTTTTCCACAAGAGAAAGCTGTAAGACTTGCTGAAGCTCTGCATCTTCCTCTTCACGACGTTGCTTCTCCCGTTCCTCCTGCTCTCGGACGGACAACTCCATGGCGAGCTGTAAGTCTTTTTCAAAACTGGAAGGTTCACTAGGGGTGCTGCCGTGCGAGTTACTGGAGCTGGTTAGATAGCTCTCCTGCAGCGCCCTGAAGGAGAAAAAGAACTTCAAGTAGTAAGAGACAGAGCCCAGATCACATTTCCTGCAACGATCCTTCCTAGCAACTGTTTTCTAAGTGCAAACCTGAAAATCTCTCCCCAGAGGGCAGAAAGCAGCTTTCAGGGTATGAGAGCGCTTGGTTCGAATATCAGTAAAATTCCCAGCGTAAAGCCTGCTCTTTGAAGGTACCTCAAAATTTTTCCTATGTACTAACAGTTAAATTTTCAATGGGCTTCTAAAAGCCTTCTCACCTAGTTTAAAGCTGACGTGATTTCCCAAAAGAACCAAGAGGATGCAGTTCTTTGTGTGCACAAAGAGTTCTTTGCACTTAACTGCAGGAAGACCCTACAGAGACCAGAGCATATTCTCAAGGCTCCCTTAAATCTATGTTGCTAAGTTTTTAAGGATTACATAATGACTTTGAAACAAAAAGAAGAGCTATCCTCAAGTGTGCGGCACCTAATAAACAAACATCCAGCCCCAAGGGACCAAATTCACAGCCTTAAGAGCAGAACAGAAGGACCGTGTTTATTTGCTGGGTAAGGAATCTGTTATGTGTGCTGACCAGTCCAACAGCTGAGCTCAAGAGCTGTACTACATAAACCAGGGAGGCCCAGTTTGAAGTCCCTGCTTCTTGGAAAAGTTGGAAGAAGCACAAGAAAAGCGACCTTAAGGTCTGTGCATCTGCTACCCACATACACACAAAATTGCAAAATTGCTTCATGCTGCTGGTGGAAGCATTTTTGCTCTATCACTGCACGGCTCGACATGAAAACTATGAGTTACCTCTGGTACTGTATATTGAAGTCCTGTGAATACGCAACTGCTCCATTGGAATGCACCCCTGCTTCCTAGAAATGGGGAAAGACAGACAATTCCACAGCAGTTATTAACAGATCTGCAGGGCAACTCACTGGAAGGCAACTCTTAAATCACTCCTATCTCTTCTTTGAAATACATTACTGTATTTTTCTCTTCCGAGGTTCTTGGAAGAAGAGGTCCTACAGGACACTTTCCACATACTGGTTAAATTCAGAGATGCAGCTATCGCTGCGTAGTCCTTGTCAAAACTTGTCAGAGCAGCACCGCACAGATTACGGCACACTTACTTTATTTCCACCGGATTCCAACAAACTCTGCTGAATAGCAAACTGCATGATCTCGTTATCTTCATCCTGCACGTGTATGTTCCTACCATCATCTTGGACGTGGTAAGATTTGGGGATCTCAAACACTGACTGGTCAACCTCGAAATTAGCACCTATATTTACAAACATGGCATAATATATTTTTACAAGTTGTGACTTAAAAAATTCTGATAGATGTTTATGCATGATTAAGTTAACCCAAAAAATTCACCTGGCTAAATATACCAACAGGCTTTGAAAGACTTCTGTGGCAAATAAGCACAGCAGTAAGACAGAAGGCAGAGCCAGTCTTTAGGATGCTGGCAAATTACACAAATAAAACCAGCGTGCAGCAGAGCACTAAGGTGGCTGAACTCTGATAAAACGAGATGGGAAGAAAAAAGGTTGCAAAAGACAAATACCACAGTGGCTCTTCTGAGGTTATTCCTAAGGAATGGGTCTGCGCATAGGACAGAGTATCACTGGATATAAGCAGTCACGAGCATCCCACTCAAACGTAACCCACTCTTCCCTGAAAGGGGGTGCAGACTGAGCTGCCACTTACAGCAGAATTTAGAGCTCAAAACACTTGGGAAAGCCAGGTAGACCTCAGTTTAGTCAGTTTGGCAGGCAGGGAAGGGGGCAGAATGGGTCGGTATGAGCAGTACCACATGCTCCAAATCAGCTGTGATGCATTGCAGCTTCCTCTCAACTGCGAATGTTTCATTCTCTGCAGTTGACCCATCTCTCTCCTGTGCATTTCACTGACGGAAGTGTAGGAAGATGCGATCGCTGCATCTTTCCTCTCCTTACCTGAGTCGCACTGTGCACCTCCAACCATTTGTGATGATGTTTTGTCAGCCGTCCTGCAGCCATTGACATTTTCAAATGTAATTCGGGCATTCAGCACGTGAAATAGGGGAATTTCTATAAGAAAGAGTACAAGGTTTCTGTCAAAGAACTCTCTCATCCACTTCCACCATCGACAGCCACATCAAACCCATACGTGTATACTGAATATAGTCCACAAGCAGTATCCCATAATGACAAAGTATATAGCAACTCACTTCAAGAAGTTGCCCTCAGTCAGTCTCACTCTCCCTCTAAATCTCTTATTTTGCAGTAAGACTTGCCAAATCTAAGGCATGGAAGCCAAGAGGAAAGGGCTTAGCAACAGCTCGTTCTTACTGAAATAACAGAGTCTTTAAAATTAGACTTCTGTACTGGGAATTCAGAATTTGGATTCCATGACCCCAGATGTACAAGACAACATATGCCTGGGTTCTCAGTTCTAGTATCAGCAAGATGACTAGTAAAAAATTAACATTTTTTTATAAATATATACTGCAAAACCAACAGAAAGAATGGAAATAAAGAAGATGCTACAATAAAAATTGCTAAATATTACCAATTTTGACAGGAAATCCTGGTGGGAATTCCAGAGTGATGAAATCCCTAAGTCTGGCAAAATGCGCGCTAGTTCTGGCCATCAGATCAATGATTGGAGTGACTTGTTCCATAAGAGACAAGGGAAACTCTTCACTCATCCACAAGGTTGCTTTAAATCTTAAGGAGAAAGTTGCATAAAAACACCTTAAGTTTACAGTTTAGGAACAAATGCAAAGGAAAACACACGGCTTTTCAGAGAGTCAGCACAGTTACTGCTCTGAGAAACTGAACCGCGTTCCTGGTCAGACTAAAGGCAAAGCACAGGAGGTTACTAACAAGTTACAGCACAGTCCAAATCTTTTCTTTGGCTTACTGGAAGAAGAATTAGACTATAGCTGAATACTTCAAGATTTCTCTTTTGATTAATTTTGAAAGCCAGGGAAAAACCGCACTGGTTATTGGTTAAAAATGGTTTCCAGAGATTACATGACTGGGAAGAGACAAACTAGAAATAGTTAAAATTCTATTTCTCACTTCTGGGTTCGAATGGTGACTTCTTTCGGTCTTCCTATGTCTCTACCTTTCAAATCAAATTCTGGGTCAAAGTATTCCTCCAGAGTAATAGCAGTAGGATTGTTACTTGCGGCATACTCTGTTGTCTTGGTTGTACTCTATAAGGAAAGAGAGAGGACAAAAAAATAAACAAACCACAAAAGTACAGAAAAAATAGACAGTGGCTACTGTAAAAAACTTCTAAGTTGCCTCTTGTGAAGTAACTCACTCCCTATTTTAGATCACCAGTGACACATAGCCATAAATACAAGTGCAGCCATTTAGACTGCTTTCTGTTGAAGTTAAAAATCTCCAAGCATTTGAGAGACATTTAGAGATTTAAAGCTAGAAACCAGCCAGAGACGCACACACAAGCGACAGCATTTCTGGGCTCCGAATCCTTTATTAAAGGCAAAGCTTTGATGGGGTATTTTAAAGAAAAAGTCTCTAGATCCACAGAAGATCTGCAACGCCATCCTGATACAGAGCCAGCAGCTGGCAAATGTATTCCCTACTTTATTTCAGTATGTACAGATGGAAGGGAGTTTCTAAAGCCGTACCGAAACCATTACCAACGCATTTCAGAACAGCAGAGGACATACAGCTTTCCCCTGTGCTGCTGAGGAGCAGTGTGCTCATCTCATCTTTATCTGACGATCGCTGCGCTAGCACTGTCTCCCACCCAAGGCTCCTGCAGGCCTGCGGGCACATCCTCCCAGATTGCTGGTGGGCTGCCTCTAAGATCTGCGCCTGCTCAGATTTATTGCCACTGCTCCCACCCCAGGTCTTGCTGTACTAACAGATTCTACGTCTTCTTCATCAGTGTTCAGAAGGATGTACCTGCTGTGCATACGGAGCTTTTGAGGGCTTAAACAAAAACATAGAATCATAGAATCATAGAATCGCTTTGGTTGGAAAAGACCTTTAAGATCATCGAGTCCAACCGTTAACCTAACC
>NW_009258382.1:336695-345386 GCF_000687185.1 Egretta garzetta
CCCCAGGTCCTTTTCCACCAGGCAGCTTTCCAGCCACTCTTCCCCAAGCCTGTAGCGCTGCATGGGGTTGTTGTGACCAAAGTGCAGGACCCGGCACTTGGCCTTGTTGAACCTCAGGGAAAGGAACATCCTCAGGGAAAAATTTAAACCTCACAATCAATCAAAATTGCTGCCAAACTAAGGAAACAAGAGGCCATTCCACACACCAAGAATTCCTTTTGGCACAGATCTCTGTGCTGCAGTGACCTGTTTCGATGTCAAAGACACTCACCTGAGCACCATACTCATGCTCCACCGTACCCAGAAATGATTCCAGGGGGTTCCTGTCAGCTTCAGATAACAGGAGGGAAAAAACAAGAAATCTATTACTATTAATTAGCCGTAAAATTTACGTACACACCAGACTAACGAGCAAGACTTCTAACCCAAAGTGAAGTAAGCCCTTCACTTTTCCTATAAGCTTTACCAGGCAGGCCCAGGACCTAAAGGTGACAGCGTAAAAGGGGTACAATAGACAGAATAGAGGCAAAGATTTTCAGTGGTTTCTCTCATCAGCAGGTAGCTGTATTATTCACCGTGTCTCCCCTCCTGGGCCCCAAGGCAGGTGAATGAAGGGCAGCGTTTCCATACGAGGTTACTGGCCATCGCCCTTTACTCCAGTTTAAATACTAGAAGGAATTAGTGGACCAAAACAAAACAAAAAGTCCAAGCAAACAAAGCCTACATGAATCTTGTAATCATGGCCAAAGCAAAGTAAAGGCGTGAATACATTCCAGAGCAGGAAAAAGCAAGGAAAAGTGCAGCTTTTTACAACTTTCAATACACTTTCAACAGTTCTGAAGGGCTCTTCTTTCCTCCGAATAGAGCTAGGATAAATACTGGTTCATTTGTAGGCTAGGAGCCAAGTAACGAGCTACCTCAGACACACAACGTGTAAAGCAAGGCAAAGTGAGACAAGGGAAATACTTTTCTTCCTATCTGCCCAGTTCTTCTGAAGTCACACGGAGCGCCAAAAGGTTCTACTTCTTTCCAGTTATCCCATAGCAAAACTACCTTTATATCTTTTCTTCTCCTCTTCTGTTAAATGTTCCGTTCGGATTTTTGTGACCACATTCACATTGTTTGCAATGTATACCTTTAAAAAGAGTACAAGGACAAAAACCAAAAAGCATCACAAATTTAAAAAAAAAAAAAAAGAGAATTCTCTCTAATAAAACACCACGCACACAAATCTAAAGACAGACCAAAGCAGTGTGGATCTGCCTCTCATCGACAAAGATCTTAATCTTTAGTGTTCTGGTGATCAACAGGAAATGCTGCACCCTGATTTTTCTATTCGCTTTGGTACAATGCAAATCCTACCCAACATATACGATAAGGCTGAAACCACATGCCACCTGCTGGGCAAGCTGATTAAATAGGAAACCCTGCAAGTCCTACAGCATAGCATCTCCAGCCAGCAATAATCTTGCAAGCATCCTGTGCCAAAAGAAGGGCAAAGGAGTTTGGTCCTTGACTTTGGTGGCAACAGAAATCAGCCTTTCAACCACGTTCATGAAGAGCAGGTTTACACGCTTTATATACGTTTTTGTAACTAAACCAACCTCGAAACCAGACAGGCATTTCCAAGCTTGCTGGAAAGAATCCCCACCTGGGCAGAGATTTTAAGAGAGAATGGGGAAGGCAAGTCAGATAACGCTATTTCTAAACAGAGGTCACTCCTAAGAAACGAGTGACTTCCAAATGGAATTCAGCGATAGTTTAATTCTGCAGGAACATTAATGAACCCCAACACCCAACTGAATAGTCCTGCAGTCTTACAAGAAAAACCTTCACATAAAAGTAGATCTGCAAGCTATTCAGCATTTGTTCCTCCATTAAATGAAATTGCAAAACTCAGTTTGTTGCACAAGTTCGAAAAACTGGAGGAAACACAGACTTGGGAAGCAGGGAAGTTAATTCTTGTGATTCTTAACCTAAATTCCTAAAACAGTAAGGATGTAAAGCCGTCTTCAAAAGTATTTCACTGAAGTGAAGTGGAGGACAAAATGAGCATCACGTGGAACAAATCTAAGCAACTGTATGACTCATGAGCATGGTCAGGGTCTTCAATTTACCAGCAGTCTTTTATTACTTGGATTCGCGATGCCACTCATGGCAGCAGGAGGCTGCTATTTCCGTGCAATCCATTACTAGAGAGGGCTCAAGGCGCTACACCAACGGGTTCCTCGTCTTTTAAGCAGTGAAAGAACAACAATGTTCAAGAATGAATTCTGTTCCCATTTTTGGATGGAAGGGTTCTAGCGGTTGTGCTGAACCTTTGGCCCCTCTTCTCCTGAAACGCTTTGATCCTCCCTGTCCCCTAAAGCCCCTGCTGATGTTCCTGCATACAGGCACCATCCTTCCCACAAGCTTGGCAGCCTTGAGGTTCCTCACTCCTGCCCAGTTCTGCTGGGCATGGAGCTGAACTGCTGGGCTTAAACTTCGATGGGAAGTTTGAGACCTGAAATATTCAGGAAATAAAGGCAAAACACAATCCCACTTCAGTTAGTTATGAGACCTCTTAATAGAATAAATGGGCTTTACCTTTGCTTCATAACCATTCACACCTTCTGCTTTTTCTGTCCTCCATACCCAGAATCCAGATGTGGTTCTGATAAAAAGCAAACACCACAAGTGTCTACACAGCTGCATTTCTACACAACTCCCAGCCCAATTTTAAACAACATTTGACTGGTTAATTTGGTTATTAACCCCAGACAAAAGGACAGGTCAACCTGTCCTCACACACACATATCCTTACACAGCCCATGCCCAAAGCCCAGAGCCTCAGAGAGAGGTTTTTGATTGAGATGTGGATACCTGAGCCACAGAGGACAGCCTAAAAATTTACCGAATTATTTTGTCTAGACAGCTCGAGCACGGCAGCTTTTAAGGCACAGTTGAATTTCAAAAGTAACCTGTCACTGCAGTTTGGGGAACTGGGTAGTAGGAATACTTCCAAGAAATCTTGTTTCTGGATGCGTAGATGCTGCAGTTACTAAAGCTCAGCAAACATCACAGGGACTAATTCTGGGCAGCTTTGAAAGGGTGCTAAATATTCAGGAGAAGGATGCTGGAATTACACATCTCACTTTGAAAACACTTGTTTTGTTTGATCATGGGGGAGGTTTACTGCATTCACAGAGCACTCCAAAAGGAGCTTCACAAAAAGGATTGTTTGAACTAAGCTGACAGATACCTGGATAAACACACGTAGTAAACAAGGAAGACGAGCGTGTGTCCGTGGAAAAAACGCACTATACAGGTATTCTTATTTAAAGTATTAACGTGAGATTCAACTGACTTAGCTACCAAGTGCAAGTTCTTGCCCATCAGTTTCAGCACTCTACGTATGGATTTGGGTGAAATGCACACTTGTAATGAGACAATAACATTGATCTCACTAATATGATGAACAGGAAGTTTTCTGCAAATCAGTTCTTTCATCTGGAAACTTTTTGCCAAGCGATAGCGGCAAGTTGACCAAGCCAAATTTCTTTATCTAATGCTGTGTGAAGTTTAAAGTAATTTCAGATCTAGCCCTAAAAGTTTTTATCACCGTGGCTTTTGAGAGTTTGTCTTAAAAGCTTTATTGCAAGTAACCCATAACCTTGAGGTGTTTATTTGTTAAAGAGAAGATTTGCATCTTACCTTTCAAAAGCAATATTTTTTGTATCAAGGCACGTATTAATAATTGGAGATGTGAGGCGTCTTTCCACATCTTTTCTTTTTGGTGTCATAGATCCCAACGTCAAACGCTTCATGTGTTGGGAAATCTCAAAACGCTCCGTTGTAACAAACTTATCATCGTGATTGATCTCGATTAGTTCTGCCCAACCTCCAGTATCTGTTGGAAATGGTACATCTCAAGCTAAAGAAACTTAGCAAGAGTATTCCAGAATGAAAACCTGAGAATAAACTGCGTATCAAATCAGGGTGGATGCTAATTCACTGTATTTTGCACTCAGCTGAGATCAAATTTGGAGCTGCATCTAAAATTATTTTTTATTTGGCAGGCAGAAGAACAGAAGGGGGAAAACTAAGTAAAAAGACTGACGTCACATTTTAGCCCTATTATCAAATTTTGACCTCAGATTTACTCAAAGGAAAGAAATTAAGCCATTACGTAAAACCAGAAAACAGTATCTCTATGAGATGCTCATGGAATATATGTATAAAACTTTTACAACATTCAGTACTCAGCCTCAACAGGTCTTTTTGTGCAAAATCAGGGTTTGTCATTGTGGCTCACATACTACTTGGTGATCAATGGTGCAGACGTGCTACAATATTTACCTTCTCCCTTGAAAATTAAACTACGCCTTCCTCTCTCCCAGCTCATATTTTCAAAGCCCAGTAAAGTGATATCAACACGCAGCTTGGCACCGCTTTTCCAGATGCGGCAGACATCACTTGGACAAACTCTAGAAACCAGTGGGACTGTAGAAGAAAAATAAGAAAAATGTAAGTAGAAAGTATTTAAACGGACTGAGCACACAGGACTTCTCAACTCAAGCAGAAGCTATTTCCCAGATCAGTACCATGAGCATTATTCCAGTGGAGGCGAGATACTGATCTCCTTTAGCTTTAAGGACAGTCAGCTTAGGGACAAAACCCACCAACTTTAATTTAAAGATTAACATAAAAAGGAAGAAGACATTAGTTCAGACTAAAAGATGTGAAATGGCATAAATACCATCTCCTAGCAGACTAATAGTTCGCTGTTTGGAAAATTAAGTCAACCGTAAGGCTGAGCGTTCATTCCTTTAAAGGAAAAGCAGGTACTTCCCAAGGAGTCTCTGCATCTATATACAAGATTTGAATCACTGTCTTAGTCATCCATAGCCAGAGATGGGTAAACAAAACCCCAGGAAGAGCCTTCAACAATTCTAACAACGGCTAAACTCTCCATTAAAACAAACAAACAAAACCCCCCAAACAAACCAAATAAACAGGAAACAAAGAACAACTGCACAACAAAAATACGAGAGGTTATTTTGAGAGCTGAAGAGCTAGGTATTCTGGGGAGCAGAGATTTCTCTGCTTATCTTTTGTGAGGTTCGTACACAGGCAAGTCCCTTTGCCTACAGTTCAGGAGAGGTAAGGACGAGCAGGATTCTTACCCCAGCTAGTGAACTCCCATTTCATTTCCACGTAGAAGTCCGGAGTCTGGAGAAGGAAAATACTTTATGAATAGTTCATGGAACAGTTTCAATCTAACATTCAGTACAGCATTTCTCATGAACATTTTAGAGAAAGGAAGACAAAAAAAGAACAGAGCTCGAGACACGATAAATGAACATTAAAAAAATGAAATTGAAACTAGCAAAGATGAAAGACATTGGCCTGCCACTGCTGCTTTCTGCTGAGCTATTCGTCCTTATTTTACTATAGGAGCAGTTAACACCTTCAAGATTCAGCCTCCAACGTTGGAGTTCACGACTAAGGATGTCAAAGGAAAGTCAAGGGAAAAGTCTCCATCTCCCACAGCGCTATGGAACATGCAAGTTCAAACGAAGAACACAGTTGCCCATCTGACTTCAGTTTACTTCACCAAACTACTTGAGTGAGAATTGCAGTCTGGAGTTCAGAGGTTTAAATTAAAATAATTACCTCATTAATCTTTTGGAGGAGTTCAGGAACTCCTCCAAGTGTCATGGAGGTCTGCTGGTAGTCCCGATGCTGCAGAATCATTTGTACCATCTCTGGATCTCCTGTACTGACAGCCTCATGTAAAACTGAAAGACATCCAGACACAAGCTGGTTTCAGTTTGCTTTCTGAGCAAATTACATAATGTAAAAGCAGTCAAAATACATCATCTGCAATTGAAAAGTATTAACACATGACTTCTGTTTTCCAAGGTATCTTTACCTGTCCATCCCTGCGCATTCTCCTTAGTTACGTCTGCCTTGTGTTGAAGGAGGACTTTGGCAGATTCTATGTAACCCAAGGAAACAGCAAGGTGCAACAAGGTCCGGCCTCGTGGATCACGTTGATCAACATCCTGTTGAGTATCCGAGAGAGAAATAATGCTGAAGCTGTCCTATCAACCCCAACTAATCAGAGCACAGTGAGAAGAGTTTACATAAACAAAGCTTGTCTGCAGTAATCCAGGAGTCAATACTCCCTAGGTATTCTCACGGATCAGTCTGTGGTGCACAGTTGACTCAAACACTACCGTGCTGCCCTTCCGCACCCCCTACAGTGCGATCTTACTTCCCCACTGAAATAAAAAGAGAAGCAGAACAGGGCCTATAAAACTGACACGGTAAGAACTGGTATCACTGTAAGATATAACTGAGTTCTTGTTGATGCTTCTCGTTTCTTTTTCCGTAATTACTTCCCCTTCTGTCTCCCTTCAGAAGGGGTCTCTCCCAGGAGAAGACAGGAGCTCTAGTCTGTGTGCATTGCACCATGGACAGTCAACAGCCTGAGACACCAACAGAGGGTTTAACGTTATACAGCATAATGGGGGGGATGGGAAAAAAATAATAACAACAGGGCATACAACACCAATTTTGTAGAGCACTTCTTGAAAGTATAGAAGCAAATGGTATTTTACAAAGCATCTATTTGACCAACACACAGAGCACAATGAAGAGTGAGTGCATTTTGTACAAGTCACTAAAAGGAAAAAAAAAAAAAAAAAAAAGAAAAAAAACTACGCAGGCACAAATATCCAAAACATGCAAGCACAACATACTCATACCTTACATATTTCTCACTATTAGCTTAGAGATTTGAAACAGAGGAGCATCTATAACTAAAGGAAAAGGGGAAAGTCAATAGCAGAATAAGAAAGGAAGGTTATTATGCAAGTTAACATGGTTATCCGACAGCGTTAAGTTGGAAAGATCGCACACAGAGCAGGGAAAGCTTCATTTTAAAGCATTCTCTTCTCACGTCTGTGGTGGAATATGAATTAAGTTGCTTCCCCACTTCCTACAGCTCCAATGCCTGGGGCACTGACAGGTAAAGGACTCTAAGGCGTCCCTCCCCGTCGTCTGTGCTGCTGTGAGCCGGTAACCACACGCTCTACCCATCGTTTGCCATACCGAGCACAGCTGGCAAGTGGCTTTTGATTCCCTCACGCACGCCCCCGACAGCAAGAAGCTTATCCCAAGGAAGCAGGAGGAAACGCATCTTTGGAATACTTTAAAAAAAGAAGTTAGTTAAAAGCAGATAAAGGAAGTAAGAGACAGGCATATTCCATCTTAACACGTTGCTCACTTCCTCACAGCGTAAAGCGTTTGAGGTGGGAAGCAGCACTTCACAGGTGTGAACTGCAGTCTCAGACCAACACGCGGCAGAACGGTCCGTATTTAATGACAAACTTTCACAGGCGAGAACGTTGTTGAAACAGAAATAAATATACAGAAGCAATGTGCCAGTAAGGTTCAAGATTTTGTTAAGGAATAAGATCACGTGAATTAGATAAAAAGTAACTGCATTCCAAAGATTCTCCTAAAAACAGGACAGGAGCATGCTCTAAGCAAGCATTAGTAAATCGCGGTGTACCGTTAGAATTGCAGATGGTAGTCACTAGTCAGGAGGTGGCACAGCCGATTTTGGGCTCATACACTTCTGGTGTCAGGGATAATGCAATTAACACGCTCTGCTTCTGCAACCCATACCCCGCGCCAGCCAATGTCAGAGCTTTTACACAGCATCTCAGCAAGAAGGATGTTTGCTGCTCGAGCTCTGCTGCAGCTTTTCAGACCATTTCCTTACGTCATTACCATTTCTCCCTTAGCCGCCCTAGAGAGGGAACAGCTCTGTATTTTTCTACTCTACAGCATGAAACAATGATCCATTTTTTTTTTTTTTTTTTTTTTTACCAGAGATGCTAAAAACCTCCCAGCCAGTATAAAAACGCTGCCCACACAGTCTTGGACAGCAACGAATCTGTAAGAACTGCTGGGTCTCGGCAAGCTAGAGGCTGGTTTTAAGCTTTGGTGGTGGCAGCAGCAGCCACCTTTTCTGCATGTTGACTTCCCATTAAGGTAAGCAGTATTTATTGCTTTTCTGGCACAGAAAAAAAAAAACAACATAATAATAATGTGCATCACATCTGCTCTTCCTGATCTGTCTCAATGACTCCTAATGCTCTCTATAGAGCTGTTGTGCAACCTGCGCTCAAGCACTCTGAGCACATCTTTAGAGAGAAGTCAACCTTCAACATCTTGGGGAAGAAAAAGTATATTCCTACGCCTTCTTACGTCAGTCCCGCGGCCACAAACGAATAGGTAAATGTTGTGGTAAATCCAAAACACAGCACTACGCCAGCTACCATGAAGAAAATTAACTCTATCCCAGCTGAAACCAGGATAGTATAAAAAAAGCAGCACAGCAATCCTGTGAGCCCAGCAAAGACACCTGGGGGAACCAGCAGAGTTACTTCTCCCCAGAGAGGCAGCAAGCGAGGGGCACCAAGCCCTGTACCATGGCACAAGCTCTTTTGGGGCCACCAGCCCCGCAGCGGCCCCTCTGTCGCCCGGCCAGGCGCCCCGGTTACCTTGTCCTGCAGCTCCTCGTCCAGCCGCCTGTACTCATTATTCCAGACCAGGACGTGCAGGGGGAACGCGCTGCTGGCCCTGCCAGGGGAACTCATCATGCCACGCACCTGTGGGAGCGGGGGGAAGCAGGGA